>NW_005871058.1:3258778-3273566 GCF_000147115.1 Myotis lucifugus
TATATATATATATATATATATATATATATATATATATATATATATATATATATATGGAGAAGTTATTTTAAGGAATTGGTGATTGTGGAGACTTGGCAAGACCAAAATCTTCAGGATAGAGCAGCCTGCTGGAGACTCAGAGAAGAGTTGAAGTTCAAGTTCAAAGTTGATTTACTGGAAGAGTTCCCACTTTTTTCTGGGAGGTCAGTCTTTTTCTATTTAAGGTCTTCAGTTGATTGGATGAGGCCTTCTCACATTCCAAATGATAATCTGCTTTATTCAGAGACTGCTGATTTAAATGCTAATCTTATGTAAAAAATACCTTCATAGAAGCATCTAGAATAATCTTTGACAAAATATTTGAATACCCTGGCTTAGTCAAGTTAACATATAGTATTAACCGTCACAACAAATATCACTAAATATTTCTTAAATGAACAAATTGATTTAAAAAATGAATGAAGGGTATGTAGATAAAGAAGATAGGTATGTCTTGCTGGAGAAGTTAAGATTCACAAAGAGCCCAGTCGGTGTTGCTCAGTGCTTGAGCATCAAGCCATGAACCAGGAAGTCACAGTTTGATTCCCAGTCAGGGCAAATGCCCAGGTTTCGGGCCAGTGTTGGTGTCAGCTGATCAATGATTCTCTCTCATCATTGATGTTTCTCTCTGTCTCTCCTTCTCCCTTCTTCTCTCTGAAAGCAATAAAAACGTATTTTTTTAAAAAAGACTCACAAAGAAAATAATGGCTATTTTTATTTGAAAGGCTTGGGATAGATACCAGATATAGCTGAGGCCAGGGGATAAGTCTTGAGGCAGAAAACAAGGGGCTGGATAGTTTATATACAGAACAATTGAACCCCTCTTTTTTCTTTTTCTTTTTTTAATTCTCACCTGAGGATTTTTTTTTAAATGAAGAGTGGAAGAGAGAAGGAAAGACAAAGAGAAACATCAATGTGAGAGAAACACATTGATTGGTTGCCTCCTGCACTGGTTGTCTCCTGTACCTGCCCTGAACAGGGCCTGGGCCAGGGAGAAGCCTGCAACTGAGGTATGTGCCCTTGACTGGAATCCAACACGAGACCCTTCGGTACACAGGCTGACACTCTATCCACTGAGCCATATCAGCTAGGGCTGACCCCCTCTTTTTTTTGAACCCCTCTTTTTATTTCTTTGCATAACACCATCAACTAGGCAGCTACTTTCCAGGTAGGAGATTAATATATTCTTCTCTGAAAGAACTGAAAACTAAAGAAAATGCTTTTAGATACTGATATCTGGAAGTCCTTTAATGCAAGATTTCCTCTCAACCCAGTCACTCCAAAGAGAAGCCCTTGTGTCATCAGTTTCCCTATGCTCACAAAGCATCTAATCAGCTTTACAGTGTTTCATTTTTAAAAATAAGTAGGTGGACAAAGATAATTTATCTAAGATTTAGACACAATGATAAGTGAGATTTACTTATGTATTGTAATGCTAATGTATTATTGCATTTAATCCTCACAGTAGCCCCATGAGATAGGTGGACCTTTCCTTTTCCAAGTTAGGGGAAAATGAGTTTGTTTTTTGGGAATGTTGAGTTGGATGTGCCAAGGAGATCATGGACAGTGCCTGAAAATGCATGATTAAAGTTTGGAGAGAGGTCAAGGATTGATATATAAATTTGAGAGGCACCCACATAGAAAACTAGCAAAAAGAAAAGAAAAAAAAATGACACCCTAGCCGATTATGCACAGTGGTTAGAGCGTCATTCCTTGGACTGAAGGGTCCTGGGTCAAGGTCATTATTTCGGTTGCAGGCTCAATCCCTGTTTCGGTTGCAGGCTCAATCCCTGGTCCCAGTCAGGGTGCATGCAGAAGGCAACCAATCGAGGTGACTCTCTCACGTTGATGTTTCTCTTTCTCTGTCTCTCGCCTCTCCCTTCCACTCTCGTTAAAAATCAATGGAAAAAATATCCTTCGGTGAGGATTACAAGAAAAAAAAAACAAAGAAAAAAAAATCACTGCCTAAAGATCAGCTGATATATGAATGGATGACACAGGCCACACGAAACATGGTGTTAAGTATTAGTTCCTGACAAGAATTGCCTCTCTTTTCCTCTGACAGCTGGGTCCTAGGGTAGAGAATATTGTGCCAGGCTGTCCTTTGCATCTGGTCTAGGAATTGTGGGTGAGCTTTCTGAAGACATTTGCTTAGAATTGAAAACTGCATCCAAGGGAGATGAATCCTATTTTTTCTTCTCCACATAACTTTTCCACCTTTACATTGTCTCTCACTCCTTTCCTCCCCTACTGGATTCTGTATTCTCACACTTATTGCTGCAATAAGAAATTTTAGTGCTCTGGCTTAAACGTAAAATAGAATGGATTGTAGTATTTGGATGTTGAGTGGGAAGATGAAAGAAGTGCATGAAAATAATTTGTTATTCTGAATGAAAGATTTTAACATTTCCCTGTACTTGAATGGTACTATATATCTTTGGTAACTGAATAGCATTCATTTAGCTGCATTAAGCAAGACATATGAACAAGCTAGACCAGTCAGCATCACAGAAAACATGAGATGATTTCAAGGACATATTTGCTTAGGCAGAATAATAGTACCCTTGTTCAGGTGACTGATAGAAAGACAAAATTAAAATTGTTTTATAGCTGGGTTCTTTAGCTGTATTAAATATACCTTTGTGCTTTTTCTTATTGTTGGTATTATGTAAATAACACAGGTGTCCTGCTTTAAATGTTACCTTAGAAAAAAAAAATCCAGTGCAGATTTTGAATATTGGAGAGCCTTTCATGATTTTCCATTCTGAAACTTGCTCTGTGCTTTCTTTCTTTTTTTATTTTTAAATAATCCCTTTATAAATAAAATTCTAAGCTGCTTTGTTTCTATTTTTAAGCACAAGAGCATGCTCATTGGAAGCATATTGTATGTGAAGATTGTCACTTGTTCAATTTTGTGCACTGATGGTGAGCAGAAAATCTTTTTAGCTTCCTTCTTTGTAAAAAATGATTTATACAACCCCACTCTAAAAATTCAGTGTTAACAGTGAAATTACTTCTTGAGCTGCTACAATGAAGAATCAGAGAAAACCTACTATGTTAAAAATGAATAATGCATTTATTTTAATCTTTGGCTTCACTCCCCCACCAGCTTCCTATTTGGCTACTAAAAAGGATGCAGTAAAAATCCCCAAAAGTGTTAATTTTTTTTTCTGGAGTTGCTCCAGTAGCACGTCAAAAGAATTTTGAAAAGAACACTCACTTATGTGTAACAGCTTTGGAATACATAATAGGATATATTAGTATGTTTTTAAAAAGAGCAGGAGTAGGTCACGAAGAACATAAAAGAAGTGTGTGAACTCCTTTATTGTTGGTCATGATTAGCTAAAATTGTTTGCATGTGAACAGATTTAATTGTTTACAGAATCTGCATAATACTCTCAACAGAATGGGATGATGGGGGAGGGAGATGTAGAGGGGTTCATAGATGTTCCTCTAATAAATAGCTTTCCCTAAGTATAATCTGAAGGAAGCATAGCCATAGAATCTATGGAGTCTATGTTTTTAATTGCAGGTTAATGGGTTAGGAGGGTAACAAGACTTTAGAAGATACATAAGTTATCTGTAGATTCCTTAGGAGAATCAGTGGCAGGATAACTAGATTCTCTCTCTCTCTCTCTCTCTCTCTCTCTCTCTCTCCTCTTTCGGTAGGAAATTGCCCTTCTTTTTTTTTTTATATTTTATTGATTTTTTACAGAGAGGAAGGGAGAGAGATAGAGAGTTAGAAACATCGATGAGAGAGAAACATCGATCAGCTGCCTCCTGCACATCTCCTATTGGGGATGTGCCCGCCGCAACCCACATACATGCCCTTGACCGGAATCGAACCTGGGACCCTTCAGTCTGCAGGCCGACACTCTATCCACTGAGACAAACCGGTTTTGGCGGAAATTGCCCTTCTTACCAAGTTGAGTTACTAGTCAAAGGATTTTTTTTTAAAAAAACACATTGATTTTCTTGATTTATTTTAAGTTATTATATAGAAGGATAGAAAAGATAGTTTTCTTTTTGTGTGTGTATCATGGAACCTCAGCTGCAGAGTTGAGTTTATCATACTTCTCAGTTTAAGTACAATCAACATCATCATTCTCTCTCTCTCTTAAAAAATTTATTTCTTGCCCTGGCCAGTGTGGCTCAGTTGGTTGAGCATCGTCCCATGCACCAAAAGGTTGCCCGTTTGATTCCCTGGTCAGGGCGCATGCCCAGGTTGTGGGCTCAATCCTGGCTGGGGTGTGTGTAGGAGGGCAAATGATTGATGTTTCTCTCTCCCTTTCCTTTCCTCTCTAAAAATCAATAAAAAAATCTTAAAAAAAGAAAATTTACTAGGTGTCCTGGTTAATAATAGCAGATTTTGTAATCAAAGAAAACACGATAATTTCAAGAGAAACATCAAAAGTGCTTTATTCAATGTAATGTCCATTGCTAGCTACACATTTCCCCCATCTTTCAGGTAATTTGTGGATATCGTCCCAATAGAACTTTTCTTGTTTTGAGGCAAACCATTCAGAGACCCAATTTTCCAATTTGTACGTTTTGAAGTGTTGCTCAGAAAGTGCATGTGCCATCGATCAGAACAAGTGGTAATCTGAAGGAGCAAGGTCTGGTGGGTTATGGCGGGTGGGTTAATACTTCCCAGGCAAGATCTTTTAATGTGTCTCTAACTGGTTTTGAAGTGCTTGATGGTGCGTAATCATGAAGCAAAATTATTTTGTCGTGTCTTCTGGCACATTCTGGTCGTTTCACGATCAAAGCGTGGTTCAAATTGATTATTTGTTGTCGGTAGCGATCAGTATTAACGTTTAATCTTGTTTTAGAAACTCAGAATACACCACACCTTCCTGATCCCACCAAATGCAGAGCATTGTCTTCTTTCTGAAACGATTTGGTGGTTGACCTGGATCAACCCATGATTTTGTGCATTTGGGATTCTCAAAATAAATCCACTTTTCATCACCAGTCACAATTCGATGCAAAAAAGACTTTTTTCGTGCTGTTGAAGCAACATTTTACTGATGACTTTTGGGTTTTCCATTTGTCTTTCGTTCAGTTGATGTGGCACCCATTTTCCTTCCTTTAACATCTTTCCCATTGCTTGTAAACAATCAGAAATTGTTGAGCCACGTTTAATCTTTCTGCAAGTTGTTTTTGAGTTTGATACGCATCTTCATCCAATACTTGTAATTATTGGTCTTCAAACTTTTTCGGTTGACCTGGACTTTGTCTTTCACATTGAAATCATCACTTTTAAAGGGTTTCAACCAGCGTTCACAAGTGAGATGGAGCATGTTCACCACAAGCTTCCCGAAGTATATGATAACTTTTTCTTCAAAATAAAGTAATGAATTAAAACTTCCTGCAAATGCTCTTTTTTTTTGGCACAAAATTTGACATTTTTAAGCATAAAAATATCTATGATGCTAACACCTTTAGCAAATTTGACATGTGAAGTTTTGAAGCTTGCTATCAATACAACAAAATAGCATACATATCAAATCGCATATATATCAACATATGTGTACCTCCATCTATTGAAAAAAATCCACATTATTAACCAGTACACCTATTATTTATTATTACTCTTTCGCTTATAACTTAATGTCCACTTCTGTCCCCAATTCCTCGTATAGGTTTTCACTTTACAGTGTTGGATATGGATGGGTCTTCAACAATATATGGAGTTGTATTGTTTGGGGTTATGCCTAACCATTGTGGTAGTCTGATTGCTGTACTAATCTCTAGTCTCACACACTTTGAAACCATTCTCCATGTGTCCTCTAGAGCAGCGGTTCTCAACCTGTGGGTCGCAACCCCTTTGGGGGTCGAACGACCCTTTCACAGGGGTCGCCTAAGACCATCCTGCACATCAGATATTTACATTACGATTCATAACGGTAGCAACATTACAGTTATGAAGTAGCAACGAAAATAATTTTATGGTTGGGTCACAACATGAGGAACTTATTTAAAGGGCCAGAAGGTTGACAACCACTGCTCTAGAGGGATTTTTTTTCTAAGAAATCTGATCATGTCAGTCAACTACTTAAGATTCTTAGGCTTTCTCATTCATTAGGAGACTCCGTAAGTTAAATCCCTTTCTCACTGAATTTTTACTGAACAACCCATGTGTTTCATGAACCCAGCCTTTGCACAAAGACTTCCCACTGTTTGTGTTACCTGTTAGCAACTTTATACCCCCTTCTACTGTACCTAGAAAATACTTCTTTTTTTTTTGTCTTCAAGACAGTTCAAGCACTCATCTCCTTTTTTATGAAGTCTCCTCCAGATTTCTTCAGGCTTTCTTTTTTGCGTTTGTGTCTACACTGTACCTTTTATCATAACACCTATAACACTTTTTTTTTGTTTCCCATGTTTTTGTCCCTCTTCTAAGCTCTGAACTCCAAAGAAGAGGGGAAAGTCTCTTAGTCAACCTTTTAACCCCAGTAGTATTTCCAAATCCCCAATAAACATTAATCTTCGGAATTCAGGAACAAGGACTCATAATTCCTAGGAATTTTTTGGAATTCCTGAAATCATGTTATTCTTAAAAATACCTCTGACTTGCCCTAACTGGTTTGGCTCAGTGGATAGAGCATCGGCCTGCGGCCTCAGGGGTCCCAGGTTCAATTCCGGTCAAGGGCATGTACCTTGGTTGCGGGCACATCCCCAGTGGGGAGTGTGCAGGAGGCAGCTGATCGATGTTTCTCTCTCATCGATGTTTCTAACTCTCTATCCCTCTCCCTTCCTCTCTGTAAAAAAAAAAAAAAAATACCTCTGACAGTCTTTATATGCTATATTCATTATTATGAATATCTAAAATTTTGTTTAATATATGAGAAATATTAAGGTTAGTATTATTTATAAAGAACTGTGGCCTATATTCAAACATATTTGAATTATATAACCTCCTTGAAAAGCTAACAGGAGCACACAGAATTATGTGTCAAAAATGCCAATGTAAGCAAATATTTTGTTCCAAAACCTCTTATTTCTTGAAACATCACTCATAGGATTTATGTAAAGTATATTATACATATAATCATATTAATATTTGTTTTATTTGCAAGAGTGATTTCCTCTTAGCATCAGACAGGCCCTGAACACATTTATAACCTGACAACAGCTACAGACAAGAGTGACTGATTAAATTGTGACCTCTTTGTTCCTACGTTTGCCTTCCCTGGTTGCTGGCAATGTTGACCTTCACCTTCCACTCTGCGTTGTGTCAGTACTTCCTGCTCTTGCTTGACATCAGTGTATTACTTTGACCCAGTCATGTCTCCATGCTGTTAAGCTTTAATTCTCACAGAAGAGTTATATTATTTTTCCTATTTCTGACTTTATTGCTTAACTAAGTTTTCTTAGGACTTGGCATTTAAAGAAACAAATTTTCTGAGAAAGGCTGGAAACTAATTCTTGTAGGGAAACAATCCCCAATGCCTAGCATATTAGACATTCAATAAAATATTTTGAAATATATCTTAAGTGAATGTTTCTTTGTAGTCCCAAAGCATCTAAAATAGTGTCTGGTACATGGAGATACTTAAGATACTTTAATTATTGAATCTATGTTTTTTTTGAACCAGTGTCATGATAAAGTAGGGCATCATAGTTTAGATTTTTGTCATTAACACCAAAAATGCCAGGTTAGTTTACATTATTTTGGTGGCTTGGGAGCAGGCAACCTTTATTTAGCTAAAATCTATGAGAATACCCATAAAATGGCTAACACACACGAAAGACTCCATGCTATGTGCTTTCATAGCACTCTGTATCTTTTATAGTGTTTATACCTGTGGACATTAACTAATTACTTGTATGATGTTTTTATTCTTGACTAAGCTCCCTGAGGGCAGGAATTATTTCTATTTTCACAGGTGTGATCCCAGAAGGTGCTAACCACAAGCATGTAATGGGCAGCTTGCTAAGTATTTATAGTATATGTAAGTGAATGAAGGAGATAGCAACCATGGAATGTGAGCCTGTTTTACCTGAGATCTCTGAGAGGTTCTGAAGAACATAGTTCAAAACCACTGCTGGATTCTTTGACACAGGCTACATATTAATTATGTCACATGGTCTTGCAAAAAGATTTTCTATCTATATGACTGGTAGTGAAATGTTATTACCCCAACTATATGCCTGTTAGCCTGCCTGGGTTAGCACCATCATCTTCCATTATAAAAGATTGTACATGCTTAACATTGTTATTATTTCTCCCATTATTCACTTCCTTGTGACCTCTTTAGAAGGACATTCTACCCCTTCCAACTTACTAAATATTTTTGCTTGAGTAACTCCCAGGATATCACATGTTCTAAATTCTAAAGATTAAAAAAAGTTCCTTAAATATTTAATATCTCCTTGATTAATATGCCTAGATTTTGGATGTTTTACTCATGTCCTAATTTCATCATGGTGATCAGGTACGGGTAGAGTGAGTGCAGAAGGAAGAGTTGAACAAGAAAGGATGGTGGCATGGGGCAAAGAGGGCATCTAGTCTTCTGAATAAATATTTTAGGTAAGAGTTCCCTGAACATGTTCTGGTGAGGACTTTTCTCAAATCGTTTTCAATATTTCTGCCATAGAAGACCAAGGCAACATAGTAGTTTTCTGTATTTTGATGATTTCCAGGGTTTCAGATGGTCAGGATCAAATCACCCCAGTATAGTTCTACACAGGACTGCTTTCTGGAGCTGGAAAATGTGTAGCTGGAGAGTGGCTACCAAGTTAGAACGTTTGGTCATTGTTATGTCATAGGGAACTAAAACTTATACTCAGCGTCAAAACACAGATGTCTCCCACTAGTGTAGACTTTTATGGAAAGTCAAACAAAAAGGAAATAGAAAGGAGGAACATATTATTAAATTTCTCTTGTACCCTTTATTTTCATTATACTGACTCTTGTACTTTTATCAGGTGTTCTTTTAGTTGTGGGAACTTGGACTAATTTTTATATTTGTGGTTGATTTAGAGTGTATTGAACTAGCTGAGAAAAATTTACCCCATATGTCTTTGTCAAAAGCAAATAAAGCTATCTGTTTTAAACTTGATATTAACAGTCTTCACTGAAGCAATCAAGCAAATTTAATCTGTTCATACAAAATTAACTCTCTCCCTTGAGTCACTTAACATAATTGCGATATTTCTGCTTGGGATTGTAAAATGCTTCCAACTATTTTGTAGGGATATAAAAGGAAGACAAAAATAGCTATCTTATATTTATAAAAACCTGGAGTTATAGATGTGTTTTGTGGATTGAAAAATTTAGTTAGATGAATTTAGTTTACTTTGAAGTTAGACAAATGTAATAAAGGCTACAGCGAGGATCGGACTTTCAAGTGTCTAGGAAATTTAGCATGTTACAGCAAAGAGTTTATACAAATAAATAATTCAGAGACCATGAGTTGAGTGGACATTTTTGAAAAATAAACTAGTGATTAAAATACAATTAAAACAATGATTTCAGAAGATAGGGAAAAAACTACAGAGAGAAAAATGAGAGAGAATAAAAGATGTATATCCAGGGGACTCTAATCTTCTAGTCATAGATGTTCTAGAAAGAGAAATTAACTAGATAGAGGAAATGGTAATAAAAACAAAATAACATTTCACTGAGATGAAGACAAATTTAAATCTTTCAATTGAAAATGCAGAAAGAAGTAGTAAACACAACTATTGAGGGAATAAAGATCTGCAATTAGATATATCTCAGTGGAGTTTCTGAATTCTATGAACAAAGACCATTTTAGAAGATTGTAGACTGAAAAAGCAGGTGCTGTCCCAAAGGAGAGAGAATCAAATTGACATTGGTCGAGTTGTCTTTCTGGATTTTAGATGATAGTGGGGGAGTGTATTCAGAGTTTCAAAGGGGAAAAAATGTCCACTCTGTTCTATGCCTTCAGTTTATAGATGGGCAGCTGTTTCTTGTGGTACTAAGATAGATATTTCCTCAAGGAAGTTCTCTGGCCAAATGAAGTTGAATCAGAATCAATATCACAAGTAGAGGAGAGATTAATATAACTGAAATGACTGCAAATTCTTAGCTCGTGAGGTGTAAACACAAAGTAATTGTTTTTCCAACTTCTACTACCACTGTGTTCTATAGAAATTCCCTTTCTTACTGAATAATGCACTCTGTAATGACATCTAAATCTAATTCCATAATTTTAACTTTCTGTTATTAAAACAGTTACATTTTAGCTATTAAGACTTATTATTGCTTATTTTGCTTTAATAAACCCACATAAATAAGTGTGAAGCACGATGAATTTTCAGTTATTACATCTATTTAGCCAGAATCCAAATTAAGAAATAGAATATTGCTAACACTCCAGAAACCCTAGTTGTGCCCTGTTACAGTGTATGGTAACTTTTTTCAGAATTTGATGATGAAGTAGACAAACTAACATGGTATTGTTGGGGAGGAACAAACTTTTCTCTACCCTCAAGGTTCTTTTTCTCCCCTTTATTTTTTCATCACCATTTATCCCCCCTAGCCAGTGGTCGGCAAACTCATTAGTCAACAGAGCCAAATATCAACAGTACAACGATTGAAATTTCTTTTGAGAGCCAAATTTTTTTAAACTTAAACTATATAGGTAGGTACATTGTTATTAATTTAATTAGGGTACTCCTAAGGCTTAGGAAGAGCCACACTCAAGGGGCCAAAGAGCCGCATGTGGCTCGCAAGCCGCAGTTTGCCGACCACGGCATACCCTCTTTTAACCCTCAAGGTTCTTATGACTGGTTTGATAATCACACAGACACGAGTAGATTAGCAAGAGAAAATAACCAAGTTTAATACATACATATGTATGGAAACCCCTCATACATGAGAGAGTCGGAGACCCCACATGCACCAGATATTCAGAGATAGGGAACATAGGAAAAACTAGGGAGTGGTAAGGTGCCTGGGGGCCTTGAAATGCTTATTGCAAGATAAGAACAAATGTTTAATAAATAGCAGTTTGTCCTGCCTTGTAGACAGGTCAAAAGAGGTTATCTCTGATCATTGCTTTTTTTGCGGCAAGGCCCCTAATTCAAGTTCTTCTTGGTAGTTAAGGAAGGGACAGAAGTTTCTCTTGAGCCTGAAGCCAAAATTGACTTTAGCTCAAAACAGTCTGTATACCACCGAAGCACATCTTAGGGTGGCTTGTTCTGAACCCCCACAGTATGACTTATGCAATTACTAAGCTTGAAAATATACAGCTCGCCTTTAAAAACAGGATACACTTTTCAGGTTATGAAATGTAAGAAAACTACATACTAGTTTTCAAAGAAAATCTAAAGAAATCATTTGAAGTTAAATAATGATTCTCAGATTATAATGCGGTAAAACTAGAAATGTATTTGTAAGAGACCACGAATGTAAACACTTACAAATTTAAAAACAAGCCTAATATTTAGGGTAAAAAGGAAATAAAAACTGAATAGCAGACTGTATAACAATTGAAATGAAAATATGACTGGCCAATACCTGAGTGATGTGGACAAAATTATACTTAGTAGAGATGTCATATAGCCTGTAATGCTCTTACATTTCAATAAGAAAATAAAATTAAGCATTCAACTCAAAGAGCTAGAAAAAGTAATATAGAAAATAGATGATTGAATTTTCATAGTTAAGAACAGAAAGCAGTAAATTAGAAAGTAAACAAATAGATGAATAAGTGACACATCCAATAAATGTTTGATTATTAAAGTTAAATGAATCTTTGAATATGACAATAAAATAGAACCACTTAGGCAAGCCAAGAAGAGAAAAATCATATGAAACATTATGAGTGAAAATGGTGATAGAAATGCAAATACAGAAGGTAATAATAAAACATGTACATTTTTATTCAATAAATTAGAAAACATAAATGGAAATAATTGACTTCCTAGAAAAACATAAATTACAGAATTGGTGCAAGACAAAGTTGACTGTAGTGATAGATAAGTAACCATAATCCTATCTAATAAAAGACAAAAAGGGTAATTAACCATACCTCCGATACGCTTCCCATTGGCTAATCAGGGCGATATGCAAATTAACTGCCAACAAAGATGGCGGCCGGCAGCCACGCAGCTGAAGCGAACATGAGTCTTGCTTGCTCCAGTGATGGAGAAAGCCAAGGTTCCCCACCTGCCATGGCCTGGCTCTGAGCCCCAAAGCAATGTTTCAATTATAGAAGCTAAACAAACCCCAGATACCTGCTTTCAGCCGGCCGCAGCCTCAGAGTTGGGAACGCCAGTGACAGCAACAATGTTTCAATTATAGAAGGTAAATAAATCCCAGAATTTAAAAAAAAAAAAAGAAAAAAAGGGGAGGCTGGGAGCTTCAGTCGCCCGCCAGCCTGAAAACAGCCCTCAGCCCCTCACCTAGACTGGCCAGGCACCCCAGTGGGGACCCTCACCCTGAAGGGGGTGTGACCAGCTGCAAACAGCCATCAGCCCCTCACCCAGGCTGGCCAGGCACCCCAGCGGGATCCCCACCCTAATCCAGGACACCCTTCAGGGCAAACCAGCCGGCCCCCACCCGTGCACCAGGCCTCTATCCTATATAGTAAAAGGGTAATATGCAAACTGACCCTAACAGCAGAAAGACTGGGAATGACTGGTCACTATGACACACACTGACCACCATGGGGCAGACGCTCAATGCAGGAGCTGCCCTCTGGTGGTCTGTGCGCTCTCACATGGGGGAGCTCTGCTCAGTCACAAGCCGGGCTGATGGCTACCAGTACAGCGGTGGTGGTGGGAGCCTCTCCTGCCTTCTCAGCAGCGCTAAGGATGTCTGACTGCAGCCTAGGTCTGCTCCCCGCTGGCAAGTGGACATACCCCGAGGGCTGCTGGGCTGCCAGAGGGATGTCTGATTGCCATCTTAGGCTCAATCCCCCGGGGAGCAGGCCTAAGCCAGCAAGTGGTCATCCCCTGAGGGGTCCCAGACTGCGAGAGGGCACAGGCCGGGCTGAGGGACCCCCCCTCCCCAGTGCACAAATTTTTGTGCACCGGGCCTCTAGTATAAAATAAAAAAGGAAATTTTAAGAACTTAACTCCACATAAGTGCTAGTCCTAGATGATTTTACATGTTAGCTTTTTAAAATATGCAAGTAATAGACACTTTATGTGTTAGTTGATTTATTCTGGAGATTAGAAAAAGGCATAAAACTCTTCAGTTTATATAACTCTGATACTAAAAGTGAAATAAAAGAGAAAAGAAAACTGGAGACCAATTTTACATATGAATATGGATGCAAAACTCTAACGTAAAATAGTAATTCAGGATTAAGTTAAAAAATATACACCATAGATAGACAAATTTACTCCCAGGAGTGTAAAGATGGTTCTCATTGGGAATTAAGTATACTAATGTATAAAAAGGGAAAACCCATATGATCATGAATGGTATCCTCAATAAATTTAACAAACCATAAGAGCATACTGGATTATTCTTCCTACAGAAATAATCATGATACTATGTGTCAGGCTCTGTGTTAGCACTTCCCATGGACTATCAGGTCTTCATAACAATCCTACAAAGTAGCTATTACTGGTATGTTCCTTTTATAGATGAGGAAACTGAGGTACAATGTAATTTTCCTTCCCAAGGTCATGCAGTTAGAGATGGAACCCGCATTTGAACTTAGGCAGTTTCAGTGTGCTTATTCATTATGCCATTCTGCCTATTTTTTTTTGTTCATTACTGAAGGAATAAAAGCTTACTTAATATGGTGAAAAGGTAAGATATCCATGAGACTACAACAGCAGGTATGTCATAAAATTCATCAAGACAAGAATTACCCTCTCATTATTTTAGTGGTTCTAGCCAGTGCAGGTGTGTAAGAAAAAAAATCCAGGATGAGGTCAGATGATTAGCAATTTAATTCCATCTGCAGCCTTAATACCCCCTTGCTGTGCAACATAAGATATTCACAGATTCCAGCAATTAGAATGTGACTATCTTTGGGATACCATTATTCTGCCTAACACAGTACCCTTGGAAATATTATTACCTAAGAAAAGAATATGAGGATTAGAAGAAGGGTTGCCACCAAAATCAGTGATTGCATAATAATGAGAGATTAATCTGCCTTGTCTTTTGATTTATTTTCAGGAATTATATCCAGACAGAAAAGATGAGGGCTGGGAGGAATATGTTGTACACTTTTAGCACTAGTGACAAAGTTGAAACTGGGTTGAAATTAGATGCTCTAGATTTTCTCTAACATTTTCTTAACTCCGGGTTCTCTGCGCAGTTACAAATTTCTTCTCATATTGTAAAATTCTATCTTGGGGCATATACTACATATACTAGAGGCCCGGTGCACAAAAATTTGTGCACTCGGAGGCGGAGAGGGCCCTCAGCCCAGCCTGTGCCCTCTCGCAGTCTGGGACCCCTCAGGGGATGTCCACCTGCCGGCTTAGGCCCTCTCCCCTGGGGGTCGGGCCTAAGCTGGCAGTCAGACATCCCTCTGGCAGCCCGGCAGCCCTCGGGGGATGTCCACTTGCCAGCGGGGAGCAGGCCTTAGCTGCAGTCAGACATCCTTAGTGCTGCTGAGGAGGCGGGAGAGGCTCCCGCCACCACCGCTGTACTGGCAGCCATCAGCCTGGCTTGTGGCTGAGCAGAGCTCCCCCTGTGGGAGTGCACTGACTGCCAGGGGGCAGCTCCTGAATTGAGCATCTGCCCCTTGGTGGTCAGTGTGTGTCATAGTGACCAGTCATTCCCAGTTGTTCTGCTGTAGGGTCA
>NW_005871058.1:3273666-3316050 GCF_000147115.1 Myotis lucifugus
GCTGATTGCCTGAAGGGTGTCCAGATCAGGTAGGGTCCGCTTGGGTGCTCGCAGCTGGTGAGGGGCTGATGGCTGTTTGCAGCTTGCAAGCCCCCCAGTTTGGACTCTCACCCCATGGGGGTGCGGCCAGCCTGGGTGAGGGGCTGATGGCTGTTTTCAGGCTGGCCACACCCCCTTCAGGGTGGGGGTCCCCACTGAGGTGCCTAACCAGCCTGGGTGAGGGGCTGAGGGCCGTTTTCAGGCTGGCCACGCCCCCTGGCAACCCAAGCTCCCAGCCTCTCTTTTTTTTCTTTTTTTGTTTTGTTCTGGGATATATTTATCTTTTATAATTGATACTTTGTAGCCTCGAGTGGAGCCCAGGGCTGGCCAGGGCAGGCGGGAAGCTTAGCTTCCTCCATCGCCAGGGGCAACCCAATGTCCTCCTGCTCGCTCCAGCTCCGTGGCCACCGCCATCTTAGTTGGGTTAATTTGCATACTCGCTCCTGATGGGCTGGTGGGTGTGGCTTGTGGGCGTGGCTGGAGTGTAGTGGAGGGATGGTTAATTTGCATGTTTCTCTTATATTATATAGGATAGTAGAGAGATCATAAATTGTGTGATTTTTAATTCAAGAAGTCATTTCACAGTTAGCCAATTCTGGTTTGCTGTGTGAATGCATGTTACTGAGAGCTGCATCAAGCAATTCAAGGTGCATATTTGTCATTAGTTAGTATAATTTGGTTAGTATAGTTAGTTAGTATAATTTTGGCTGCGGTGCTTCTTAACACTTGGGTTGCGGGAAACGAATTAAGTCGGCTCGCGTGAATTGCGCGTACTCCGCGGGAGCCGTCTTAAAACTCGGTTCATATAGATTTGCGGTGGAGTGCGGGAAACGTGTAAACTCGGGCCGATTGTAACTGCGTATTACCAAATATTTCATTTCAATCGAACCCATACTTCAAAAGATATAGGCATTTTAACGCGCCATCTTATATTTTGGCGGGAAATTCACCCGACACCGTAGTGTTAATGTGCTCACTTATGTCAAATTGTGCATTTACAGTCTCTGAAGTGACTATATATTAAATCTATTATACATTTTTTCTCACAATGTAAAATATTTGTTAAATTTACTGTGACTCAATCAAATGGACATTTATTTACTAACGGCCAATGTTTTCAGTTATTTTTAGAAAGCCTTTAAAATGATCAGAGTTAAGCTTAAGTGTTCTCTTTTTCCCTGGAATTAATTATCTAGGGCCTTCCCTGTGGAGTAGCCACTGTCCACATGAGGCATAAAGCCCTTGAAATACGGCTAGTCCTAATTGCGACGTGTAAAACAAAGCATAAAATTAATACTCGTTTTGAAAATGTACAAAAAGAAAAGTAAAAATACCTCAATAATTTTTATATTGATTATATGTTGAAATGATATTTTGGATATACTAGGTTAAATAAAATATATTAAAATGAATTTTCCTCTTTTTACCTTTTTAATATGGTCAATAGAAAATTTAAATTTACATCAATAGCTCACATTATTCTAGACCCATTTGACCCATATGAGATATGTTTAGCCCATGATAATAAAATTATATCATCACTATAGAAGATGAGGACGTATGTGATAGAAGAGAAAGAGTCTGTCCACTGGTGCCAGCAGTGACACTGGACACCAAGAATTGCAGTGGAGAAATATTGGCTGTTTTATTATGAATGGCACCATCCAGGACAATGGGAAGCTAATGCTCAAAAGCTCAACTGCCCAATGGCCTATACGTTATAGGTTATATAGGGCAAAATCTCAAGACACTGTGGGTTAGGGGTTTGGGTCGTGCTGGGAGCTGATTTGGTCAGAGATGTGATAAGGGTAATGAATCATTTCTTAAGGGTGTTTGACGGGTTCTGAGGTCTGTTCTGTGGTCTCTCTGTCTGGGTTTCATGGGAAAGTAGACAGGGGTCATTCCACCTTAGAGCAGCTGAAACCTAACGTAAGTCAAGATGTTGTCTTTAGTCTGCCAGAGGTCTGGATATTGTGACTATTAGGTCCTGCTACTGTCTTCTGCTGCCTCAGAGGTTGCTGATTATGGGGGGGAAAGGCTAGATCTCTGATGGACAGACACATATGTGGGGGGGGGAGAGGGGGGGAAGAGAGGGAGAGAGAGAGATGATTTTTAGAGCTAGGATTTAAAGCTAAATTTAATCAAACTCATAAGGATCCTTGGTTTCACGTACAGTACTCAATAGCTTGTGCACATCTGTCCAATTCTTGCAAACATGGGAGCGGAATATTAAGATACAAATTGAAAAAAATAGGGACTTTGTTTTGCATGCTTGAAATGATCTGATTTGTCTGAAGACCATTCCTACATACTCTGACCTGGCCTGCGGCACTCAATGCACCTTCTGTATGAGTTTCCGTATCTGAAGCCCTGGAGTGATCTCAAGTGTCATGAGTCAGTTGAGAATTAAGAAATGCTGAGCACTCTTACGTGGCTCCTGATGAATATTTCCCATAGGTTGGTAGAGGGCATAATGATGATCAATTTATGGAGTAGCTGTGCCTAAATCTTATTTGCTATACATACGAATATTGGCCCAACAAACTCAGGTTTTTTTATTTATTTAGGAATAATCTTCTTTAATATGTGAAAACTTTGACGAATGTCTGGTCATTTGAAAGTTCTGTGGAAAACCTATTTTGTTTATATTTGTTTTAAAACATACTAATCATTGGATATAACTATTTGTTATATTAGTACAAATAGTATAACAGGAAATTGAATCTTTGGTCATTGGGGATTTCTGATGATCTCAGAGCATTCATTCTGGGCAAGATTTCTCACATAAAAAATTAAAAAATATTGACAAGTAGGTATAGGAGATGAGATTGTGTGTATGTTACAATAAGACCGAAGATGCCTGGTAGGCGTGGCTCAGTGGTTGAGCATCTACCTCTGAGCCAGGAGGTCATGGTACAATTTCTCAGTGAGGACACCTGCCTGGGTTGCAGGCCCGATCCCCAGTGGGGGGTGCGCAGAAGGCAGCCAGTCAATGATTCCCTCTCATCATTGATTTCGATCTCTCTCTCCCTCTCCCTTCCTCCCTGAAATCAATACAAATATATTAAAGACCAAGGATCTATAAATTGCCTTTTTTGAATAAATATGTAATTAATTATTTAAAACTTTTTTGAGACATCCTTAAAGGTACTTAGAACTCCTGCATTTTGTAGAACAGCCTTAAGTTAACACAGGCCCTCTTTTTAAGTCCCAGGATCATCAAAGAGAAACGAGAGGAGGGCAGTGAAAAAGCTGGAATGGTATTAGCTCACCGATTGAGCTTTTAAACATCAAGGTTTATTTAAAGTAAGCCTTTAATTGGAAGTTTTGGGTCTGGCCTATTTATAGTGTTTAGAACGTGTGTGTATGTTCTATGAATATATGGATATGTGCCTAGAGGCTCTGGTAATAGGTGCAGTCAGATATATTTATATACAAATGCTAAATTTCTATTCTAAACCTCCTTGTTTTTAAAAAAAGTCTATCCGCTTCCATTCTGTCTAGGAAATGAGAAATACATTTGAGATATTTTTTTCATACTAATATAATGAATTCCTTGTTTTTCTGGTAATGGGGAACTGAGATGGTATAGGTAAATGAAATCTATCGACCCTGAATCTATTTTAGTTATGAATATCAATATCTTTCCTTCCTAAATATTTATGAGGTCTCATAACATACAGGAAATTTAAAAAATAATTTGAGTTAATTTACAGTATTTTCTCTTTTTTTTTCTATCCTGTGCCAGAGGTATTCTGGAGCAACCTAGTGTTCAAGTCTGCTTTAAAGGAAACTTGCCTTTCCCCACAAGACACCACTGCTCTCACGGAGATATCTCATCATCCATGCATTTCACTTATGGTGGGAGCCTTTGACTGCTAGCCTATCATGTGGATACGATTCCCCATAGGTTTTATTTTAGACGTACCTATTTGAATTTCCCCCTCTTCTTTTTCTACCACTGTATCTCCATTCGTCCAAATTCCTTTGTTTCTCCCTGAGACTGTAAAAACAGACAATGAACCTGCCGCCCTGCTGCCAACTTGTTCACTGTTTCCCTTCCAGCTGTCACTAGAGCCCTCATGACCTGATCATGTCAGAAACATGCCTAGTACCTCTGTGATAATCCTCTAGCTCCAAGTTGCCTAAAGAATCAAGACTAAGCTTCTTGACATGTTATAAGGCTCTTCACAACCTAGAGCAAACCTAGGCTTTTCTCTTCTTGTATTTTATTGTCTTTTTTGTATTTCCTTGAAGAATTATGTGATAATTTTGACTCTTCAAACAATTTAGAGGTGAATAATGTATTTTTGCATGCATTTTTCTATGTTAATGCAAATCTTTCTCATCTGTACAGTGAGAATAAGAATAGTATCTGTTAAACCTATAAGTTCATGCTGACCAATGTCATCCCAATCAGTTTAATTAAAAAAAGGATAGTATCTGTTTTATCGTTGTATGGATATAAATGACTTAATACACGTACATAAAACATTTAGGATATTAACATACACAATATTCTGCAATTTGCTTTTTTTAAAAAAACAATCTTCAACTGAGAATACGTTTGAGAGAGAGAGAGAGAGAGAGAGAGAGAGAGAGAGGAGAGAGAAACATTGATTGGTTGCTTCCTGTATGCACCCCGACCAGGGATTGCACTCTCAACCGACTTATGTACCTAATGTACCCAGCTACCTGGCCAGAGCTCTGATTCATTTTAAAGTTAATCTTGGTATGTGGCAAGGTATGGATCAAGACTCTTTTTATTTATTTTGGCCTAAGGATATGCATTTGTTCCAGAACAGTTTTTTGCTAATTCATTTCTTTAATGAATTGCCATTGCACCTTTGTAAAAAATCAATTGCATATATGTGTGAAAGTCTAAACTGACTTTCTGTTCCTTAATTCCGTCTTTCCTCCAATACCAAGCTATCTGCCTTGTTCACTAGAGATTTATTATAGCCTTAAAATCAGGTAGTGTTCATTTGGGACAACATGGATGGACCCAGGGGGTATTAGGCTAAGAAAGTAAGTCAGAAAGAGAAAGAAAAAGACCATGTCTTTTCACTTGTATGTGGAATGTAAAGAACAAAAGATATGAACAAACAGAAACAGACTCATAGATACAAAGAACTGAGAGTTGCCGGATTGGAGGGCGATGCCACATGAAAAAGGTGGAGGGATTAAGAAGCTACCAAACAGTCACGGAGATGTAAAGTACAGCATAGGGAACATACTCAATAATATTGTAATAACGATATACGTTGCCAGGTGGGTACTAGACCTATCAGGAGGATCACTCCATAAATTATATAATTGTCTAACCACTCTGCTGTACATCTGAAACAAATATGAAATAATATGGAATGTCAACTGTAATTGAAAAAGAAAAAAGTATCCTTTTAATTAAATTTTGAATAAGTACATTCTATTCATTTTTATCGTCCCGCCTTAGTTTAATTCAGTTATGATCTCTCATTGGGAACAGCTATTTATTTCTCAGAGAAGCCTGTGTACTTTCTGGTACTTCAGGTATCTTACTACTTTGTAATTGTGAGTTTATATGTCTAGAGACCCTGTTCTTGTAAAGAAGGACCTTGAGTGATGATTTTCTATTCTCAGTGCCTAACTTTAATATGTAACATGCAGTTGGGGTACAATCAATATTTTTTGAGTACATGAATTAACTTGTTATTAGATGTTAGTTTGGATGGCTTTAATATCATCGTGAGCGTTAGATAAAGCCATTTTTTGGTCTACTTTTGGAAAAGTGTCTTTCAATGCCTTATTTACTCAATAGCTAAAAATAGTTTCTGTAACTTTAGTGATCAAGGTTACAATGGATTCTTTTATATAGTTACACGTTATCTCCAGGATATTCTTCCCATAATGCAAAAGTAATCCTAAAAGTGACATAAATCAGTGCCATCTCAGAATAGTGTGTTAAACGGGAAGAGGCAGGTGTCATAAATCTTTAGTCTTTAATCTATAATATGGTAGCTGATGGTAAATTGCTTCCAATATTTGAGTAATGGTATCAAGTAATAGGGAAATGTTGGATCCAGATATTTTTTTAAAAATATTTTTATTAATTTTAGAGAGGAAGGGAGAGGGAGAGAAAGAAACATCAATGATAAGAGAGAATCACTAATCCGCTGCCTTCTGCACACCCCCTACTGGAGATTGAACCTATAACCCGGGCATGTGCCCTTGACCGGAATCGAACCTGGGACCCTTCAGCCCGCAGGCTGACGCTCTGTCCACTGAGCCAAACCGGCTAGGGCGGATCCAGATTTTGGCAGAGGGCCTGCATTTGCTAATAATTTCTGGAGGTAGTTATATTCCCTAATAATTTCCTTGAATCAAATAAATGAAGTTACTGATCTGAGGGGGGTGTATGAAGGACGGCAATCATTTTTCACTTGACTAGACTTTTCATGTGCCACAGGCTGCTGGCTGTGGGGCCATCCTTCTGTTTTCTAAAGCACGATTCTGCTTAACCGCTAACTCTGCTCTTGTGCTCTATTTGCAGCATCTGGCGAGGCCCCAATGTGAACTGCACAGACAGTTCGGGTTACACTGCTTTACACCATGCGGCCTTAAATGGACATAAGTAAGTGCCACTTATTTGGACTGGAATCCTTGTGTATTTCGTTACATGTGATGGAGTTCATTATGTCTGACGATAGCTGTCTCATGTTGCCACGAGTCCCCTGGGCTTACAGAAACTCGGAGAGGCATCAGGTAGCAGCACCTACACGTTGAACTTGGTAGGAACGTTGCTGAGGATGATTATGTGCAGGGTGTAAACGTAGAGACCTGCTCTAAACGAGTCAGACGTCACACAGGGAGAAAATGAAAGAAGTGACAGGACATGCTAGTCATGTGTAGCTTTGGGGAGGGAATGGGATCAAACCACTTAATAACACCACCCTACCTTTTTTGGTGTCTTCACCTAACATGGCATTATTCACAAGGAGCGAAATCTTAATAGATTCTTGCTGTTATGAGCCACGGACACTTACACAAACCACTCCAAAATCCTTCAAATTTAGCTAACGTGCCTTTTCTTTGTCATTCATGATGGTCTTTCTGGTTTTAAACTTGTGTAACCTATGGAATTATGCTTCAAAGAATGTGATAGTGTACAGTATGAAGAGCAAAAGAATGTGTAACCATAGCAACCATTTCATTCCCAGTGTTTTAGCGAGGTAACCTCCTGGGTTAGTGACAGTCAAAGTGTGAGGCGTTCTCTGAATGATTCAGATGAAAAGTGACACTTTTCACGTGTCTCTTCCTCCTGTCTGTTTTTCCTTTGTTCTCATGATCCAAGTTGGTCTTCCCAAGTCTGGATAATTTCATTTCACTTTAGTTTTTTTTTTTAAAATGTGTGTGTGTGTGTGTGTGTGTGTGTGTTTAATTGATTTCAGAGAGGAAAGGAGAAGCAGAGAAAGATAGAAACATCCATGATGAGAGAGAATCATTGATCGACTGCCTCCTGCACACCCCACACTGGGGATTGAACTCGCAACCCAGGCATGTGCCCTGACCCGGCCATAGGTCAATGCTCAACCACTGAGCCATGCCAGCCAGGCTCACTTTAGTTTATTAAAGGTGGTAATTACTGCCTTAAAATTCTAATTACTTTTTGCTTTCCCGCCTTTTTTTTAAACTTTGAATTGAGACACAAGGGACTTAGTCATATTTGATCACATTTTATGGCCTTAAAGTTCTCACACAGGAAACTTACCATTTTTAAAAATTATGTTTCACTATACCTTTTATTTATTTAAAAATTATTGCATAAATCTAACATTCTCTTTGGAGAGCCATCTGAAGTACATAAAATATCATAAACTTAATGTCTCATCACTTGAATTCTTAGTATCAGTATTTCCAAATTATATATGTTTTTCATCCACTCCCTATTTTATGTCATCTAACTTAGAACTGTTTTATTTTGCCAGGTTTTTCTCAACTATATTGCTGTCCTTCTGTAGAGTGGAATATGTGTCCAGATCCTTACGATCTGAATCTTTTAAAGGAATTGCTATTTAGTTTTCTTTGTGCCATATACAATATGGCTCGTCAGGAATGAAGCCAGATTAAATCAGCCCAAAGTACACAGTGCTTAGATTTCAGGAAGTTCTAGTTGGGAACACCAGCTGACAAATAACTGACCTAAGATCTGAGGCCTGACCATGTGACCTATTCTCCTTTTTTTCTTTTATCTCAGCTTGCCAGTATAAGCACTTCTCAAAAGAATGTTGTCCCAAAATGGATTAGCGTTCACATCCCTCCTTGATTTTCAGTGTTTAGTAAATGTTAATGATGTATCCATAATGGCCTATGAAATTCTAATCATTGAAATCTATTGCTCTGTGGTTCAATGCATAATTTTTAGTTCCTGTTGGCAATGCACAAAGTGAAGCTAATTTAAGTGCATTGAATAGAATTTATTAAGATCATCATAAAGAGATATCTAGATATTTTTTAAGATCTCTCTAATTGCAGATATTCTCTGAGAATTATATATCTTTGCTTTGCTTATCTGAAGATCTCATTGACCTTTTTAACATTTTCTAGAGAGATTTTACTCAGTGTCATTCTATAGGCATTGGAAAAAAGCAGGAAATTTCTAATCCTGTCTTCCCATCTCTGTTAGTTATGTGACCTTGAGCCATTTAATTAACCTCTCTAGGCCTCAGTTTAATATACTGGGTATTTTTCCTTGTTTCTTCCAATTATAATATTTTGTGGTATATTGTTTTCGTATTATTTGTGGATCAGTTATGCTGCTACAACTCTAAAATTTGGATTTTCATCTAAAGTATAAGATTGCCCTATTTTAAATTATTTAAATTACCCATGGACTTTTAAAATTGGAGATCATTTATTTCACCTTACCCTCCTCACTTCCCTCATTTATAGATGGAGAAATAAGGCCATTCTGGATAAGTGACTGAGTGGCCACTTAGATATTAAGGTGGGGTTGTGTTTAGAGCCAAAGTGTTGTAGTTTAAAGTGTATGATTTTACCAACACCCTACATTATCTCCCTTTTTTGTCCACACGCACATCAGTTTCCTAAACTCTCGCTGGCTTTTCTCTGTCACATTGTGCATTTCTGGGCTGCCTCCCATTATCATCAACTAGGGTGTTCACATGGAATGCTAATTTTACTATTGTCTTAAGACATTTGAAGGAGAAAAAAATGTCATAGAATAGATCTCAGAGCCAGAGAAGGCTTTTCTTTTCTTTGCCTTTGCTATTCTCACTTAGCATAGGTAATGAACTATTGATTGTGTTGTATTCTTTCCAAGCAAGCCTTAGCAATCAGCATGGAAACACATCATTTCCACGTATGTTGCTATTGTTGTTGTAGCCATCAGCACTAGAAGGTTTCCATAAACATTGTGATTTTAGGCTGAAGTTTATGGAATCGTAGAGCTAGAAATAATGTTACAGGGTCCTGTAGTTATTTTATTTTTGCTTTGAATGCAGGCTTTTTTCCTACTCCCAACATATAATCTAAGGACTTCTTACTGCATATTAAGCCCGTTTCCTCTTATTTTGTATGCTTTCTTGGTAGCACTTGTTTATCAACACTAGTTAATCCACAAGTGGAGCAGCATTTTGTACCTGAAATACATTATTTTATAATGGACAATTCATCTCCACTTAGCCAGATTAGGACACAATAGAAAATATACTCTGTTGATGATTTCTTGGGGTATTTGTAATTGAAGATTAGAAAATTATTGCCTTCAAATGATAGAAAAATCATGGTCAGTAGAACAAAATCCAGTAGCAACAATTATAGATAAATTATTTTGATAGGCTATAGACCTATCTCTTTAAATATGGAAACTTCATTATCTCTCTCATGTATTTTTACTACAAATTTGATTCTTTTAATTTACATAGTAATTAGCCAGTGTGGGGTGGAAGGCATTTTACTCTATCATTCCATATTCTTCTGACTCATCTAGTAATCACATCAACATGAGACAATTTATTAACAAGAGAAAATAACCAAATTTATTGCAGACATATGTATGGGAACCTCATATATGTGAGAGATTCAAAGACAGAAAGTTAAAATGAGGTATATGTGACATTTGAGCTAAGGATGAGGTAAGGTACTTGGGCCTTCAGAGGGGAGAAAGGTCACTGTCAGTACGATAAGAAGAGCAGATGTTCAGTAAATAGAAGTCTGCCCTGCCCTAGGTAGAGATAGGTCCTAAGTTATTTCTGGTAATACTTCTTATTACAGGCAAGGTCCCTAATTTAAATTCTTTAAATTTGCCACTTTATTTCCATCAAGGAGAAGTAAAATCTTCAAGAAAGTCTGAAATTAACAGAACCTTCATGAATTTAAGAATTTCATTAGTTTTGTTAATACCATATGCATATGAAGATGATTTGCATTTATTTCAAAGTTCTTTTGACTGCCAGTAAGCACAGGGAGATGAAACAAAATAAGTATTTTTGGTTAGCCCTAGCTGGTGTGGCTCAGTTGGTTGGGCATCGTCTCATGCACCAAAGGTTGCTGGTTCTATTCCTGGTCAGGGTACATGCCCAGGTTGCAGGCTAGATCTCCGGTAGGTGGCATGGAGGAGGCAGCCGATCCATGTTCCGCTCTCACATTGATGTTTCTCTCTCTTTGTCCTTCTCCCTCTCTCTCTCTAAATCAATAAAAAAATCCTAAAAGAAAAAAATCTTTGGTTATAATTTAAGTATAGGAAAACTTGCTGTTGAGGTAAAAAAATTTGAATTTTGAACCTTCCCAATTAGTTTAATTTTACTCTGACCATAAACTGAAACTTCTTAAAAAAAATTTCATATTAATTGGCAGTATATTTATACCTATCAGAAAATGATATAGTAGTGAAAATCAACACTTTTAGAATTCCTATCTTTACCCAAACGTATATCTATTAGCCTCAAGCTGCAAAATGTTGCATTGCTTTGAATTGGATTATTATTAAATTTATTTTATATGTTGTTTAGCTCATGGGAAATGGGATTATTTTTTCTATGATCCCATCAATCACATTTACTTTAGAATTTTAAATCATTTCTTATTTATTAATGCTGCATATGAGAAAGAGTGCCATTTAATGTTGAAGATAAATAGGAATTACTTCTCTGCTTGCTATTCTATAGACTTGTTCATCAATATAACTCAGTATTTTATACTAGGTAACCAAGCATAGTCAACCTATTTATTTGTTGATACCTCTAGAAGTTATAAGGTATAACTTAAAGAGATATTAAGAAAATACTTTTTAAAAAAGAGAAAATACCCATTTGATGTTAACTACTTTTAAATTTAGATATTATAGAAAGTACCTGAAATTTAATTTGAATGAGTTTGGATGAAAAAGGCCTGTGTAACACATATTAAATGTGACATACATGGATACATCAGAAAAAAGATTAATGACAATTTGTTGATTAATATTTTATGATTCAGTAAGGCACTTACTTGATTAGAGATATAACTTTATATTTCACAAACATATTTTCACATTAGAAATCTAAGCCAAGCCAGTTCATTAGCTGATATCTCTGAATAAGATGAAAAGATCAACTTAAATAAAAATTAAAAATAAATGTAAATTAAAAAATAAACAAATTTAATAAAGTGAATAAAATTTTAAAAACATAAATAAAAATAACAGTATTTAATTAGATCTTATTGTTCACCAAAGGCCATTGCATAAACACGCATATTACTCTTTTCTGATTGAGATATTGGAAAGTGGTGCAGGGGTGGAAAAAGTTTTCCTTCTTTTCTTATAGGTTATTCGGCTGGTCTGATAATTAAGTTGATATAAGAAAGATTAACAGGCCCTGGCCAGTTTGGCTCAGTGGATAGAGCATTGGCCCACAGACTGAAGGATTGCAGGTTCAATTCCGGTCAAGGGCACGAACCTTGGTTGCAGACTCGATCCCTGGCCCTAGTTAAGGCACATGGGTGGGGGGCAACCAATCGATGTGTCTCTCTCGCATTGATGTTTCTCTCTCTATCTTCCCCTCCTTTCCACTCTCTCTAAGAATCAATGGAAAATATCCTTGGGTGAGGATTAATGACAACAACGACAAGAAAAAAAAAAAGAGTAACAGGAGGAGAGAAAACAGAAATGTAATAACATGTATACTTCCTGTATATATGGTGGGGACCCAGGAAAACTGAGTAACTCCCCCAAAAGCCACTACCTTAAATACCATTTCTAGCTAAAGACAAAAGATGCTGGGGCAGGGGAGTGAGGGAGGAAGCCAGTTATGGGAGGTTATCAGAAAAAGCACAGTAAACAAGAGTATGGGGTTGTCTGCAGATTTAGGTTACTGCCTTCCCCATTGATAAGAGTTTATAGAGATCGAGTCAGCTTTCTCCTGCTGGTACACAGAGGGAGATACCCTTACAAATAGACAGTTCCCTGATCAATGTAACCATCTCTTACAACAGAGTAACTTCTCAGCTTTCAGAGCTCCCCCCAATCTTAAAAGTAATCCTTGTGTCAAATAGGCATATTTTTGGGTGGTCTATTCTGCTCTCCTTCACAAGTCCAGGCCACATTCTGGGCAATGTTGTGTTTTGTTTTTTTTAATCATTTACTGTCATTTTGTGTTGTGTCATGTTTATTTTTTTGTGATGTGGGGGAAGGAGAAATTTTTATCTATCCTTATAGGTTCTTTCAGCTGGTCTAATCAAATTGACATGAGGCAGACTATTAACAAGAGAAAAACAACCAAATTTAATTATATATGTACGTAGGGGAACCTCACATACATGAGAGTCAGTGACCCCACATCATGAGTTGTTCAGAGGGAGACAGGCAAAATGAGGTTCAGATGACATCCTGAGCTAAGGAAGGCAGTTCGACACCTGAGGCTTCAGAACAAGAGGACATTCACAGATCCAATAAAAAACCAGATGTTCAGTAATTAGATATTTGTCCCGCCATACAGATAGGTCAAAAGAGGTTATCTCTGATAACTCTTATTATGGGCCAGGCCCCTAATTTCAGTTCTTCTAGGTAGTTGGGGTAAGGTGGTGGTGGTGGGGGCGGGGGGCAGACTTTTCTTTTAAGCCCACAAGATCTCAATTGCCTTTAGTTCAAAAAAATCCACACACCACAAAGGCACATTATTCTAAACCCCTACAGTGGGCTATCAGAATTCTAACTCCTATTCAAATTTCCTCCACCTTTTCTCATTTGTTACATTTAAAGCCTGGCTTTATGAAATATTTAAATGTAGGTCTTTATGTTACATTCATCCTCACTACTGGTGATTTGTTATATATGAGAAACAACTTTAGAATATGTTGTGATTGTCTGTATGCACGTATTTGTTTATCTATCTAGGATTTCATTTAGTGAATTCATAGAATTTGCTTTTTAAATGCATCCAAATGAAAATATAGTTGCTCAGTTGTTTTTGATTGTTGCAAAGTTCAATGTAATTATACTAATAATTATGAATTAATTCTGCCTGAGGTTGAGTATTGCAATTTAGAATTTTTACTTTGAAAACCTGGTGGGATTTAGTACAAAATCCTATAGGTAGAATATATTGAGTATGTACTGAAATTGCATCAATGATAGAACTTGTCGCATAAATGAATTTACCTCTTGAAATGATTTCTTAGGCTTGAGAGGACAAAGGTGAATGAATGCAGAAGTATGGACAATACATATTCAAAGTATATTGTGTGCTATGGCTGAAAATGAGTCCCGCCCCCCCAACCTTGGGCTTGTACTGCAGCTAGACCTTAAAAGTCCCTTTCTTATTGTGCTGTCTGCTTTCTCTTGTACAGTATATGTACCTTCAGTTACATATTGCAGTTCTCAATAGGAATGATACATAAACTCCCTAAATGTCTGCTGGTAGTAAAATAACTTTTTAAAAAAAATAAGCAAGGAGTTTGCTTGTACCTCAGGTATTTCTTTAGGCTAAATCTCAGGTATGGGCTATCTGGAAAGAACTACATTAAAAAAAAACAACGGGAAGAGGTATACTTTTAAATTATTTTACTTAATTCATTCGGTTAATGAAATTAGATAATTTTTTCCCCAAATGACTTCTATTAAGTCGTTTCATTGGTTAGTCAACACCCTGTGTGAGTGTGTGTGGCAGTGGCGGTTTTTCAGGTAAGTACAACAGCCAGATGTTCAATAAGCAGATTCTTAAACCTAATTTTACACCTCAGTACCTTGAATTATTATGCTAAATTGCCACCCAGCATCTACTATACTTTAATAATGATCTATTTAATAAAATCTGTGTTGTTCAGCACATTTTCTTTTCTGTTGTGTACTTTTCTTCTTCTTCTTCTTTTTCTTCTTAGGGAAATAGTCCTCAAACTACTTCAATATGAGGCATCAACAAATGTAGCAGACAACAAGGGTTATTTCCCTATTCACCTGGCTGCCTGGAAAGGAGATGAGGAAATTGTGAAGATTCTTATTCATCATGGGCCATCGCATTCCCGAGTCAATGAACAGGTGCACTTGTCAAATGTTTGCTCATGCTATACTTTTTCTAGAGTTTTGAGAAGGCAAAGCCACAAGTGAAAACTTAAGTTATTTTAAAATGAGATTAAAAAGTGAATGTGAAAAAATTTGATTACTTCTGTCTTTACCCTGCCAAAGACTTTTCCACTACTGAATTTCCTGAACGGAAATTTGAAAATTTCTTTGGAATTTGTATACAGTACATAGGCACTAATTTGGGCATTTGTTAAGATATTTGTTAACAAGAAAACCCCACCTAAGGGAAGTAGTTGTGATATTTTTGCCTGCCTTAAATAAGCATCGATTTTATAGCTCTTGAATATTTAAAGGTAGAACGGAATTCACATTTATAATGTGAATTAGAGCTTTTCTTAGTAAAATTTTAAATGCTAGGGAAATAATGATAACTATCATTTGTATAGTGCTTTACCATTTACATAGCACCTTCACAGTAAGTGCCTTTTGCAAATCAAAATACAATGTATAGAGTTGCTAGTCACAAATTAAGTTAAAATTTTTTTATATACATAAATATATACATATGCCTAGAGTAAGTTGAGTAAAACACCAACAGCAGTTGATACCACAGGTAAAGTCATAATATTTGCAAGTGCATAATATTCATATTACTCAAAACAGACATATTAAAAGAGGAAGGCCATTGTCAGTATTCTAAATAAATAAGACCACAGATTCCAGAAAGCAGAATAAAGTCCCCTAAAACAGTATGATAACAAACATCTTAGCTCTGCATGCCCCCTACTGTTCCCATTTTGTAAAACAATATTTGAAAACCAGCATGCAGTCCAACAATTGAATTTCAACCATGGCATTAAGCTGCAGGTTGGCAGCTGTCCAATATCAATGCAAGTAGGTTACTCTAGGGCAGGCACATCTAATAAAGTATAATTAGCATATTGTTCAAATAGATACAGACCTTGCAGGCCCTTGGTAGAAATTCAGACTAAAGAGTAAAAAGTAACACTATCACTAGCTATAAACAGCAAAAGGAAGAAAAAAAATTATTTTTCCAAAATACAATAGGAAGAACTAATCAAGAAAAATGTTTTATTAATTGGAAATGTCTTATTAATACTTATCACAATAAAAATGTCTGTGTTTACAGGTTAAAAATGCAGAATATTTTTTATGAGAGTACACATATAAATCTGATCTTAAAAAAAGGGCAGATATGGCTCAGTGTATCATACTAAAAGGAAATGTATGAGAATGCTGTTCTGTTCTTCAGAAAACCAGAAGTTAAAAGATCATTTGTGGTATGAGCCATCTGGTGGTTATTCTGAATAATTGTCAGAATGCCCCAAAGCAAACCTGAAATAAAATGGAAAAATAATCCAAGGTTAAACAAGAGGATATTAGTTTTTACAAACAAAATATTTTTTAAATGACATGAAAATAAGAAAAAACACACAATTGAAACTTGACAATTTTAAATGGGGTATGACTGCAACGGTATGTTTTAAAGAGAAGCACTTGTTTTGTGTGATGTTGAACAATTCAATTAAAACATAAAAAAAGTCTTTCCCAAGGAGATTCTTTTTTCACTTCTATACTTTGTGTTTTGGTTTCTATTTGGTTTCATATTAGGGCACCCGTATCTCTTCATTCTCTTACTTATATGGAAAATAAAATGAAACTTAATTTGGAAGACCTCTCTGTAAATCTTTCATTGTCAAAAATTTACTGATTAGTGGGAGACGCCAGTCAAGATAGCAGACTAGGTGGATGCTGTGCTCTCCTCCTCCCATGACCACATCAAATTTATAGCTAAATTACAGAGCATTCAACCTGGTGAACCATCTGAGGACTAGCTGAACAGAAGTCCTAAACTAAGCATATAAAGAAGAAGCCACACCTGGCCTGTGTGGCTCAGGAGTTCAGGGTTTGATTCCCAGTCAGGGCACATGCCTGGCTTGCAGGCTCGATCCCCGATAGGGGGAATGCAGGAGGCAGCCGATCAATGATTCTCTCTCATCATGGATGTTTCTATCTCTCTCTCCCTTTCCCTTCCTCTCAGAAATCAATATATATATATATATATATATATATATATATATATATATATATATTTTAAAAGAAGTCCCATTGAGACAGCATCAGTGTACTTAAAAAAAAAAAGAATTGACGAACTCATTTGTCTTTTGGAAAGCCAGGCTATTGAAAGTGTGTTATAATTGTTATTAATCTCTCTCATTAACAAATGTCATGGAGGCGCGATGCACAATGCAGATCACACTGAAACACCGACCATCTGGGCCCAGCAGGGCCGCTGACTAACATGGCTAAATCATTTATCACTCTTGGAAATTGGAATAAATAATGTAGGGAAAAGTTAGATTTTTTTTCCCTATTGAAGTGATAAAAATCAAATGTGATATTTTTGATGCAATCAATGATGCATACTTTTATCAGATATAAAATTCTATTAGGAATACTTATCAAAATAGATAAATCTTAAACATATTTTCAAAGCATCTGAGGTTTTAGATGATGGAGTTTACATTTTGATAAGGAATTGAATTTCTGAAAACGTGCGTTTTATGCGTCTGTGTTAACAGAACAATGAGAATGAAACTGCCCTACACTGTGCAGCTCAGTACGGACACTCGGAAGTCGTGGCCGTTCTCCTGGATGAGCTCACGGATCCCACCATCAGGAACAGCAAGCTGGAAACACCTTTGGACCTGGCGGCGCTTTACGGACGGCTGAGAGTAGTCAAAATGATCATCAGTGCGCACCCTAACTTAATGAGCTGCAACACTCGCAAGCACACTCCGCTACACCTCGCCGCACGCAATGGCCACAAAGCAGTCGTTCAGGTGCTGTTGGAAGCAGGAATGGATGTAAGCTGTCAGGTGAGTCTTCTGTGAGCGAGGCTTTAAAAGTGATGGTGCTCTAGTGTTGCATTGAGATGCAGATGTTAAAAGTTATATATAGAGCCCAGCCAGCATTGGCTCAGTGGTTGAGTGTCCACCTATGAACCAGGAACAGTTCCATTCTGGTCAGGGCACATACCTGGGTTGCTGGCTGTATCCCCCTTAGGGGGCGTGCAGGATACAGTTGATCAATGATTCTCTCTCATCATTGATGTTTCTCTCTCCCTCTTCCTCTCCTTCCTTTCGGAAATTAAAAAAAATATATATCTAATATAATAAAAGACAAACATGCAAATTGACCGTACCTTCACTACGCCTTAAGCCATGCCCACCAGCCAATCAGAGCGACTATATGCAAAGTAACCCAACCAAGATGGTGGCCAGTAGCCACGGAGCTGGAGCAAGCAGGAGGCTTGGTTGCTCCAGTGATGGAGGAAGCCAAGCTTCCCGCCTGCCGTGGCCAGCTCTGAGCTCCACTCAAGGCTACAAAGTTTCAATTATAGAAGGTAAATAAATCTCAGAATAAAAAAAGAAAAAGAAAAAATGGAGAGGCTGGGAGCTTCCGTCGCCATGTGCCTTGGCCAGCCTGAAAACAGCCCTCAGCCCCTCACCCAGACAGGCCAGGCACCCCAGTGGGGGCCCCTCACCCTAAAGGGGGTGTGGTCAGCCTGAAAACAGCCATCAGCCCCTCACCCAGGCTGGCCAGGCACCCCAGCAGGACCCCCACCCTGATCCGGGACACCCTTCAGGGCAAACCAGCCGGCCTCCACCTGTGCACCAGGCCTCTATCCTATATAGTGAAAGGGTAATATGCAAACTGACCCTAAACAGCAGAATGACTGGGAATGACTGGTCACTATGACACACACTGACCACCAGGGGGCAGATGCTCAATGCAGGAGCTGCCCCCTGGCGGTCAGTGCGCTCCCACAGTGGGAGCTCTGCTCAACCACAAGCCAGGCTGACAGCTGCCAGTACAGTGGTGGTGGTGGGAGCCTCTCCCGCCTCCTCAGCAGCTCTAAGGATGTCCAACTGCAGCTTAGGCCTGCTCCCCGCTGGCAAGTGGACATCCCCCGAGGGCTGCCGGGCTGCCAGAGGGATGTCTGACTGCCATCCTATGCCCAATCTCCCAGAGAGTGGGCCTAAGCCAGCAGATGGTCATCCCCCGAGGGGTCCCAGACTGCGAGAGGGCACAGGCCAGGCTGAGGGACCCCCCCTCCCGAGTGAATAAATTTTTGTGCACCGGGCCTCTAGTCCTATCTAATAAAAGAGAAACATGGTAATTAGCTGTACCTCCGCTACCCTTTCCATTGGCTAATCAGGGCAATATGCAAATTAACTGCCAGCCAAGATGGCAGTTAACCGCCAACAAAGATGGCGGCTAATTTGCATACTGCAGGCAGGATGGGACAGCGCTATTCTGCCTGCCCTGCCGCCATCTGGGCCTGCTATCTGTGACCCTGATGGCGGCGACCCCTGTGCGACCCGACCCAGGGCTGGTGGACGTGACCCCAGCGATCCGCCACTGGCCAGGCCCCCAACCTGCTCTCCCTCAGGAGATCCGGCACTGGCAGGGCGACTGCTGCCCATCAGCCAGCAGCCACGCCCCCAACCGGCCCTCCTGCCAGGGATGAGCAACCGGAGATCCCACAGCAGGAAAGGGGGGCCTGCAGCCAGCCTCCCTGTGTGCCTGCCCGTGGGATTGCCGCACTGATCACAGAGCAGGAAAGGGCGGCCTACAGCCAGCCCCTGTGTGCGCCTGCCTGTGGGATCGCCCTGGAGATCATGGAGCAGGATAGGGCGGCCTGCAGCCAGCCCCCGTGTGTGCCTGTCCCTGGGTCGCCACCGCAATCCCACAGCAGGAAAGGGAGGCCTGCAGCCAGCCTCCGTGTGCGCCTGCCCGTGGGATCGCCGCAGTGATCACAGAGCAGGAAAGGGCGGCCTGCAGCCAGCCCCTGTGTGCGCCTGCCCCTGGGTCACTGCTGCCATCCTCGAGCAGGAAAGGGCGGCCTCTAGCCAGCCCCCATGTGTGCCTGCCCGTGGGATTGCTGCGGCGATCACGGAGCAGGAAAGAGTGGCCTCTAGCCAACCCCCATGTGCGCCTGCCGTGGGATCACTGCGGCGATCACGGAGCAGGAAAGGGGGGCCTGCAGCCAGCCCCTGTGTGCGCCTGCTCCTGGTCGCCACTGGGATCCCGGAGCAAAAAAGAGCGGCCTCTAGCCAGCCCCCGTGCGCCTGCCCATGGGATCGCCCCGGAGATCATGGAGCAGGAAAGGGCGGCCTCTAGCCAGCCCCCATGTTTGCCTGCCCCTGGGTCGCTGCACCGATCCCAGAGCAGGAAAGGGCGGCCTCTAGCCAGCCCCCATGTTTGCCTGCCCCTGGGTCGCTGCACCGATCCCAGAGCAGGAAAGGGCGGCCTGCAGCCAGCCCCTGTGTGCACCTGCCCCTGGGTGGCTGCTGCGATCCCAGAGCAGGAAAGGGCGGCCTGCAGCCAGCCCCTGTGTGCACCTGCCCCTGGGTGGCTGCTGCGATCCCAGAGCAGGAAAGGGCGGCCTGCAGCCAGCCCCTGTGTGCACCTACCTGCCCATGGGATCATTCATGCGATCCCACAGCAGGATAGGGTGGCCTGCAGCCAGACCCCTGTGTGCGCCTGCCCGTGGGATCGCTGCCCCGAGGTGCAAGATAGGGCGGCCTGCAGCCAGCCCCTGTGTGTGCCTGCCCGTGGGATCGCTATGATGATCACAGAGCAGGATAGGGTGGCCTGCAGCCAGCCTCCCTGTGCGCCTGTCCCTGGGTCGCTCTGGTGATCCCACAGCAGGAAAGGGCGCCCCACCCTGGCCACAGCTCAAGGGAGAGTACAACATGCAGTGGAGGCCAGGAGCCTGAGAGATCAACAGAGAGGGGTGCCTGCTCCAAGCCTCCAGGGTATGGCTGGGGGCAGGCCCCCAGCAGACACACACACACACACACACACACACACACACACACTCACACACACACACACACACAGCGCCTACTCTGAGCTTCCAAAGTGGCTGGGAGCAGACCACCAGTGGACACACACACACACACACACACACAAGCACACACACACGGGGACGCCTGCACCGAGCCTCTGCTGCCAGACTGTGGCCATCAGTAGGACATCCACTGAGGGCTCCCGGACTGAGGGGCAGGCTTGGCTGAGGGAACCCCATCCCCCAGTGCACGAATTTCGTGCACCGGGCCTCTAGTATATATATAAAACCCTAAGCAACTGTTTGCTATGATGTGCACTGACCACCAGGGGGCTAACGCTCAAAGCAGGAACTGCCCCCTGGTGGTCAGTGTGCGCCCACAGTGGGAGCGCCTCTCTGCTGACCAACGGGTGCCAGACACAGGGCTCATGGCTGGCCGCCTCAACTCAGAGACCGCAGTAGAGCAGCAGCCAGCCTACCTAGTGGTGGTGGTGGCAGACGCAGCGGGGCCAGGATGTGCAGGAGTGGCAGATAGCGTTGGACTGCCTGTTTTGGCCCGATCTCCGCAGGCCACACCGAGGGACCCCACCGGTGCACGAATCCGTGCACTGGGCCTCTAGTATATATATATTTTAAAAAAGAAAAAAACATTATATGTAGAAATCATACCATTTTTTGATTAGTCAAATTGTCTGCAAGTATTTTTGTAACTACTAAGTTCAAGGCACCCTGTCACACACTTTTGGAAAGTATGTAGAGATATAAGGCATGATCTCTAACCTCATTCTAATTTGAGGGCTATATACATGAAAAATTATTCTTAGATGGCAGTTGTGTGTGGTACCTTAGTAATTGTTTCTTTTGTTCTAGTAACTAGCACACACGAGGAATCCATCAAAGTTGAACGAGTGAATGAATGAAATAAATGCACTTGAACATTTTGAGTATGTACTTTGTGTTTAATATGTCACCACATTTAGAATCTAATTCTCCACAGCTGTCCTGAGGGAATGAGAGCTGTTAACTTCCAGTTAAGATATGAGCAATCAGATTCAAAGATTTAAGAAACTTGCCAAAGGACACATAGCTGATACACCCAGAATGTGAATTTAGACTTACTGATTAAAGTCCAGGCCTCTTTTCACAACAATGTGCTGTATGTACATAACTAATGAAGGAAAGACCATTGTACCTAAGACTATCAGAAAAAAGCTTTTTGGAGAAGTGGTTTGAGTTGAGCTTTGAAGGATGGGTAACAGGATAGATTTTGTTTCTCCACAAGGAAAGGGTAACCTGCTTTTATTATCTGTCCCAAGTTACCAAAACTTTTAAAAAACAATTTTATTCTTTTTTTTGGCTCCCAAGTCAGTGGTAGCATTCTTATCTTTTAGAGACTCTTCTGGTTCCTGTCAGGTAGTGATCTTCTCCCCTGTGTATTAGTAAGCTATTGCTGCATAACAAACTGTGCCCAAACTGAATGGCTTCACACAGTAACTGTGTATTTAGCTCATAATTCTGGGGTTGGTGGTTTAGTCTGAGCTCATCTGGGTAGTTCTTCTATCTTGGCAGGGTTCTCTCATTCGTCTGGGGTCAGTTGTAAGTCAGTTAAGTGGCTCTGTGTCAGGGACTGACTGGATGTTGCCTGGGATAATGGGTGACTGGAATGTCGTCTTCTTTTTTTTAAAAATATATTTTATTGATTTTTTACAGAGAGGAAGGGAGAGGGAGAGGGATAGAGAGTTAGAAACATCGATGAGAGAGAAACACTGATCAGCTGCCTCCTGCACACTCCCTACTGAGGATGTGGCTGCAACCAAGGTACATGCCCTTGACCAGAATCGAACCCAGGACCCTTCAGTCCTCAGGCCGATGCTCTATCCACTGAGGCAAACCGGTTAGGGCTGGAATGTCTTCTTTACACTATCTTTCTCTCAAGAAGTGCTGAGCCCAGCCAGCTTGGCTCAGTGGTTGAGCATCAATCAGAAGGTCACAGGTTCGATTCCCAGTTAGAGCACATGCCCGGGTTGTAGGCTCGATCTCCAATACCCCTATTCTGTCTCTCTCTCCCTCTTCCTTCCTTTCTGAAATCAATAATATATATATATATTTAAAGAAAAAAGAGAAGTGCTGATATTACAGAGAATATGTATGAATATATAAAATGACACAATTTTTTAAACCTGTAATCATTCCTAATGCAACTGTGTTTCTTTTTCTGATTCTTTTTTTTTTCCAGACAGAAAAGGGGAGTGCACTTCATGAAGCAGCTTTGTTTGGAAAGGTGGATGTTGTGAGAGTTCTATTAGAAACAGGTAACTATCATGAGTCCCCGTGGAGCTTATTCTACCACATACTATTTTTAAAAATATATATATTTTATTGATTTTTTACAGAGAGGGAGGGAGACGGATAGAGAGTCAGAAACATCGTTGAGAGAGAAACATCAATCAGCTGCCTGCTGCACACCCCCCACTGGGGATGTGCCCGCAACCAAGGTACACGCCCCCGACCGGAATCAAACCTGGGACCCCTCAGTCCGCAGGCCGAGGCTCCATCCACTGAGCCAAACCGGTCAGGGCTTAGCACATACTATTTTTTATTTCAGGAGTAAAAGAAAACAATTTATTTATTTTTTACATAATCACCCTTTCTTCTTATCTTCCCTCCAAATTGCAGTTTTATATTCATATCATGCAGAATTGAGCCTCAGTGTTTAGATAAAATTGATATAAATGTGTACCTTCTTTCACTTGGTGGATGTTTTAGTAAAAAGCTCTTGGAAATTAGAATGATGTACATTTAAGTCACAGTAAAATATACTAGAGCAACTTCCAAAAGGAAAAGGAAATCTCTGCTTTCCACAAGAGGAAGGATCCTGTGAATTTATGACAATTGCTTTGTTTATTAAAGAACAGAATATTTCCCTCGCTTTTCATACTGTAAACTGTGGTAAACAGCAATTAGAGTTCTCTATCCTTAAGGCAAATTCTCCTTCTGGTTTTTTTAATCAACTGAGCTGCTGTTGTTTGTCAGCCGCAGTGATTTAAAGGGGACCTTTTAGAGGGAATGCTTTGAAGGAACAAAGTAGGTTTATTTGTCTTCGTGGGCATATTGTGATCAAAATGAAATAAAATTGGTACAGAGGAGGGATTATTTCTTTTCAGGATCAAAAGGCATGAGTACCAATTCATACTTGGAAACAATTGATGAGTCTTTTGTGTTATGGGTATATTTCATGCTTTTATTTTCCTCTGTAAAAAAAAAAATAAAGTGTAAAACATTGGCAGACTATGGCATTTTGATTGTGTTTATGCAAAGTTAAAATTTCATGTATATTGAACTTGACATGTAACACAGTGATATATTAAATGTGTTGAGGCAATCAATTAAATGTGTGCTAGTCACACATCCCTACACAACTGAAAAAATAATAAAATACAATATATAATCTTACTATGATGAACTACCATTTGAGGCCAGATTCTGAAAAGTGGCTCTGTTTGACTTTAGATGTTTGGAAATTTATAAACTTTTTAAGGGTGGCAGAAGCTATTTGCTACATTACAGTAAGTTCTTTAGTGCAATATATATTTTCGGAATTAAAGTAATTCCAACGGTTTTTAATTATGCACTTCAGCAAGTTTGCTCACCATGCAGATGATGAGTGTTGCTAACATTGATTGTAATGTATGAAATATTTGACTTTGGTATTTGGACAAGAGTTCTAAATAATCATACTCTTTCCACTTTCGTGACTATTCAAGTATTTTAAGACTGTTCTTATATTACTCACATGGCACATTAGTATAATTTAAAAATATTTTTATGACACACAGACTATATAAATCACATGACCATTATACTTTAGGAATTCACATTCTAAATTAATATTTTCAGCTTGTACCATTTAGTTTACAACTTAAAATAGCTATAATCCTAAAAAAATTCTTAAGCGTTAATTCATTATCAAGATTATTCCCAATATTTGGTAGTAGTTGATGCCTACCTTCTGTTTTACTAAAATCTTGCATGTGTAGGTGTGCATATGTAACTTTATTAAAAAATGACTTTTTAAACATGCTTATAGTGTATATGTTTGAAGTTAGAGCAGTTATATATTAACAGTATCTTCTGGTCACTCCAATGTTGTATATCTAGTGGGGTTTTCTTTTTCTTTCAGGAATTGATGCCAATATAAAGGATAGCTTAGGGAGAACTGTCTTAGACATTCTGAAAGAACATCCATCTCAGAAATCTCTCCAGATTGCAACACTCCTACAAGGTAAACAGTATTGATGATGGATGAGTGTGCCTTAAAGTTAAGATTCAATGAAAACCATCCTTGTTTCCCCTGGGGGTTTGAGTTAATGTTTACCTTTGAATGAACTTTTTCTTTGCATTTTTTTTCTAGTAGACTTTTAAACTAAATAAAATTCTTTGTAATGCTTTATTTTGGTTTTTAAGCTACTCAGTGTTTTAAGAAAAGCTCAGGTATTTTTTCATGCACTTGATATTAGTCTCTTTTAAACACAGATATTAAATATATAGTTATGAGCTGGAAGGTATAAGATTATACAGTGATGGTAATTAAGTATTATATCACATTTGAGTAATCCTTAAAGAGTTCAGGGATTTCTGTTATTTTGTCTTATTTCTTTAATCTGTGAGGGTAAGTCAGATGTCATTGTTGTGAAGTTCTGAGAGTCTAAGGGACTTGCTCAAACTCGTATATTCTATTCGGAGCGGTAGAGTTGGTACATAAGTGCCGGGTTAACAACAGTAAAATGGTATGTAGATTATTTTCTCCCTAATCCAGTAGTGCCAATAGTTCCATCTTGCCAGCTCTGTTTTTGATAAAGGCCATTTAAATACTTTCGTAGTTAGCTGCAGTTATTAGGTATACTGAAGGTTTGACAACCATTTAGGTACTGCTTCTTTGTTTGCAGGATTACATATGTCCCCGTTTGATTGAAAACTTTCATGAAAAATTTAGATTTAGACTGACTGGTGTGTCTTGGTAGTTGAGCGTCAACCCATGAGCCAGGAGGGCACATGCTAGATCCCCAGTGAGGGGTGTGCAGGAGGCAGGGGATCAATGATTCTCTCTCATCATTGATGTTTCTATGCCTCTCCCTTCCTCTCTCTGAAGTCAATAAAAACAACAACAACAATATTAAAAGAATTTAGATTTAAATGCTCTCCCTTTCTGCTTGGTGTTAGGCCTGGCATGTAGCGTGTTCCCTTAAAAACCCAGAGGTTTGTTCTCTCCATTCCAGTCAGCTCAGACACTATTCAGCGGTGATTAGCCCCTATAATTGTTACGGATTGGCTGCAAATGTAATTGAGGCAGGAGGCTGGATGGGTTTCATTGGATTATCAGTTGGGAGGCTGAAAACAGCTTTGTCCTGCAGGGAGATAAGTGAATTACAACCAAGTGAGCAGGAGATATGTAGGGTCAACAGGGGCCAAAGAGGGGTAAGGAGAATAGATACTCTACAGGAGATCATTATACTCTCTTCTCTCCAAATTTCCAAAACCTCTCACGGAAGTTCAGGCCCCTACAATTTCCTTGTCAATAAAGAAGTTAATTTTAAGTCAAGTGCATATAGAGATAAATCAGAGAATACAAGAGTGGCTCTTCATATCAATTCAAATTAAAATCAAGTCGAATCAAAGCTAAAACATCAAAGTAGTACGCAGCATTTTTATAAGTCTTCCCCCTCTAGGTGATTTGTATTTCATGTTGGATTTTTGGCTCTGAGATTAAAAAAACACACAACTGAGGCTTGTGCATAGTGTTTTTTTTGGAAAAAGCAAAATAAATATACACTAAAAAGGGAGCATGGCAGAATTACAGACATTTTTTATAAGATGCTGCATTAGTTCAACTTAAATAAAGTGTTCTTTTAAATGATCATGATTCATTAGGTATGCCAATTTGTGATAGGGTATATGGGGCACCTTTGAATTTTTAAAATTATTGGAAAACTTTAGAATGTGAACACGTTCTATATTCTTTATATTCCTGGATTTCAAATCACTGGTGCATCTTTTTTTTTTTTTCCAGAGAGGAAGGGAGAGGGGGACAGATAGAAACATTAATGAGGAGAAAGAATCATTGATTGGCTGCCTCCTGCACATCCCACACTGGGGATTGAGCCCACAACCCAGGCATATGCCCTGACTAGGAATTGAACCGTGACCTCCTGGTACATAGGTCGACACTCAATCACTGAGCCACACCAGCTGGGCTCACTGGTGCATCTTAAATCTTATGAAAAAGTTTGTTATAGCAATAAAGCCAATTGATAGTAGATAAAATTACTATTTGTGTCCCCAGGAGAAATTAAATTTTCATAATTACTGCATGAGTCAAAACTTTTAAGCATAGAAGCCTATAGGTTGCTTTCTTTTCCTAGTAGAATGTGCCTAGTAGAATTGCCCTTAGGTAAAAACTCTTTGGATGATATGAGGACATAAGTGGCTGGCAGGAGAGCACAAACTTTCTTAACTGGATTTTTTTTAAAGGTTTCTTCTGAATAAAGAAATGCAAGTAAAAGATCCCCATAGGGAGGGATCTATTCATTTAATCCTAACCACAAACTGGGAGCCGCATGCTTGGGGGAGATAGCAGATACATTTTGTTTAGATCACATATTTTTAGCTCACACTGTTGCCGTTAAAAAAATTGAATTAGCTTTCAACATTTAAAAATCTAGGATTTTAGTTAAAACTTCAGAGCTTTTAACAAATGCAGGCTTTCATTTTCCTTCATTGAAGCCTAACTTTAGGTAGTGTACCTGCTCTCTAGCTACTCATGGTCTGTATGCTCTCTGTTCTTTCATGACACTGGTGCTATTTGTGGACATTTCCCCTACATTGAGGTGCTGTTTTCTTTATGTTCAAAAGTGAGATGTTTTCTTGTCCTATGTCTGTTTGGCTCTGCCACTTATTAGCTGTATGAACGTCGCCAAGTTAAAGTCCTTGTCCTCTAGTTGTCATCTTTAAAACTGAGATTGTAATAGTGCCTGAGTTGTAGTTTTGTGAGGATTGAGTTAACTTATATTAAATACTTAGAACATTGCTGGGTACATAGTAAGCAAAATTTTCGTTTTAGCTGCTATTACTAATACGTCTTCATTAAAGTTAGAAAAATGAGAGAGAGATTGAGTGTGGGACATTGCTCCAAGAATAATGAGAAAGAACATTATTTCTTTGTAGAAATAAAGTTAATATACAATTATGCTTATCTTACTAGATGACAACACCATTTTATCAGAAACTTATCCCACTTCATTCATTTATGTGACTTGACTGGTGGTTGTATCCAAATGAATTTGACATTCCTGCTTAGGAATCAAGTCTATTCAAAGCATCTTTCCGAGTTTTAAATCTTTTGGTAGAATACATTTAAGGAAACCACGGATGTTATTGTGTTTTCAACAGGTGAAGTTATTTTTAAGGAAAGAATAGGTTAAGTTTAGTTTTCAGAAAAATGTTCCATAAGTCTCTTCCAAAATATCTTTTTTTGTTCTCATTAAAAGCTTTAAGTTAATAGCTCACCGTGAAGTTCTTTGGGTTTTTTTTTTTTTGGCTTTATGAAGTTCTTATAAAAACTTAGGATGTATTTAGGATATGAGGAAAGACATGGAAAATGATCACCAGAGGTAAAGCATAAAGTTTAGTTAAAGATTTAAAAATAAATGAATTCAAATATGTAATTTTAAAACTTACACACAGAGTATTTAGAAGGCATGGGAAGACCAGCAGTCCTTGAAGCACATGTGCAGGAATGTACAACACAGGAAACACACCTTTCGTCTCCTCTTGAGTCTCCTTCCCAAAAGACCAAAAGTGAGTAGCTAATTATAAATCCTTGAAATGATACTGGACTTTTAGGTACAAATTTGTCCTATCTGTACAAAATTGCTAAGCCTTGTGAAAATTTCAAGTCTAATAAGTTCTACCTAATCCTCCATATTTTATCTGTTTATTCAACCAGCATTTATTGAGCTCCTGCTATTTGTCAGGCCCTACTCTTGGTCCTGAGGTACAGGGATGAACAAGGTAGAGAGCAATCCCTGCTGCCATGAAGTTTACATGGAGTGAATATTTCATAGTAGGTTATTTTTTCCTCAAATGCATTTTTAATGCAGAATAAAAATACTGATCTCTGGATTGTAACTACTGGATTTTTTTTCCAGAATAAATTATCAGTATAAAGCGCCATTCTTAGAATGATTAGAAAAATGAATATTTGCATGCAACCTACAAATATCAATGTTTTGACAGATGCTGCATATTATTTACCTGTTTCTTCTGAGTCTTCCCTTAATATCACATATCATAATTCTAATTTATTAATTACTTGTTTTAATACATTCTATTTATTTTTATTAAACTTAGGAAGTAGGCTCCTAGTATAATTTTAAATTTGCTAATGAATTGTTGAATGAATTCTGTCAGTGAAGTGTAATGCTGATAAAAGAGTGTAGAAAATTAAATGCTATAATAAATGAAACTTTAGGAATCATAATTCCAGATATTTTATGTACCATGTATATGTGAACCTTCAATACTTACTTCCATTTTGAAAAATATTAATTATAGGCAAAATTAGAATTTCTCATTGTCTTTTAATATTCTTGTACTATAAATAGTTTAGTATCTTGTTTTTAGCAGAATAGTTTCTGAGTACTTGATCTTGTTTGCCATATTTTGAGTTCTATTACCATAACAAGTCTTATTTCTATTATCTAACATTAAGTTTTATCAGTGGCCTTTCTTGGAACTTTGAAAAAATTTACTGTCCCCTTAACAGGTGAAACTGTGACTGGCGAATTATCAAAACTCTTGGATGAAATAAAACTCTGTCAAGAAAAGGATTATTCTTTTGAAGACTTGTGCCACACAATATCAGACCACTACTTAGATAACTTGAGCAAGATTTCAGAGGAAGAACTTGGGAAAAATGGAAGCCAGAGTGTAGTAAGTAAGGGGGGCAAGAAGCCAATTCGTCTGTCTTTACCAGTTCAGTGTGTGCCGAAGAGGCATGGGCTTGTGCATTATCTTATCTGCTGACTTGGCCATTGTCAAATGTCAGGCTACCTATTACTTTTTCCCTCATGTTCATTGGTGTTTTATTCTCACTGCATGGGGAGGGGAAGGGATGCTAGATAAATCACTTGTAGTTTGTGATGATCTCCTTACTGTTAGACATTCGTAGTTTCATAGTTTCTTTGATTATGTCCTTTTAGTTTTATTGGGTGTGAGGATACTCGTTTCCTTTTGTCTTTCTTCCCCATGTTGTCTGTGAACTGAGTCTAACTCCATCTTGAAGAAGAAAGCCAGAGCCCTGTGTGTATGGTCACTCCGCATATCATTGTAGGAGAGAGACATGGTGGGAAGTTGGACCTCCATGTTTTTATAATCCCAAGGGCTTTGCCTATAACCTACAAGCTTAGAACCTGAATCATGAGTTACAGATGCTTGCTCAGTTGGATTTTTGTATTAGCACAACAGCAAGAAAAACTGTGAGAATCAAGCAATTTAAAATTAAGATTTGCATATCTATTTTGTGTCCTATAGAGGAAGGATTTATAGGGTGCACTGGTATTAAAGGAAATATATTATGATGTTACTTTTATAACTTAATTTGTTTTAGAAACATTTTCTTCTAAAGTCAATGGAGTGGATTGTGTTAAAGGGATGCCATGTGATTTATGAAAACAAAAATAAATAGCTAAGTATCGTGACTGGTATGAGACTATTTACTTCATTTAGTTAGTTAATGTGAGCTGTGACGCTTTCTTAGGTAGCAGCTCTTAGTCTGGAAGGTGCACAGCTGGTTTTACCACATAGCCTGCTTTTGCTTTTGTTCGTTTGTTTTCTGCACTGTCTTTTGTAAAACATCACACTGTTGGCTCCAATAGAAGGTCTTTATGAATGATGATGATTAATTATATATGCACAGAAGTAAATATTTGTTGGTTTTACCAAAAGAAAAGAATTTATATTAATGAAATATTTATGATAGTAGCCTTAATGGCAGGAGAAAATTCCCTGTTTAAAAATGTAAAAAGGTATATGCTGTCTCAAAATTACAAAGCAATTACATTTCAATATTTCCTTGAAATTGGTTAGAAATGAGACCACATTTTTTTTCTGCATAAACAATCCATGGTGTTTAGGTTTTTATATCTGTCCCTAAAGATTTCTATAAATTTGCTGTTTCTGACCCTCTATGTTTAAACCCACAGACTTTTGGAAAGCCCTCATTTTCTAGACCAGTTCATTTCTTAAACTTTTCTTACTGTATGTACCATAGTAGCAAACAGATTTTGAGCAAACATCCCAAATGCATTTATTTATAAATTATATATATATCTACTAGTATCCTAAGAATATATGATGTAAATGATGAGTAATGTACTACAAAAGAAACTCAAGGGAGGAGGATAAAGAATAAGTGTCAATAGAAGCTCTAATTTTATTCTTTTACTCAGTGGGTAATCTGTGCCCCCTGGGGTCTGCACACTCTCTTTGGAGACCATGTTCATTCAAATTTGTAGCTTTCAGATAGTGATGGAAGGGGCATCTGGCATTGCTGGGTGACATAATTTGAGGAAACGATGGCCAGTGCCCCCCCCCCCCCCCCCCCCCGTAAGCCAAAGACTGTATTGTGATAGTAGCATGAGAGAAATTAATGCTCATAAACTGAAATTAAGTTCTTCAAATTCAAGTTCATACTTTCACATAAGCAGTTGCTCTTTGTTTCTGTGACAAACCTTTATATTTTGTTCCTTAAAAATATTGCCATTTTAAATATTAAACTTTACATGAGGCAGAAAAGCAGAAGGAACAGATGAGTAAGAGCAAGGAGTTCTGTTTATTTGGAATAATCCTATCTAATAAAAGACAAAAAGGGTAATTAACCGTACCTCCGCTACACTTCCCATTGGCTAATCAGGACGATATGCAAATTAACTGCCAAGAAAGATGGCGGTTAACCGCTAACAGAGATGGTGGTTAATTTGCATACGTAGGCGCAATGCTGGGAGGTGAAAGGGGAATGTTGGAAGAAGCCGCCTGACAGTGATCGGAAACCCAGTGGCAGCTAAGAGCCGGGTGGCAGGGCAAAGGCGGCCCTGGGGCTCAGAGGGAAGGAGGCGATGGCAGGGGGCCCCGCCCCCTGTGCGGCCGCCCCATGTGTGGCCAGGCCATCATCAGCGCGGGGCTCAGACGGAACACGGCATGGCAGGGGGCCCCCGCCCTGTGTGCGGCCCTTCCCGTGTGCAGCCCCAGCCATCAGTGTGGGGCTCAGACGGAATGAGGCGATGGCGGGGGCCCTGCCCCCTGTGCAGCCCGCCCCGTGTGCGCCCTGGCCATCTGCGGGGGGGAGGGGGTCTCAGGAGGCTCGACCAGCAAAGCGGGACTGTGGATTGGGAATGGGCACAAGGCAGACCTCCTGGTCCTTCCCCTCAGCCGGCAGACTCCTATCAATCTTCAGTTTCTACTGAAAGGAATGTGGCGCCTCCACTGCGCAGCCTCCCAGAACTCGGACTCGCAGGCTCTGGAGTGGAGAGTTCAACAAGGACTTCAGCACCTGCTCAGGGGAAAAACCACCACCTCCCTACTCCACAGCTGCTTCTGTGTCTGCAAGAAACTGCACATGCTCCTCTCTGTGACATGAGCGGGGCCAGAGCCTGAGTTGAGGGGTTCCACCATAGCATAGCAGCTGGACCAGTGCAGGGATGGAGGGAGGGAGGGCGGGGAAGGAGCAAGGGGGAAGCCCTGGTTCCCTGCTCCTCCTCCCACAGGCATGGCCCTTGCTGCTGATATGATAAAAGGAGTTGTGTTTTTCTAACTCTGTCTGGGTAAAGGAAACAAGTGTCTATTGACTTCTGATCTTATTCTCAGAGCTGCCAGTTAATCCCTCTGGATGCATCATATCCAACCTCCAAAGGATCCGAGGGGCAGGATCAACCTTCGTTCCATAGTTGAGGAAACTGACCAATAAACATGTGTCTCATGCCTCAGTGTTAACTCCCGCAGAAATCTCTGGGTAATGACTCAGATTCTATATCTAAGGGTATATTTTCTTCTGTTTTCATGTTTCATTCAGCCCCAGGAATCAAATAATACAATAAAGAATAAAATGAGTTCAGAGGGCTCAGCATTGTATTCCCAGGGCCTTTGGTCCCACACAAACCGCAGAGCTCAGTTATCCTGAGATGAAAGGAAAGGAAAGAGAAACGTGAAAGGTTTCCCAGCTCAGTCACAGAGACATCTCATAACCACATATTAAGGACACGGCATTAACTTAGGGGTGGAAAGGACACAAATGGAATAGAAGATGGAGCCACTTGGAGTGAGCAGGCCAGCAGGGGGGCAGTTGGGGGCAAGCAGGCCAGCAGGGGGGGGGCAGTTAGGGGCAAGCAGGCCAGCAGTGGGGGTAGTTGGGGTGAGCACACTGGTACGTGGGGCAGTTGGGGGTGATCAGGCTGGCGGGGGGGCATTTGGGGGCGAGTAGGCTGGTGGCGGGGGGAAGTTGGGGGCAAGCAGGCTGGCAGGCAGAGTGGTTAGGGGCAATCAGGCAGGCAGGCAGGTGAGTGGTTAGGAGCCAGCAGTCCCAGATTGTGAGAGGGATGTCCGACTGCCAGTTTAGGCCTGATCCCTGTAAACCAGCAGTAGGACATCCTTCCAGGGGTCCCAGATTAGAGAGGGTGCAGGCCGGGCTGAGGGACACTCCCCCCCGCCCCCCCGAGTGCACAAATTTTTGTGCACCGGGCCACTAGTAGAGTTTATAAAGAGAGGAGATGGGGGGAAAAGGGGGTAGGTATAGAAGGATAGGTAGAGGTCAGGCCATGGATGATTTTGAATGTCATGCTGAGAATTTTGACATTTATTTCGTAGGGAATGAGGAAAAATCTAAAGGATTTTGGGCAGGTAAGACATCAATGGAAGTGGCCTTTCAGAAGATAAATGTGATAGAACTTGTTATTGAATGTTGAAAATGTAATCAAATTATTTTTACCCTTGTCTGCAGCCTGTGTTTTGTTTGGGTTCATTCCCTGTTTTGTTTAATATTTGTTTCCATTCATCAAAAATGTTTTTTTTCAGAGTTTTGTTATGAATTATACTCTCAAATTATGCATCAATTTAACCAAGATCACCTATAGGTCATCTCCACATTGTGAGCTATCTTATATAATAAAAGCCTAATATGCAAATAGACCAAAAGGCCGAACGACTGGTCACTATGACGTGCACTGACCACCAGGAGGCAGACGCTCAACATAGGAGCTGCCCCTAGCCTGCAGGCCCCAACTGGTGGCTGTGGCAGGGGCGGGGCTAGTGGCACCAGGCCAGCCCTGCCAGTCGCCCTGCAGAGAGAGGCAACTGGCAGTGGTGGCGGGGGTCAGGGCCAGAGAGCAGGCGGTGCCAGGCCAGCCAAGACGGGTGTGAGCAGGAGCCCCGATCACCCCGCTGGTCGCCCCACAGATCAGCCCTGATCGCTGGCCAGGCCTAGGGACCCTACCCATGCATGAATTTCATACGCCAGGCCTCTAATAGGATTTATAATAGCAATAATGAGAGACAGTGCCTGACTTCAAGGAATTAAAAATACTTTTTCCAAGGAGTCTTTAGTCACAGTGTGTAGGCAATGCTAACATATACCAATAAAACAACAGCTATATAAGAGCTACATTTATTAGATGCTTGCTGTTTGCTATTCTAATGCTTTCTGTGATTTAAGTCACTTTGATCCTCATAGTAGTCCTAATAAGTGAGTTATAGACTTGGGAAATGACTCAGCAAGTGGCAGATTCAGGATTCAAACTCAGAGCCAATGTCTTATATTTCTCATAATAAACTATACTGTGGCCAAAGGATTTTTTTTTAAGAAGGAAGAGATTAGTGACAATTCAGTGGCATTCATTGAAGACTTCATGGAGGTAGGGAGAAACTAAACTGGGTCCTGGTGGAAGAGGAGATGTGCCTTGTACTTGTATTAGAATGAATGAATAAATGGGAGAGGATTCCAGCCTGCAGAGACGGTACAGAGGTGAGACGTAGCCTCTAATTTAAGGAGAGTAGTTTACCATGAGAGTTGATTTGAGAAAGTAATGGGAAACAAATTTGCATGAGTTATATGAATACCTTACACTTAGGGAGCACTTTATTTATATTAACTTGTTTGATCCTCACAATAATCCTATGAGATAGGTAGACTTATTTCTCCCATTTCACAGATGAGAAAACAGAGGCACAGAGAGCTTTTATGATTTTCCCAAGCAGACATGGTAAGTACCAGAGCCAGGATTTGAACACAGACAGTCTGGGCTGTAGCCATACCCCTTACCAGACAACATTTTGCTAGGGGCCGATAATTATATTTGGAAAGCTAGTCAGAAGTTTAATATTGATGCTGAGGAGAATAAACACTTGAAAAGGAGAGTTCTCTGCTGAATATGAGATTTGGGGAAGATGAAAGTGGTAACTGAATGTCAGATGTTCTGGGGAGAAGCTCAGTGAGTCTCAGCAGTGGTTATGCAGTAGACTTATCCGATGAGGCTTCAAGAAATATGGAGGTCCTCATATACCATGTCAGACCAACTAAAGCAGAATGTTTTGGGTGGCTCTAAGCATTGTTCTTTTAAAGAGCTTCTTCTAACATGCACACTGTTGGTCTAGAGGACTCCAAATCTGCCAGGTCCCTGTTGAGGTAATTCAGGCCTTAGGTGCTGAGTTTGAGCTGAGGTCTTGATAACAGCACACAATTATAGACTCTCAGAGGTGGAATAAATTGTATAGATCTAGAATCTGGCCTATTTCTACTCCCCAGGGTAAGAGCTCTAAAAATCTCTTGAGTTAGGCACGTTTTAAAGTTCTCATCAAGCAAATTCCAACTATCGTTCAGTCATAGTCCTAAATTAGAATTATTTCTATTATATCAGAATGTTAAATGTGGACATTTTTGTTGGTTTATTATTCACATTACTGGCTGAAGGACAGGCATTTAGGTTTAGTTAAAATTTAATTTTAGATGATATGAAACATACCACTTTTCATTGTAATATGACAAATCCAAAAGTAACTTAGAAGGAATTAAAATGTAAGGAAATGTGTTGTGTAGCATTCATATTATTATTATTATTATTTTTTTAAAAATATATTTTATTGATTTTTCACAGAGAGGAAGGGAGAGAGATAGAGAGTTAGAAACATCGATGAGAGAGAAACATCGATCAGCTGCCTCCTGCACATCTCCTACTGGGGATATGCCCGCAACCAAGGCACATGCCCTTGACCGGAATCGAACCCGGGACCCTCCGGTCCACAGGCCGACGCTCTATCCACTGAGCCAAACCGGTTTCGGCATGTAGCATTCATATTATTAATAAATATATTATATATTAATGATGTGGCTTGAATTTTGCGGCTATTTTAACTATTCTTAGTTCAGTTTAGCTTTTATTGCCTTTTTCTTCCAATAGAGGGCACTCTAATTCAGTAATTTAAAATACAAAATCAGTCATCTTATGTAAGAACTTTATTTTTGAATTGGAGGTTTTTGGTTTTATTAAAATATAAAATTAGCCTTAAGGTGGTAGTTTGAACAATTTTACTAATATAAGTGAATTAAAAATTAAATTCTTATTGTGGTTGAATGTATTCGATTAAAAATTTTGCATTTAATATGAAAACCAGCTCAAGTTATAATTACATTTTCTCTTGCATAAATTTTAATTCAAAAGTTAGTCTCTTTTAAAAGCTTTTATAATATGCATGTGGAGCCATTTTCTAAATTGAATTAAGACATTATATAATCTAGAATGTAAATTTTGAAGAAATATAAATATCTTCACTTTTTTTTCCAACATATGAAATTTAGGTTTTGGAAAGAATATAAAACAATCTGAAAAAATTTATGTTCTCTTCACTTATTTTCCTAACTCATATATTCAGTTTTCCCCTCTATGTGTATAAATGCTGTGCACAACTCTTAAATGTGAACACACCATGATATAGAGAAATTTGATGATAACATAAAGATCATTAGAACAGGTATCAGAATCTAGGCTTCAGGAAAACATATTTTAAAAATTTAAAATAGAAACAATAGTGTGGTGAAGGCCTGGGAGGGGTAGGTGCTGGGTGGAGGGGATCAATGGGGAAAAAAAAACACAAAGGGGACATCTGTAATACAATAAAGGTAAATTAAAAAAAATATTTAAAATAGAAAAAGCATTATTGTCTCATTAGTCTATGTCTCTAAGAAATAAACAGGAAGCTTCAGGGATGAAATGCATTATATATTTTTTCTCCTGAGGGAGAAAAAACCTAGAAACAAGCAGCATCTAAGACTTGTTGTTTGAAAGTGGTTGTGCAATTGCAGGTTTTGTGCAATTTTATTCAGCCAGTACACCTCTTTTCTGTTATTTCACTTCCTTTTTCAATGCAAAAATCTTAAATTACATGTAAACTTTCAGAAGTGTGAGGTCTTTTACTTGAATATTTCAAGATTTCAAGATTCAGTGTCTCAGTTTTTATACCAAGCTTCGATAAACTGCTTGAGAATACTCTTGGGAGTTGGGGGGCGGGGAGTGGGGAGTCTCTATAGGAAAATATACTCAATTTGGTACCAGAATTCAAGTCTTAAAGGTCAGTAGAATCAAATGTCTAAAATTCAAATGGTGTTTCTGAAACAAAGTTTACTTTCAAACCCATTCAACACAATTTCTAGAGCTTAAAATCAAGAGTGCATCAATTTCAGAATTGTGAGAGACTGCAATAGCTTTCCCATCCAATTCCCATAAGATTCAGAACACTTGGGAAATGGATTTTCTGTAACATAAGCAGAAAGTTCTTACAGGATTATAACTGATTCTTTAGGATATGAGTTGTTGTTGCTGTTGTTGTTGTTGTTGTTGTTGTGTGTGTTTATAGTGGAGCCAAGTCTTAAGCCATGGTAACTATTGTCTTATTGGGAAGATAGTGTTCAGAGAATATTCTAACTTCAATAATTCATGTCTTACTTAGTTGCACACATTTTTTGGAAGTGGTGACTCAAGGCTGCAGTGTACTAAGCCCAGTTTTGGATTGTCCTGACAGATTTTTCCACAATTTAGAGAATGTGTAGATTCTGATGACCTATATTAATATTTTAAAACAAATACCTTTAACCCTATATATGTACATGCAAGGAAAAATCCAGAATCTGAATGGTAAAATTCTTATCCCTTCTCTCACCTGAGAAAAAAATTTTTGTATCTGTAGTGACTCTAGGAGGATCCTTGAGATAAAAAGTCATTCTTCTGAACTTATAATACAATTGATTTTACTTTCATGACACATCTCTTTGTTCTGCTTTCCCTTGTAGTTATATACATTTTTATATTACTTCTTATAGACTCCTTGATGGTAGAATCTTTATTTGATTGATCTCTGTAATCACATCTGCCTACACAGTGCCTTGCGTGTAGGGTCTCTCATGGAAATTCATTGAATGAATAAATGCATAAAAAGACAAACACTGCATGTAAAGGTGCACATAAACCATTGCTGTAATCACACCATTTTCATGGAAACACACGTTTAATTATTTGTTGATGAATTACAGAGTCCAAGGACAGGTTTTTCTCATCAAGCATGGAGAATCAACCATCTTTCTTAGGGAAGAATTTAGTCTAGCAGTTAAGAGTATGAGATTGGAAGTTACACAGGAGGACTTTCAATAATCACTCAGTGTCTACATGGAAGGGATTTCTTAAGTGAAATGCTAAATACTCTGTTCTTGGATTGGTTTTAGTAAATATTTTACTTTGTAAAAGACAATCATATATTCTAGTCAGGTTTGTCGGATGTTAGGGAGGAATTGCAAACATGGCAAATAACAACTTATATGAAAAATATCTCAATAAACTGAGATTCTTGGCTCAAAGTAAAAACACAGAACTCAGTGGGAGTTAGAACAAAATCCTGTACTTGGATTCCTAAAAATTCAGTGGCATAAATATAAGATGGGAGAGATTTAATAGGGGGAGTTGTTCATGCAGAAAGGTCTTCTGAGTGTGGACGTTTTGGACAGGATTAAATATCAAGGACCTTTTGTCACAGACCAGATGTCTCTGTGGACATTGTAGACAGGACCAAATGTCCTGCAATGGTTCACAGAGCTTAATCTATATATAATTCTTTTCCCTATTGTCTCTACTATTGAAAACCATTCTTTACAAAACCCTTTTTGATCCTCCTGTATAAATATATTTTTTTAAAAAATATTTTTTATTGATTTTAGAGAGGAAGGAAGAGGGAGAGATAGAAACATCAATGATGAGAGAGAATCATTGATTGGCTGCTTCCTGTACCCCCCCCTACTGGGGATTGAGCCAGCAACTTGGGCATGTGCCCTGACTGGGAATCAAACTGTGACCTTTTGGTTCTAGGTTTATACTCAGCCACTAAGCCACACCGGCCAGGTTGATCTTCCTATTTAGACCCAACGATTGGGATCAAATATTACATTTCATTTAAAAATCATTGCGCCCTAACCGGTTTGGCTCAGTGGATAGAGTGTCGGCTTGCGGACTCAAGGGTCCCAGGTTCGATTCCGGTCAAGGGCATGTACCTTGGTTGCGGGCACATCCCCAGTGGGGAGTGTGCAGGAGGCAGCTGATCAATGTTGCTCTCTCATTGATGTTTCTAACTCTCTATCCCTCTCCCTTCCTCTCTGTAAAAAATCAATAAAATATACTTAAAAAAAATAAAAATCATTGCATATTTTCATAGTCTGTTCTGAATTATTTATGCATGAATTTTTGTTTTTGGTTTTATGGTAAGCTCCTTGATGTCAGGGGATATATTGATCTCTGTGTGTGTTTATCCTTAGCATAGTTCCTCACTCGCAGGCTTAATAAACATTTGTTGAATAGGTATGCTAGGCCATGGACATCAAAAAGTCTGTTTGGTACCTGAATTTAGATGCAGACCTAAGGGAAGAGTTCTAAAATGGAGTCATTCTAATCTCAGAAGAACAGGTCAAGTTATATCTTTCTTAGGTAGCAATACAGTTCTTTCAGTAATACCAAGGAAATCTTATATTACAAACACTATGTTTGATTCCTGATAACATATATAATGGAAATCTACTATGAGAATATAGGAACATATGTCTCACATTAATAATTTTCAAATTCTTCAATATTTTGTGATAAATATTTTAAAAATGTATCCATTTTCTTTCTGTACAAGTTGAGATTGGCTATTTTGAACCAGGTTGTTGTTTTTTTTTTTTTTCAGTTAATCATAAGAAATGGGCTTAAGCCAGCACCTTGGTTTCCCCCGATTATTAGTGATTCTTGCTGATGATGATGTGTCCAGCTGATGTACAGTATTATTGTTTGCATGTTCTTAAACTGTGTTTCACACTAAAATGCCTCTTAATATTATGAGAAAAGTGTTTAAACTTTTAAGTATTTGAATTTTTTTTGAAGTTTGGGAAGTTATTATTTTATCTAGTTTGCAGATATGACATCAGCCAGTTTTTGTTTTGATATTTTCATTCTCTCTGATCTCTCTAAAATTTCTGACTTGAATTTAATCTTCCTAACAGAAGAGCTCAACTATTATGATGTCCCTGACAAGTTATACTTTACGCTTAGGAGGTAATTTTAAAAAAATTAGTCAACGGTGACCTCATAGGTTGACTCTAAACCACTGAACCACACCAGCTTGGCAGGAGCTAATTTTAATGTGTTTTTTTTAAAAATTTTAATAATAATTCAATGTTCTTCTAACCTCACTTTCCAGATAATGAAGTTAAATTTTGACAACACTCAGCTGCATGCTACATTTGATTGGCTGCCTCCTGCACGCCCTCCAATAGGGATTGAGCCCATAACCCTGGCATGTGCCCTGATCAGGAATCGAACTGTGACCTGGTTCCATAGATTGATGCTCAACCATTGAGAACACTGGCCAGGCAATTATTTCTGGTTTTATTTTCACTTTCCTTTGCCAGAATGTTTATTTCAACCATCTATGCTTTTTAAAGCTCAATAAATACGTTTTTATTGATTTCAGAGAGGAAGGGAGAGGGAGATAGAGACAAAAACATTAATGAAGAGTGTCATTGATTGGCTGCCTCCTGCACGCCCCCTACTGGGGATCGAGCCCACATTCCAGGCTTGTGCCCTGACCAGGAATCGAACCGTGACCTCATTGGTTGACCCTCAACCACTGAGCAACACTGGCTTGGCAGGAGTTAATTTTAATTTTTTTTAGTTTTAATAATAATTCAATGTTCTTCTAACCTCACTTTCCAGATAATGATGAAGTTAAATTTTGACCACACTCAGCTGCATGCTACATTTACCTTGTTCATTTGCCATAAAGCATCTCATTTGTAATTCTGTTTCAAGGTACACATTTGAGAATTCTTGATTCTCTTTTGGAGTAAAGGCCTTGGGCATCCTGCTCTTACAAAAGAATCCCATTTTGCTGCCTAATGCCAAAGGGAATCAGTCTAGAGCCTGAGCTTAGAGGAGCATGTCAGTGGCAATAATCACTTATCTCTGAATTCAGGGAAATGTTTTTCACCTTGAAGAGCAAATTGATTCTAATGGTAACCCAGAAAAAATTACTGAAATCGCTCATGCTTCTAACACATTTCATCACGAGATCATTTGGGACCTGACTACTGAATATTGGAATTCATTTAACCTCTAACAGCTGAAGAATTAGGGTTCTCTGTGATACAAAGTCCATAACAGTAGATGAAAAAGGTACTTTGTAGCCTGATTCAGTTTCAGGCTTAGATTTTTAAAATTTTTCTGTTGTATTTTTTTAAATCTATTTTTATTGATTTAAGAGTGGGAGAGAGAGGGAGAGAGAGAGAGAGAGAGAGAGAGAGAGAGAGAGAGAGAGAGAAAGAGAGAGAGAGAGAGAAATATCAATGCTGAGAGAATCATTGATTGGCTGCCTCCTACACGCCCTCCAATAGGGATTGAGCCCATAACCCTGGCATGTGCCCTGATCAGGAGTCAAACTGTGACCTGGTTCCATAGATTGATGCTCAACCATTGAGAACACTGGCCAGGTAATTATTTCTGGTTTTATTTTCATTTTCCTTTGCCAGAATTTTTATTTCAACCATCTATGCTTTTTAAAGCTCAAATATTTTGGTGGCTTACAGTTTCACAACAGTTCCATTTAGTTGCTATCTGTCAGTCTCTGCTATCAAATAATTAATAATGAGGAAAAAAGTCTTAATTTGGAGAAAGAATGAGGTAGCCAAGAATATGAATTTGATGGGGAATGAAAAGCTCTGCAATGGAAAAAGATAATGAACCAGTAAAGTGGAAATAGCTTGCCCCAAAATACATGAGACAAACATTGCCATGATATATTTTTTACTATAATCATCCATTCTATGTTGCAGAAATAAATCTATTCCAGCCTTGAAGAACATTTTTTTTTGCCCTATAATCCTACTCTTTCCTAGCTTTGAGCCTCTTTTCTAAATATTTAATGTATCTTTATTATCATAGTCACTATTACCATCCTTACCAACTTACTGAGACTCCCCCATTAAAGAATTATACTAATTTTTTCAAAACATATACAGTAGTTGTAACTCAGAGTGGCATTGTAGAGAACAGGAATTTTAAAGTCAAACAGACTTGTTTGGATCCCAGTTCTCCTTAGATAAATACTACTCTGATCTTTATATTCTCATCTAAAAAATAGAGTGCCTAAAAAGCCTCACCTTCTTCTACGGAACCAGACTAATAAACTCCCTAGGTCAGTGGTCGGCAAACTGCGGCTCGCGAGCCACATGTGGCTCTTTGGCCCCTTGAGTGTGGCTCTTCCACAAAATACCACATGCAGGCACGCACGTGCGGGGCCCATGTGCAGAAGTCGGTATTTTGTGGAAGAGCCACACTGAAGGGGCCAAAGAGCC
>NW_005871058.1:3316623-3441996 GCF_000147115.1 Myotis lucifugus
CCGAGCCGCAGTTTGCCGACCACTGCCCTAGGTCATGCTTATGCTTCATAGTTTGTGCACACTGCACTAGAATATTTTTAAAATGTTGATTTCATAGATAGTCAACTACTCAGATCCATTTTCTTTTTGCCCACACAGACCTATTAATCTCAGATTCCAGTGATTTGACCCTAATTTGCCTTTGTCTTTCTTTTGCACTCCTCTGTATGCAAATTTGATGGGTCATCAAGGCAAAATAATTTATCTTTTAAGGATATTTTTTCTATTTCTGTGAAAATGCTATTGGAATTTTGCTAGGGATTGCATTGAATCTCTACTAGTAGATGGCATTGGGTAGTATGCAACTTTTAATATTAATTCTTATAATCCATGAACACAAATTGTTCCATTTGTTTGTGCCTTCAATATCTTTCACCAATGTCTTGTAGTTTTCACTGTACAGATGTTTCACCTCCTTGGTTAAATTTATTCCTAAGTATGTATGTATGTATGTATGTATGTATGTATGTGTGTGTCTGTAGATCCTCTATAATAAAAGAGAAACATGTAAATTGACCATCCCTTCGCTATGCTCACCAGCCAATCAGGAGTGAGTATGCAAATTAACCTGCCAAAGATGGTGGGTTAATTTACATACACAGGCACCGGGGGGAGAGCAGAGTGGGAGAGCCGGCAGCTTGGGTGGATGTGGCTCCCTTGGTTGCTCCCAGTGCAGGGAGCACCAGGAATTCTGGGAATAGTAGTTCTGGTGGCAGCCCCAGGACCGGAAGCGGAAGCCCAGAGCGCGGAGAGCACCAGGAATGCTGGCAATCATAGTTCTGGTGGCAAGACGGATCTACTAGACCAGTGGCCAGCAAACCGCAGCTGGCGAGCCACATGCAGCTCTTTGGCCCCTTGAGTGTGGCTCTTCAACAAAATACCACGTGCGGGCACGCACGTACAGTGTGATTGAAACTTCGTGGCCCATGCACAGAAGTCGGTTTTCGGCCTGGGCGAGTCTATTTTGAAGAAGTGGCATTAGAAGAAGTGGGGGGTGTCGGTCGGTCGGGCGATGGGAGACGCGGCGCAGGTGGGCCGAGGGATACGCAGCGCGGGGGAGGCGCGCGTGATTCATGTACGAGTTTTGTGTGGGTGGGAGATTTGGAAGAGGTCGACGTCAGCGAATGTACCTCAATCAGACTGAGGACGTTTTTAGCAAAGGCCAGCTTAGGAGTACCCTAATTAAGTTAATAACAATGTACCTACCTATATAGTTTAAGTTTAAAACATTTGGCTCTCAAAAGAAATTTCAATCGTTTTACTGTTGATATTTGGCTCTGTTGACTAATGAGTTTGCCGACCACTGTCCTAGACACTAGAGCAAAGTGAGCCTGGAGCAAGTTACTGTTGTGGTGGGGGATGGAGGAAAAGCAAAGGTGAGAGAGGCTGGTGCTGGTGCCAAGTCTTGGGCCTTTTATTGATAGATTTGGGGCTCCCTGACCTAGCTGCAGCTTGTTTGAGAGATTGTAGCCTGAGCAAGAACAGACTATTTATATGCAAAAGCCACTGCACACAGCTTGGGTGAGGTTGTAAATTGGATGAGGCAGGGTCTTAGGGAATCACCAGGGTGGAGCAAACAGAAATGGCTGCCAGTCAGCCCTGCAGCCTGGGAGGTCTCAGCATAGGAACAATGATCCCTGCGAGCACCTCCGCCTGGGAGAAAGCCGCCCCTGAGTTCCTGCCCCAATGCAAGACAATTCAGTTTCTGCTCATATGTGTCTGTGTTCATTGGGGATTTGCCCTGGTGCTGGAGCTCAGAGGAAGTGGGATCTTGTAGGTTCAGTTCATGGTGTGGCCTTTTAAGAGGAACAGCTGGGTCTCCAGCAGCCTTTGTGCCACTGAGTCCCAATCCACACTGGTTTTTACAGCCCGCAGTTATGGGGACATACTTTCCCAGCTCTGGGACTCTGGGCTGGACTTCTGGTGTTGGGCTGGGACCCCTTGCTCCTCATGGGCAGCCTCTGCAGAGACAATCTCCCTCCCAATTGAAAAAGTGGCACATGTGGGTGCCGGACTCCCCGTTCCTTGCCTCCACACCTCCTACCAGTCTCAGTGTGCTTTCTTCTTTACTTCTCTAGTTGTAAGACTTTCATTCTGCCAGCTTTCCAGAGGTGCTTGATGATGGTTGTTCTGTATTTTAGTTGTAATTTTGATGTGGCTGTGGGAGGCCGCAAGTACAGGCATTTACCTACACCACCATCTTCAAACCTAATTAGTCTTTTAAAATTCAACATTACCAATGTCTTTCTTCTCATTCATCCTATTATAGCTAATCAAAGCTCATCCCATCCCCTCATAGCTATGTCATACTCCCTCACCCCCAGGTTCTGGGCAACATAAATAGATGAGGTCATTTTACCAGGATAATCTTAAAAGATTGTACTGGCTCAGTAGCATTCCCTGTGAGAGTAAAGTGAAGTTCTAGATAAGCCCTCAGGAATGGAAACGTTCACAGAGATTGTGTTTCATGTTTATAATTGGTTTTTAATTGTCCTTCTACTGCTGTAATTCCCTTTCAAATAGAATGCATAACCAGCATACACACATGACAAAAGTGTGTGTGTGTGTGTGTGTGTGTGTGTGTGTGTGTAAGAGTGGCAGAGACAGATCAGTATTAGCAGTAGGAACTTGTATATTTGCTCTTTGATGGAAAAGTTCTATAATTTTATCTCTTCCTTTGGAATGAGTAGCATACCAAAGAGTGTCCCTGCTTTAAATACCTACTTGCAAATAGCAAGTGCTCAATAAATATTTTTTGGATGGATGAAAACATGAATTCTACTCATATCTTTACTAACATTGAGTAAGATTCAAATATAAATTTTTAGAAATTATCAAAATTATAAATTATGAATATAAAGGTATATAGGGAAAGAGTACTATAATAGAAACGTATTATTTACCAATAAGTTAGTGTAAATATTCTGCAAAAAATAAAAAATACATTTTAATATTTTATATTCTTGAAAAGCCTCATTATACCTTGAAAAAACTAAAATGAGAGCCCCCCCCCTTTTTTACAGGTGATCCATTTTTCTGCATTACTTCAGTTCATTCACTCAGTAAACATTCATTATACCTCTACTATGCACCAGCTACTGTTTTAAAGCAGATAAAACATGAATGAGGCATTTGTCTTGTTCTCAGGAGCTTGGAGTTTGGCAGAGAAAGCAGATACATTGCTAAATAATAGAAATGTGGAGTGATAAATTAGTTTACCAAACAATCCAGTAAATGTTAGTATGAGGTGCTGTGGAAAAAGAGAAATAATTTAGTATCTTGTCTGACATATGTTAGCTATTCCATAAAAGTATGTTGAGCCCTGGCCGGTGTTCTCAGTGGTTTGAGCGTTGGCCCGGGCACCAAAAGGTTTCAGGTTCAATTCCTGGTCAAGAGCACATACATGGGTTGCAGGTTCACTTCCTGTCCCTGGGCACATGCAGGAGGCAACCAGTTGATGTGTCTCTCTCACATCGATGTTTCTCTCTCCCCCTCCCAACCTCCCTTCCACTCTTTCTGAAAAGCAATGGCTAAAAATATCCCCAGGTGGGGATTAACAAAAAAACAAACAAGAAACAAAATAAGTATGTTGAAAAAAGAGATAGCTGTGTTTTCATCAGTGAAAATGAAGAGGTGATCCTGTCCCATTTGAATCGAGTATGGGAGGGATATTAAAAAGTGGGATGACACCGACTATTTGATTATGAAATAAGGAGGGCATGTCATGAACTGACTAGTATAGTTCTGTGTTCATCTCATTCTTTCCCTACTAACCAGTACTTCTATGAACTTTCCATACTCTTTTTTTTACCTGTCTTTACAGACCTGAAGTTCTGACCCTCTCTTTCACTTCACATCAACTTTATTATTTTTAATTCTCCTCATCCATCGAAGCTTGACTCAGATGTGACTTTCTTCCAAGCTTAGCCCATCCTTGAACCCTCTCCTTGGTCTGAATGAAATAGGTGCTGCTCCAGTGCTTCCCCGTGCTCTGTAGTAGTACTGATTGTGATTGTAATTGTAGTGAGTAATTATAAATTTTGTTGGTTTCTTATTCTTGAAATTACAAGGCTATGAACTCCTCAAGGGCATTCTATGTATATTTCATCTCTATAGGAGCAGATTCTAATATAATGCCTGTAAATAAAAGGAGACCAATTGCCCCGGATGGGTGGCTCAGTTTTTGGAGCGTTGTCTTGTACACCAAAGGTTTTGCATTCCGTGCCCGATCAGGGTGTGTATGGGAGCAACCAACCAATGTTTCTCTTTCTCTCTCTTCTCCTTCCTCTTTCTTTAAAATCAATAGGCATATCCTTGGGTGAGGACTGAAAAAGGGGGGCGGAGGGGAACCAATATACTTTCATTGACTCAATGAAGAAAAGAATGAATACATGGATGGATGGGTGAATGGATGGATGGATAATTGTTAGGAAGGTGAGCACTAACGCTTGACTGGACATTGAGAAAAACTTCCCCTACTTCAAAATCATGTCAAGTGGTGTGTGCTTTTTCCTTTATCTGTTTTGAATGATTTCACCCTACTTCTTACTAAATGAGAGCTAGTCTGGTGGGACCATTTTTACTTCTTTTAAAGTTAATCTAAATTTATTTTCTGGTAGTTTTCTCAAACATTTTGTTACTTTTTAGATGCTTCACGGGAATTTGATAAAATTGATAAGACTGGTCCTTATTTTTACTTTTAGTAACAAAGAGGTTACATTATCTGATTTTTTATAAGAAAGACAAATCTTTAGGTTAAAGATTTAATTGATCACTAAAGCCATTAATATGGTTGATGTCTTAATTAAGTGTTAAAGGAGTTTAGGATCTGCTGGGATTAAGCAAAGAATAAACTTTGAAAAACTAATTTTATCTGAAATGTAGACTACTTCTGAACATTAAAATATTTCTCAATTGAAGTTAATGTATTTGTATTGAGTTTTGAGGATATTACAATTTTAGATTAGTAGAGTAATAAATGAATGTTAATGGTTATATGTTATTGACATAAGCTATATTAATTAAGGCAATGCTAGCTGGTTTAGAAAAAATTAAGACAAATCATATAGTAAATAATAGCTCAGATATAATGGAAATTAATTTGTCACTCCTTACAAGTCTATAACAGTTGTTCCTGATCAGCAGGTAGCTCTCCTCCAAGTAGGAATTCAGGAACTTAGATTCCTTACATCTGGTGGCTCTGCCACCTTGGGCACAAGATGCAAGATCACCTGGCTCATCTGTAAAAGGTGGCAAAGGGTAAAGATGATGGGGGATACAGGTAGGAGGTTAGGGGATGGGTCTGGAAACAGCAAACATCACTTCTACTCATATTTCATTGACTAGTACTCAGTCATATAGTTACAGCATTTCAATCTTCATGGGAAGTTAAGAAGTATAGTCTAGCTATGTGCTCAAGAAGTAGAGGAAGCAGGTTGGTAATCACCTAACCAGAATTGGCTGCAAAATATGTTTTATAATTTAAATAGTTTTTCTCTATATAGATACTGATTTTTATAGTTCTCATTCATCAAAACTTTTTTCTATAGTTATAGGTAGTTCTACATTTAAGAATGCATTTATTAATTAAAGTCTTCTTTGTTAAAATTGTGGAATATTTTTCTATAACAAGGCCTTTATGCAAGACAATTTTAAGCTTTATTTTCTTCCAAAAGAAAATTATAGTTATCTCTACTCATTGGCTTATTATATATATGAAAGGTCCTTTATATATTTTAGAGTAATTATGAACACTTACACATAATTTTTGATGCATTTACTTATATGTATCAAGTTATAAATAACTGCTACATTCACTAATTCACACATTTAAATAAATAAAATCAGCAATTTTAATATGCTTGAGTAAGAAAGAATCCCAGATCGTGTTTTCCAAAATACAAATGGAAATGACTTGTTTCTTTTTTACATTAAGAATTTCCTCATTAAAATAGAATGTTAATGATTTTTGAGATGTCTGGTATATAAGTCAGTAATTACTTCTAAATATCATAGTTAAAATTTGGATTATTACCTGTGTCTGTGATAGCACACCTGGATATGCTATCTTTGGTTACTTTCCTTATAGTGAACTATGTTTGCTTTCATTTGGTTTTAGAATTGCTCTTATTCTATATACTGATTCCTCCCCAAAGTAACATTTTTCATCTATCTTGATTTAAGATCTTTCAATCTCCAGAGACTATTTCTGCAACCCTAGTTTCTGATAATCACATCTATAGCCTTGGACCTCATTTTGTTTATATTGACTTCCTTAAGGAGAATTAGGTATTGTTACTTTGAAACAGTCCTATGATCACACTGTAGGTTCTATGGTGAAGCTTGGTCTACTTCTGTCAAAGACGTGTGTCAAGCAGAACACTGTGCATGGGTTCCCAAAGCCAGGGGAGGACTCCATGGAGGATAGCAGAGATCATCACTATGACAACCATCAAGAATAGATGTTGGCCCTAGCCAGTCTGGCTCAGTGGCTAGAGCATCAGCCTATGGACTGAAGGGTCCCAGGTTTGATTCTGCCCTGATTGTGGGCTCGATCCCCAAAGAAGAGCGTGCAGGTGGCAGCCGATCAATGAGTCTTATCGCTGATGTTTCTCTCTCTCTCTCCCTCTCCCTTCCTCTCTGAAATTAATAAAAAAAATATATTTTAAAAAGAATAGATATTAAACACTTCTGCCCAGTCACCTGAGTAAACAAATGCACAAGGCTGAGATATGAATTAACACACATGGGAACATTGGGAAAAGTGTTAAAACTGCTGCAGAAAGTCCCACCAGGTGACAACAGAACCAATTACCACTCGTGATGTGGTGTGGCTTTTGCATTTAAATACGTAGACTATAGTTGTAGATATGTAATATTTATTTATGTCGGTCAAGTTACTACTGTGTTTTTTCCCCAACATATGTTAAAAATAAAATCTGTTAAAAATAACAGTGAATTAATAGCAAAGAAAAAATAATAACCTGTTAATTTAATTATAAGAAAATCTTGGCTAAAAGCATTTTATAATTAACAGGGTGTTAATTTTCACATATGGCACATGGACCGCGAATTTTGTCTGTTAAATCTGAAGTCTGTTAAATTGAGGTCTGTGAAATGAAAGGTTCACTGTATAATGGGCTTTCGGCTTTAAGAGACACCCCCTTGCCTGAATTAGTCTGTTCTATCAATGTTTTACAGTACTGAACACAGAGGATCTGAGCCCAGTAAGAAAGGAACCCCTGCAGCTGTAGGTTCTATGTATGATTTCAGATGCCTTTCAGAAGGTAATGAGGTTGTACAGGGACTGGGGAACATAGGGACATAATGAGAACAGTGAGTAGAGTTTGTGCTGTGTCTTGAGGTTGCTGTTAGTGAAACTTTTAATAATGGTCTTTTTTTTTTTTTTTACCTTAAGTTAGAAACTTCTGTTGATCAAGTCCAGAGTAGTTTTGCCTCATATCAAAGTATATACTATTTAGTGTATGTTGAGAAATCTTACACTAAAGGTATCATATGATTGACTCTTAGAAAGGAGAAATTAATTAATTTATATGAATTTTTAAATGTAAAAATCCATTTAAAACTCTTCACCCCACTCCCTTTCTTCCTTCTTTGTCACCTCTACTGTCTCATTTTATTTTTCCTGATGTTTTAATATTTTCCCAGTACCATCTTTGTCTCATTAGGGTTGTTAATGCCGTGCCTTTCAGAATCCACACAATTAAAGCTAGGGAAACTATCAAGATTCATGAAGCTTTTCCAAAACTCATTACTTAGTGCCCAGGCATAGTTCTTTCTAAGATATAGTTCACTGTGGAGAATTTTAGCTGACATCAACACTGCTTTATTTTCTAACTAGAGGCCCGGTGCACAAAAATTTGTGCACTCGGGGGGGTCCCTCAGCCCGGCCTGTGCCCTCTTGCAGTCCAGCACCCCTCGGGGGATGTCCACCTGCCGGCTTAGGCCCTCTCCCTGGGGAATTGGGCCTAAGCTGGTAGTCAGACATCCCTCTGGCAGCCCGGAAGCCCTCGGGGGATGTCCGACTGTGGCTTAGGCCTGCTCCCCAAGCTGTAGTTGGACATCCTTAGTGCTGCTGAGGAGGTGGGAGAGGCTCCCACCACTGCTACTGCACTCACAGCCGTCAGCCCGGCCTGTGGCTGAGCGGAGCTCCCCCTATGGGAGGGCACTGACCACCAGGGGGCAGCTCCTGCATTGAGCATCTAACCCCTGGTGGTCAGTGTGTGTCACAGTGACCAGTCATTCCGCCATTAGGGTCAATTTGCATATTATCCTTTTATTATATAGGATGGCTGCCATCTTTGGAAATGGCTACTAAATATGATACCAGTTTAGTTTTTGTGGTGTTATTATTTTAACCACTTTTTATAGTTGGTGACAAATACTTCAACTGCTGTCAGAGTCTCACAGGGATAGAAAATTGCAAAATAAGTTACATAAAACTTTAAAATTATTTAGTACTAATGTACCGCTACAGTCACATATAGGTTCCCATTTGTACCAGAATAAGATTTACTTTATTAATCCTCTTTTCCTCTTTATCAAATAAAAGCTTAAAGTTGTGTTTTGAATTGTATTCTGAGACAAAAGATCACTTGCCTTTCCAAAAAAAGGCGATTTTTAGAAGTAGACTTATAAAAACATATTCATAATGAAGATACTTAGAAATCACTTTATAAAGAATGAGTGGCTAAATTAGGTCAGTGATAAATTGCATACATGTTATAATTAAGGAAACAGTATCCATATGGACTCAGAGGTCTTTTACTCTAGTCTGTTATTTTAAGTGTACCTTTATATTTCATTGTAATTGTGACAAAAGTCTTTTCCCATATCTGTAGTCTTATAGTAAGTCCATTTTCTAGAGAGACATATTGTAATTAAGGACCTGCTTAGAAGAGGTTGCTTAAGTCAGATACTATCTGAATAATTAAGGCAGCGTTTCTACCAGTGAGGCTATAAATTAGGGAGAGCACTTAGAGGAAGTTGATATAGTCTCATGAGGTCAAAGATTTATTACCAAGGGTTGGCCAGTTTAGACCAAGGAAGACATTCTCTCATACAGATTCATTGTGATGATTGAATGGGTAGTATATGTAAAGTTTCTAGCTCAGTGCTTAATGTAAATTCTCCCCAAATGTTAGTGTTAGTCGACTATTGCCACAGTGATGTTGTGTAATAAACCTCCACCAAGCTCATCCTCAGATCAAGGCAAACTGCATTTTCTCTTAAGTTGCTCAGATTTAAGCTGTGGTTCAGTTCCAGGTTTTGAGGCAAGTTCAGATTTATTCCTCATGCCTTATTCTGAAGCCCAATTGAAAGGGGGTACCTGGGTTGTATTCATATGTTAATGTATGAGTTCAAGAGCAATCCAAACTCTGCAGGCACATATATTTTTAATTTTTTTATTTTTAAAGTATATTTTATTGATTTTTTACAGAGAGGAATGGAGAGGGATAGAGAATTAGAAACATGGATGAGAGAGAAACATTGATCAGCTGCTTCCTGCACACTCCCTACTGGGGATGTGCCCGCAACCAAGGTACATGCCCTTGATCGGAATCGAACTTGGGACCCTTGAGTCCTCAGGCTGACGCTTTATCTACTGAGCTAAACCGGTTAGGGCTCTGCAGGCGCATTTAAACTATGCAAACATCCTGCTTTATATTCCAGTGTCCAAATGAAGTCTGTGGCCAAGCATAAAGGCATGGGGAGTGGGAATTATACTCTATATCTCATGGGGGAGAGGAAGTAAGTGAATATATGCTGAATAAAACTCAGCTTTGTTAGCTATGATATCTCAATACTTTTTCTTGTAATTAGCAAGGAAAAATAACACCCAGCTGAAATAATCTGATTATTTTTAAATCTAATTTTCACAAATCTTGTTTAAGAGAAATGTTGGTTTATAACTGAAGAAAATGACTGATGAAAGAAAATCTACTTATTTGCTAACAATTTCAGAATCTCCAGTATGTTAGCTTATTCGGTGTATGGGGACTGAGCATCTCAATCTCGCTGATCTTTTTCTACTAATGAGCTATTTAACCATTTCCTTCTACTGCTCTTTAAAAAAATCTTTATTGAGATATAGTTTACATACAATAAAATTCATGTACTTTAAGGGTACAGTTAGGTGAGTTTGACAGGTAAATAGTAATGTAACCAGAAATACAATAATGATATAGAATATTTCTTTCATCCAACCAAAGATCCTTTATTCCCTTTTGCAGCCAATGCCTACCCAACAGTCCCACCCATTTGCTTTCTATCGCTATAACATTGTCTTTTCTAGAATTTCATATAAATAGAATTGTACACTCCTTTGTGTCTGGCTTCTTTCACTTAAATATTTATTCCTTTTTATTGCTGAATAGTATTCCATTGTATAAATATACCACATTATATTTATCCATTCACCTATTGGTGGACATTTGGCTATAATAGCTATAATAAATAAAGCTATGAACAGTTGCATGCAAGTCTTCCTGTTTTTATTTCTCTTATAGGAGTGGTAAACATGTAAGAGTTGGATTATTGTATCATATATTACATGTATTTTAACTTTTAAATAACTTTCCAGACTGCTTTCCAAAATGGCTGTGACTTATTAACTTCCTACCAGTAATGTATAAATATTCCAGTTGCTCCCTATTTTTTCATGAATAATATCACCAATCTTTTTACTTGTAGCCATTCTAATTAGTGTATAGAGGTATCTTATTGGGGTCTTAATTTGCATTTTCTGAAGACAATTGATATTTAAGCATCAATATTTAAGCATCATTTCATTTTCATACTTGCCATTTACATATCTTCATTGTTGAATATCTGTTCAAACTTTGGCCCATTTAAATTATTTATGTTTTTATATTGAGTTGAAATAGTTCTTTATATATCTTGAAAACAAGTTTCTATCAGATTTATGGTTTGCAAAGTTATTTCCACAGTGTTTAGCTTGCCTTTTCTTTTATTCTAACAGTATCTTTTGAAGGACAAACTTTAATAAATTTTGTTGAAGGCCAATTTAACAATTTTTTGGTGTATGATTCATGCTTTTTGTGTCCTAGTTAAGAAATATTTGCTTATCCCAAAGTCACTGTCTCAGAGAATTTTTCCATTTTTCCTATGTTTTATTCTAGAAGTTCAATAGTTTTACATTTTAAGATACAATTTATTTAAAATTATTTTGTATATGGAGTGAGGAAGCATTGAGTTTGTCCAGCATCACTTTTTGAAAAAAAACACCTCTAGTTTTTTTTATTACCTCGCTACTCTTGTTAATCAATTGACCAGGGGCACTTCTGGCATGACAGCATGAGGAGCTCAGTGGACCTACTCCCCAGAAAAACTGGTGGAAATAATTTATTTAAAAAACCATTTAATGTCTCTGTAAATGATCCTAAGTGTATACCAGTGATGGTGAACCTTTTGAGCTCGGCGTGCCAGCATTTTGAAAAACCCTAACTTAACTCTGGTGCCATGTCACATATAGAAATTTTTTGATATTTGCAACCATAGTAAAACAAAGACTTATATTTTTGATATTTATTTTATACTAGAGGCCTGGTGCACAAAAATTTGTGCACTCGGGGGGGTCCCAGAGCCTGGCCTGTGCCCTCTCACAGTCTGGGACCCCTTGGGGGATGACCACCTGCTGGTTTAGGCCCGCTCCCTGGGGAATTGAGCCTAAGCTGGCAGTCAGACATCACTCTGGCAGCCCGGGAGCCCTTGGGGGATGTCCACTTGCCAGCGGGGAGCAGGCCTAAGCCGCAGTCGGACATCCTTAACGCTGCTGAGGAGGCAGGAGAGGCTCCTACCAACACCTTTGTACTGGAAGCCATCAGCCTGGCTTGTGGCTGAGCAGAGCTCCCCCTGTGGGAGCGCCCTGACCACCAGGGGGCAGCTCCTGCATTGAGCGTCTGCCCCCTGGTGGTGAGTGTGTGTCATAGTGACCAGTCATTCCCAGTCTTTCTGCTGTTAGGGTCAGTTTGCATATTACCCTTTTATTATATAGGATATTTAAATGCCATTTAACAAAGAAAAATCAACCAAAAAAATGAGTTCGCGTGTCACCTCTGACATGTGTGTCATAGGTTTGCCATCACTGGGGTATACAATAAAGGAAGAAACATTTATTCAAGAAAAAAATCTGTAATTTGGTAAGAACAGTGAGACTATGGTATCTGAACTGAGACCCACTTTCTTTCTCCCCCATCTCAACTTGGCAAGATGGAAACTCAATACTGGTGACACCAAAACCAATGGGCTCCCTCACCCTCCAGCTCCACTCAGAGCGCTATCTTCTGGCACAGGCAGGTCATCACCATTTCTCATCCTTCCCCAGCTACTATTTCTGAGGCTAAATTTGGAGAGTGTGGCCAAGAAGTGTGGCTCTCTTCTTCAACCCAAATCCCACTCATGGGATGAACTCTCATCTTGGATGTGGCACTGCTGTGAATACGGGGGCCCAGATCACCCTTGCCGTGGCCTGTAAGGGGATGAGGCTGCTGTCCACCCTAACCTCTCCCTGTCTCCTCAGACTGATCAGCGCCTACAGGGAAGTGCCAGTCAGACATGTGTCATTGTCTATATCCCTAGCTTCAGAGGAAAGGCTCAGAGATTTTTGCCTGGGAGGAGAAGCATATAATCTGGGAAACAAATAGTTTGGGGGAGGCTTATTCATTGTATCCTCTAACTTAGTCTTTTAAACAAGAGCTTTTTCTATAAAAAGTCTTTATAAAACACATACACTATTGAATTTTTTATTTTATCTGTGCCTCCAAGTCTTGTATCTTATATTGAGGAAATCAATCAAGTAAAGATAAGAATAACATTAGCACAGTACATTCCAGTTTTTAAGATTATTTCACTATAATGATGTTAGCTCTTTTCTTGACTTTATTATAGATACAACTCCATCAAGACCCGAGAAACTAGCGTAAGGAAGCTGTATATTCCGTTGACCTACTCATTGGTTGTGGGACTTGAAGGAGAGGGACTTTGTTGATGTCTGGATTTTTCAGCCTGGGTGGTTTGAGCAGTGGTAATTTCATTCAAAGAGGAGTTGGGAGGATATAAAGATAGTGATTAACATAAAGCAAACTGAATTATAATTAAAGGACACAGGAGAAAGATGGTGATTAATCAGTAAGTCTCAAATGTAATGGGCTTTTGTTGATTCTGATGCATGCCTGAGGAATACAGATATGAGTAACATTTCTCTCAGATTACTTTAGGTCTGTATGGGTCTAAAGGTGCACATGCAAATAAAGTGAAATACAAAAGGGACGTTGGGAAGCAATTCTTCCTTGCATTGTGTTTTCAGCTCTATTGAGATGTTGACTGAAAGGGCCAGAATTGTATTCTTCCTTATGACTATGCAGAATTTTGCTATTGGGGCATTAAAAAGGAAGAAACATTGGTTCTGAGTTCTTGTTTTCATGACATGCCTTACCTAATCCATTCCTAATAACACACACACACACACACACACACACACACACACACACACCTACCTACACTTGAGATCTCAGTCAAGGCTTGACCTGGATTTGCCCCCTGAGTCTGTCTCTTCTACCCAATGAAGTTTAGGTTAGTTAAGCAGGATGAAAATTCAAACAGTCACTTCTTTAATTGTTCCTGGAGGGATGGTCTCTAAAGCTTTGTTTGCACCAAGAAATTAATTATCTGTCTATCGGTGGATTTATCTTCATTTTTTTCTTCCAGTAAATGAGTTGCAAATGTCCTATCAAAGAATGCTTGTCTAAAGTCAAAAGGCAGTCTGATCAAAAGACAATTATGATGAGGCCTTGTCTTCTTTATGGTGCAATGTCAGCATCATGAGTAAAAAAATTCTTTCTCCTTGTGGTAATGGCTCAGATTCCTATTGGATCAAGTTTTTAACAGTCATCTCTTTAGCAGCCTGATCTGGAATATAATATATCAGTTAAATCAGCTTTAGAAAGTAGATGCTATAATAGGGAAAAATGCACAAACCCCACTATGGAAAATCCATGCAGTTAATCTCAGTTCAATTAAAGGTCTGTGCCTGTATTTGAGATGAAGTGGGAAATGGGGCTTGTTTGTAGGGCCCATATTATGGGGAGAGAAGATTCTATGACTTTTCTGTGCCTGGGTAGGAGAGGGAGAATCAGAACAGTGAAACTGCAACCCAGAAGAGGAAACACGCTTTAGAGTTGTATATTGTGATGTTGTCAGTACATGGGGTCCAACACATGGATATACAGTCATGAGCTACTGCTACTGTCAAATCATGGAGTGTGTGATAATATTTCTGAAGTTCCCCATATCTCATCCTTTTTTGGGGGGTAGTGGAGCTCTTTTGAAAGAACCATTATTGGGTGTTTTTTTTTTTAACTCTTGACCTCTTCTGTATGTTAAAGTATGCGGAAAAAGCCCAATATAGATTTTTAGATTTCAACAAATGTAGGTTTGAATTTAGGTTTACCGTTAGCCAGCTTGACACCTTGAGAAAGTTACCTTATTATTTCTGGGTATTATTTCTCTTCTTTGAATACCTACATCATCTGGTATTGTGGGCCTTAACTGTTTTAACATTAAAATTTGTAAAGCCTTTATAGCTTTGTGCCCGAGACTTAGTGGCCATGTAATAAAGGTTAGTTCCTTCTCCTCTCCACATCCCACACACCTTTACACATAGTTACATCCTTAGGTATCAGAGCAACTGCTTCAAAATCTGGATTTTGGATTAAAATTACCTGATGCTTTTCAGCGTCAACAGTGGTTATTATAGTCTGAATCATTCCATGCATATAGCCTGCAAGTCTTATTGGAATCCTGCAGGGATTCACCTCTAAGATAACATTCACCCATTACATTTGTTCTTGTTTAGTTTTCCACACTGGGATTACCAAGAGGAATGAATCATAAAAATTTCAGACCAACTTATTAAAGAGTTTGGGAGCCTACATAATATTGACTCACAACTTCTAATCAATTTTCATTTATTGTATTTTGGATGGCTTTGTATATGAGTAATGAGTTACTTTATCATAGACAAGTAACTTCTGATTCAGACCTTTATGAGACCAGAACCTCTGGTGGTCTGAATAGTGGCTCTCAAAAGTACCCAGGTCCTAATTCCTAGAAACTGCGAATGTTCCTTTATATGGCAAAAGGGGTTTGCAGATGTGATTTAAATAAGGGTATTAATAAGTGGCAATTATGCTGGATTTTCTGGCTAGCCCTATATGTAGTCACAACTGTCTTTATACGACAGAGGCAGAGGGAGAGTAGACCACAGAAGGTAGAACTCAGTGTGATGATGGAAGAAGATGAAGGAAGGAAACATGAGCCATGGACAGATTCTCCCCTGCGTCTCTAGGGAAAGCAGGCCTGCCCGCACCCTGATGTTAGCCCAGTGAAATCCATTTCAGCCTTCAGGAACCTATAAGGATAGAATTAAATTTTTTTTTTTTTAAGCCCACCAATTTGGGTAATGGCTATAGCCGGAAAGTAAATTTATTCATGACTTAACAGGCCTGTTGAGATAATTCAAAATAAAGTATTTTCGCCTCACCACAGAGCTAAATAAGAACAATATGTTTCCTACTTGCTCTTAGCTTCACCACAATTAGTCATCGAAGAAAGCCTTCGGTCTGATGTATTCTGTCATTCCAACCTTGTCACCAACTTGATTATGAAACCATCTAGATAGCAAGGCTGCTGCTGGTCGCATTTCAGGTTGCCTGACGAGTCTCACTCAATTGAATCTGGCTCACAAGCCTCAGGATGGAGACAGCTGGTGCCCACTGTGCCACTGTGACAGCTGCCAGAACCTGGGTGCTGACGCATCCGACCCCCACGTTAACCTGTGCGTCCCTTGCAGGAGGTTTGACAAGTGACAGTCTATCCTGATTGCCCATGCAGCTCATTGTTCCTCAGGCGAGTGATTCATAGCTGTATATGGATTCTCTTCGGAACATTTTCCCACTTACACACATACTTGGTGAGTCAGTGTGATAAAGGACATTGAAACAGCAGATAACTGCAGTTTTTCTCTAACAATGTGGTTACGATTATGCTAAAGCGAGGAAGTCTAGGAGAGCTAGTAAGTGGAGTCAAATGGCTTCTGCTGCCCACCTGGTTGGCACGGCATTTTCTCCTGCTTCTGTAGTTCTGGTTCCCTGCTGCCATTTCGTTCTGTGCAATAATGTACGCTCGGTAAGCTGCACCATTTGCCACCCACACATCACTTTTTATTCTAGATTAAAAGCAAAGGAAATTTCATTTCCATTTACCCAGAGACCAGAGCTTGATAAATATTCAATGCGTTAGAATTACAGTGTATAGTTTTGGGGAAGTAAAAAACTTGATTTTTTTTAAATGCTAATTTTTTTTCATTTAAATTTTTAAAAATTGATTTTAGAGTGAGGAATGCAAAGAGAGAGAGAGAAAGAGAGAGAGAGAGAGAGAGGAATGTGCCCTGACCAGGAATTGAATCCACCACCTTTTTGTGTACAGGATGATGCGCCAGGGCACATTTTATTAAATTGAAGATGCGCCAGGGCACATTTTATTAAATTGAAGATTTCTATTGGTGTGTCACCTCTTATGGCTTTTTCCTCTAAAATCTTGAAATGATTATTACTTTACCTTTTGGGTGACATTTGACTGACACTGCTAAACATAGTAACTGGTTTCAGTTCTTTAGTATTTGGGAGATAACTTTATGACTTCAGATGATTAGATGATGTGACCCGAGTGCAGTCAGCTGGGGTGGCCCCGCTGATCCTCGGCTGCCACAGTGTGAGCTCCTGAGACTAGATGGTGCAGGTGGGCGGAGGTTGGGCCTGCGCACTCAGGTTCCACACCTCTGTGATGAGCAGAAGTCAGCAGCCTCTTCCCTAACATTACACGCCGATGAGGTGCTGCAGTCACAGTCTCTCCACGTTAGGTCCTTTACTCATCTGCCGTTGACAATGTTACCACAAATTAAGTGGCATCACAGTTTTCGTGTCTCCGGAATCCAACGGGAGGGTCTCTCACAGGCTATAATGAAGGTCCAGCTGGGGCAAGCGTCTCCTCTGTGGTCCAGCCGGGCAGGGTCCACTTACACGCTCACACTCTTGTTGGCAGGATTCAGTTTCTGCGGTTTGTCAGCCGAGGTTTGTCTGAGTTCTAGACAAACTCAGGCTGCCCTCTGTTCTTGACTGAAGGGCTCAGTGTACAGCAATGTATGAAATGGAATAATGATGTTAACCATGCCTGATATATCCTAGGGATTCAATAAATTTGAGCAATGAAACTGATGCTATACTTGTAAATCTGTTGATACATTATGAGCTTTCACTGACACTATTTGATTTCTTCCTTGTAACAGCTCTGTGAAGGGGGTGAAGCAGGCATTTCTATGTTAGAGAGGTAAACGATCGTGGTGACAAAACTAGTACCTGTTAAAGCTGGGATCCAAATGTAGGGCCCTTTCTACCATAATTTTCCGCTTGGATTCTTTGGAGATATGACAGGCTGACATGAATTTCCAGTGGACCTGAGATAGGCTGGGTTTCTCACGCCTTTTCTGCCTCAGCAGCTGTAGAGTACTTTTGTCTTTTAGTTTTAGTGGAAATGATGTTTTAAAGGATATAATTTAAAGTGTCAAATATTTCTATAAAATTTATAATTATTAAAAACAGTCTCCTGTGCATCTTCCTCTCATCTCCCTGTCACATTCATCTCTTTTACCTGAATTATCTCAGTATTTATCTTTTATGGCCTACCCGTGGTTGGCAAACTGCGGCTCGTGAGCCACATGCGGCTCTTTGTCCCCTTGAGTGTGGCTCTTCCTAAGCCTTAGGAGTACCCTAATTAAGTTAATAACAATGTACCTACCTATATAGTTTAAGTTAAAAAAATTTGGCTCTCAAAAGAAATTTCAATCGTTGTACTGTTATTTGGCTCTGTTGACTAATGAGTTTGCCGACCACTGGCCTAACCGGTTTGTTTTGTTATTAACTTTTTCAGTTTTAGGTACTATCTATTGCCCTCCCACTATAGATTAATCTAACTCCCTACACACCACATAGGCACACATATGTGTGTACACGTGACCAGTGTTCATTGCATAATTCCATTTCGATCACTTTTCTCCATTTACTTTATTATGTTTGTTGACAACAATAAAGTTTACTGATCCGTATACTACACTGATTGCTTTTTCTTTACAATGTTTTTGTTTTCCCCAGAGTTAATAATTGTCTTTATTTTTTTCATTATGGTAAGTTTTCCATGCATATACATATAGTCAATATGATTCTGAGCTCATATTGTCTCAAGATATTCCGATCCATCAGGTATTCTGTACATTGGATATCTTTGAAGAATGTCACCCCAGTCTTTCTATTTGCTCAGACCTGGACTGGTCACCTTCTGCTCCTGCACAGGTATCAGATTTGGCACTCTCTTCAACATCACTGGGGGATTCCTATTGCCTCTCTCCTGTGTTGGATCTCACTCTCTACATCCTGTGCCTCTTCTTGCTTTGAGGGAGCACATCTCCCAGTAATTTTCTGAAAATACCTCTATTCTATCCTAACCTCTGATTTGTAGTTAGACTGGGTATACAACTTTAGAGTTGGAAATAAGTTCCTTGAGAAATTTAAGGTGATTACTGTACTATCTTTTCGATACTCTTGTCACTGTGAGCTTGGCTTTAGGTTGGTCCAATGGAGCTGTTTTGTTGGGGAAACTTTGATGTCAGTATCATTAGATGTTTACTCTTGAGCTAAACATATATCCTAGAATTACCCTTGCAAGGTCCTAATGGGATGTTATTGGGGTCAATTAGGGAAAGGGGGCCCGGGGATGTCAGGATTCAGTGTGCCTGTGTTTTCTCAACCACCCTGTCTTCAGTATGTTACAGTACCTTTGACTGAGACAGTTATTTTACTCTTTCCGGAGAATAAACTTCAGTCTTTTGAAAGATTGAAGGAGAAATAATCATCAGGCTATGAAAGAGCAGGGAAAACATATGGGAATTAACTGCTGTTTAAATACCCTTTCAAATAGTTCTTCAGTTCTTGCCGAAGTTCTTTTGCTTTTAGACAATCTTCTAGGCATGTCTGGTATGATATTTGTGGGACTTTGGGCTATCATCAGGTTGATTTTTCGTTTTTCCCATAGGCTCCTTTGAATGTTTCTCATATCAGCTTAGTCATTTGTCATGTATCTATAGCTTTCAGAATGTCATTACTTCAGATTCCTCTCATTCTGCTTGTCTTTATGTGTTTGTGCCTTTACAATTACGTTTCTGCTATTTTAATGGCATTTGGGGAGCCAGGGAAGGTAGGGATGTGTGTGTGTGTGTGTGTGTGTGTGTGTGTGTGTGTGTTCAATCTGTCATTTTTTCCCCCTTATCAATTCCTGGAAACATCCTCTAATTTGAAGGGCTATCAGACATGTATTTCACTTCTAGGGATTTAACTGGGGAACCACCAACAGCTTCTTAGCTTCCAGTTTCTTACCCTGGTTTAGGAATGCCAGGACTAAGCTGGAGAACCTAATTTCCTTATGAGAGGAGGCAGAATTGAGATCCAGTTGAGCTTTATTTGGAAATTGGCACAGTTTCCTTTGGAAAAATGTATGTGTACATATACTTAATATTTATATTTATATATTATATATTAGTACCTGTTGTGGGCGCAGTAACAGGGAAATGAGTTTAGCAATGTTGGAATGTCTTGTCTTGGGTTAGTTCTCCCTGGGGATACTCATTTCAATCTATTTTTAAATCTAAGCCGTAATCTAAGGGAACAGTTCTATGCTTGTTCCCCAGGAGCGTCCCAATCCTCTCTCCTCATTGCATTCTCCGAAGCTATGCAGGGAAACATGCCTCCATCTGCCTATGGAGAGAGGAAGCCAAATGAACCCTCCCAAGTTAGCCCACAGGGAACTTTCCTTACTGTTTCATGTACCCCAGCTCCAGCCCGCCTGTCAGAGAACTGGGCTGATTATGTTCATACTTTCTGTTCTTATTCACACATCTATATTGCTATTATTTAACTTCGATTTGGGAACAGAAACTATACTTTGGGTGGGCCTACAGTAAAGTCAAGCTTGAAATGAACTGCTTAAAAGGCTCAAATTGTGCTACTGATTTTAGCAATTATTTTTCTTAATTCATTGTCCTTTGTAATTTAAATGTTAATATAATTTGCCAAATGTGATGGCTGTTCTACAGAGACTAATCACAGAAACAATAATACACAATAACTTATGCCCAAAATCAAGTTAAAAATATTTCTTCTTTAGATTTATTATTCAATTTATCAGACTTTTATGGTGCACCTTCACTGTGCCAGGCTCTGTTAGTTACCAGGAATAGAGATGAGGTTTCATGGGCCATACAGGATAGCAAGGTGACACATTTGTAAAGAAATTATGGTAAGACAGGATTAATGAGATAAAGATAGAAACATATCCTGGGAATAGAGTACCACACAGGGAATCTCCTAGGAGAGAGCAGGGTTCAGAATGACTTCACAAAAGTGATGACCGAGCTGAGTTTGTTTGTTTATTTTTCCTTTTTATTGAATTTACTAGGGGCTCAGTACATGAATTCGTGCACTTTGAAAGGAACTGTGGGCCCCAAGGCTGCTATGGGCACAGGGGCGGGTCTCAGCCCATCCTCCACGCCCCCGGTCCCCTCTCTTCTGGCAGCCCTGCTCCTGCCACCGCTCCCACACACTGATGACGCTGGCCCCACTTGCACCCGACTAGGGGGAGATGGAGAAGCCCTGAGGGGCGATCTGGACCGGCAGCCACCACTTGCATCCGCTGACAGCACCAAGCGATCATGGGGGCTGGCGCCGGGCGCTGGCAGTGGGTGCGAGGGGCAGCTCTGGCACCAGCAGTGGGTGCGAGCACTAGGCAGGACCATGGTGTATGGGAGGAAAGAATTTTCAGTAACTACCAGAGGCTTGCCCTGATGACAGCAACCAGCCTCCCGCCTTGGTCTGGCACCCCCACTAGCCTGCTCCACCATTCCACTGAAGCTGATGCCCACCATGTTTCCACCTGCTTCCGACGCCTGCCATGTTCTGTGCACCCCTGGTGGTCAGCACACGTCATAGCGACCGGTTGTTCAGCTGTTCGGTTGTTCCACTGTTCAGTCTATTTGCATATTAGGGATTTATATATATAGATTGGGGTGACACTAGTTGACAAAATTATACAGGTTCCAGGTGCACAGTTCTACAACACATCATATGTACACTGTACTGTGTTCATCACCCCGAGTCAAGTCTCCTTCCATCACTATTTATCCCTCCCATGCTCTCCTCCATCCTGCCTGACTAAGGGTTGCTTCCTTTTGTGAAATGTCCTTCTTGGAGGAGGGATAACACATTAGAAAAATTATAGCACTAAAAACTCAAATGTTACAACATTTTAACACTTTAAAAATTACCTTCTGTACAAACTTTGGTAAACTCACAATACATTAAAAATTAAACATGAATTACCTAGTCAGGAGGTGGTGTAGCCCTCTAAACAGAAAATAATTCTATGACATCAATTTCTTATTTACTAAAGACTTGGGGGAAAAACTCTTTTAGTTTCGTTTTAAGGCAGCTGGATTTATAATTCATATTTAAAAGGTGCTTTCAGGGTTAGAATAATCATATGCAGGAAAATGCAAACAGCTCCTTTTAAATATGCCTGAAGGAGAAGATTTCACTGAATTAAATCTCCAGGTTACATTTATCAGTGCCAGCACCTGTGCATTGAAATTAAAATGGAATTACTGTATCAAAATTCTTTCATTTTACTGTATTATGTTTCAGTTGCCTGCATTGATGAATATATATACTCTCTCCCCCACAGTATAAAATCTTGAGCAAGCCTTGCCAATTATTTTTTTTGCATCTTATAGCAAGTAAAGGGATTTGACCAGAAGTTATAGGGTATTTAAAACTACAATACAAGAAGGCCTCATCCTTCAACATTTGTCAAGGGTATTATTTCCATTCTGTCAGTCAACATCTATTGTGCCACCACTGTGCATAGTGCTGCAATGTTATCACCAAGTATTGCTGGAAGTCTTCTCAGTTGCTGGACTCAGACATATTTTTTACTCTCAAGGATTTTATTGTTCAAAAAAGGCAACACTGAGGAGGCAATGATGAACAATACTAGATGAATGCATGAATTAATTAAGTAATTACAATATTGATCAAAAGAATTGTTCAAGAGTTAGATTCAAGGGCACTGCAGTTTTAGATAGGAAAACGCGCATTGGAAAGATGTGCTTTCATTAATTAGAGAAGAATTTATGGAAGGAGTGGAATTTTAAAATGTGTATGCATATATTCCATTTGTTTGTGTATGTGCTAGTATGTGTAAGCATGTGCGTGTCCATGGTGAATGGGGAATATTGGTGCATTTCCAAGTATAGGATGAAACTTGGGAGAATCACCAGCCCATTGCCTGTGTTGTTGAATGAATTTGAATTAACGAATGAGTGAAAAATAAACTTTGAGATTGTTAATGTTCTCAATACTGTCTTACTTTGATATGAGCACTCAATTTGCGATGCCTAGCAACCATCCATCTAGAGAGACATCTAGAATGAAGTTTGACCTCTTACTCTGGCTTTTGTGTTTTTCTGGTTAGGCTAGGGAATCAAATACAGTTTTCTGTTCTTTGAAAAATGTATCTTAAGGAATATATCCCTTGGTGTGAAACACCAGCTATTCAGTCTGCTTTTCAATCACTGACTACCCTTTCTAGGGTCAAGCACCACTCATTGTTTTCTACTTTCAGCTATGGTACATCCTTTTTTTTTTTTTTTTAAATATATTTTATTGATTTTTTACAGAGAGGAAGGGAGAGAGATAGAGAGTTAGAAACATCTATGAGAGAGAAACATCGATCAGCTGCCTCCTGCACATCTCCCACTGGGGATGTGCTCGCAACCCAGGTACATGCCCTTGACCGGAATCGAACCTGGGACCTTTCAGTCCGCAGGCCGACGCTCTATCCACTGAGCCAAACCGGTTTCGGCTATGGTACATCCTTGGCTCTCTCCTTACTAAAGGTATTGTTTCAGTCTGGATCAGGTAGCAGACAGATGCCACATAGAAATTCAAAAAGGCAAAGCTTAAAAGAAAAGATTTTGAAACCATGATATGAGAGTAATTATAAAGATGTAGAACAAAATATAAAAGTATTCAATGACCGAGGGAGAGCACCCGAGGAAGGTCGAACTTGGGGGAGAGTCCTTCTCTGCAAGGCTGTGATTCAGGCCTCATTGGAGAAGGTATTCGTTGCTGCCCACTCTATGGTCCCTCTCAGCTTGGCCCTTCAGAGTTGTCCTGAGTTGGGAGGAAGTGGCTTGACCTCACTGACCAGTTATTACACGCAGGCTGCCCCAGGAAGAGGCTGTGCCTTGGCAATGACAGGATGGGACTTTCTGGTGAGGTAAGAGGCAGATGTAATGGTATGGGGCCAGACCTGTTTGGAGGAGTTCTGTTTGGTCGGAGTTGTGTGTATTTGAGAGGGGTTTTCAGATGATAGAACTCCATAGCTAGGGAGCAAAATAATTCATTTCTTCTAGATGAAATTAGTTTTCCTTTAGGATGATCAAGGTGGAGCATTGGGGAATGAGTCAACAGTAGCATCTGGTAAATCAGAGATTGCTGATGCTTTTGATACCTCCCAATTGAGTATCTCAGACAGATGACTAATCCAGCATGGGTTTAATGTCTCAGCGAGACAGGATGTGGCTCAGGCATTTCAAGTCGGGCATTTGATGTTGGATTTGAGAGAGTTCATTAAATACCGGCAGATGGCAAGAATGTTGCACAGGCTGAGGGGTATGGCCATACTTTTCAACTTGTCTTGGTGTATCTGGAAGCTTCCTTTCTACTTAAAAAAATTATAAAAGAGAAATGTTTTTAAAAACACCCAGCATTGTTAAGCTGGTTATTAATTAAAGGTAGCTGTTGTTTTTTGGAGAAAACATGATCAATTTTTATTTCTTTTGCTAGTGTAAATTAGCAAAATATTTCAATCAAAAAGCATTTATTGGTGTTGTTAAGCATATAAAGGAAGCATGTTAAATTTACCTTTGCATACTTACTCTGTGCCACATACTGTGAATATTAGGAATACAGACATAAAAGTCAGATATAGACTTCCTTTACCAGTTCTTACCTCTGAGAGAGAATGCTATTTTAGGTAGTATTGTTTATTTACTTTAACTCAGTTCAAAACTGGACCTTGAAGTGAGAAATTAACCTCAAAGACTTGCTTCTGAAGCTTTTATTTAGACCCTTTCTTCTCTTCAGTATGCACACCATCATGTTCACTGCGACAGATAAAACTGATGAAGGATTAGAAATGAACCTAACTCTAAACTTATCTTGCATGTAAGTCAAGGATAAACTAAGACCAAAGACCTGGAACATTTCTATCAGGACAAGAAAGTCTCTTCACTGGGAAACAAATCCAGCCGGTTTATTTCACGCACACAGAAAGACAGATACACAAAACAAGCATTAAAAATACCTTCTGTGGAGACATCATTTCTTATATTGCAATGTTGTATGCACTCTAAAAGAAGCTTCACATCTTTTCACAAAAAGAGTTCAATTATTTTTAAGTGTTTAAAAATTCCTTAATATGTTTTTGTTGCTAATTTTTGCCTCTTGAGTCATAGTTACCAAAATGTGATCTAGATTCCTGTTTTGTTCACCTCTATGACCTTCACATACCATATACATACTTCACCCTGTGGACTAGTGTGATCTGGCTTTGTGTATAAACTGGGAGGAATGGAAATCATAGCTATTCTTGAGGAGGCCTTGAGATTTATTTTGTTAATGCTTATAAAACTCATTAAGATTCTGTAAAGTGTGTGCTGTAAATGGTAAGGGATTATTTAGACATATGGTTGTTGTGATTCTATTGTGTACAAAGAAAATTTGACTTTTTTGTAATTATTTTATTAGTTCTTTATGCAAATTGACACATTCATTCTAAAGTTATGTAAGTGAAAGCAATGTTTTTAAAAAAATCAAAAGTACTATATGAAAGGGCCTCTGCAAAAAAAAAAAGTGCCATATGAGAGTAACATATCAATATATAGCAGTTAGTAGCACACACATCTCATCAGGGATATTATGATTGTGTTTCATTAGGTTAAAAATATATTTAGTAATTGTTCATGAAAGTGCTTGTGAATAACAAGCATTTTAACATTTTTTTAAATTTTATTTTTCAATTACAGTTGACATTTAATATTATTTTGTTAAACTGATAAGAACAGATACTACACTTGATCTTAGCCAAAAGGCCGAGAAGCGATTAATATTATTTTGTATTAGTTTCATGTGTATAGCATAGTAGTTAGACAATCATATACTTTACAAGTGTTTCCCCTAATATCCCCAGTACCCAGTTGGCACCTTAAGTAATTATTACAATGTTATTGACTATATTCTCTATGCTGAATTTTACACCTCCGTGGCTATTTTATAGCTACCAACTTGTATTTGTTAATCCACTCACCTTTTTCACCCAGCCCTCCAAATCCTCTCCCCTCTGGTAGCCATCAGTCTGTTCTTTGTATCTATGAATTTATTTATATTTTGTTTGTTATTTATTTTGTTCTTTAGATTCCACATATAAGTGAAGTCATATGGCATTTGTCTTTTGCTGTCTGACTTATTTCACTTAGCATAATATCTTCTAGGTCCTTCCATGCTGTTGTAAATGGTAAGATTTCATTCTTTTTTTATGGCCAAGTAATCGTCCATCATATATATATGCCACTACTTTTTTATCCTCTTGTCTTTTGATAGGCACTTGGGTTGTTTCTATATGTTGAATATAGTAAATAACACTGCAATGCACATAGGGGTGCATATAGGGTGGGGCAAAACTAAGTTTGGGAAATCATACAATAATTAATAAATAAAGGAGACATATGTACTACTATGTGTAATACTTTAAACAATAAAATAAAATTTTAAAAAAGAATATAAGAATAAACTCTGTGTTTTACATACTCACAACTATAAATCTACTTTTGCCCCACCTTGTATATTCTTTCAGAATAGTGTTTTGGGTTTCTCTGGATATATACCCAGAAGTGGAATTGCCGGATTATAAAGCAGTTCCTTTTTAAAATTTTTGAGGTAACTCTATACTGTTTTCATAGTGGTTGCACAAATCTGCATTCCCACCAACAGTGCATGAGGGTTCCCTTTTCTCCACATCCTTATCAACACTTGTTTGTTGATTTATTGATAGCCATTCTGACAGATGTGAGGTGATATCTTCTTATGGTTTTAGTTTGCATTTCTCTGATGATTAGTGACATTGAGCATCTTTTCATATATCTATTGGCCATCTGTATGTCCTCTTTGGAGAATTGTCTGTTCAGGTCCTCTGCCCATTTTTAAATTGGATTATTTGTTTTTCTTGTGTGTTGAGTTGTGTGAGTTCTTTATAAATTTTGGATATTAACTCCTTATCAGCTGTATCATTGTTGAATATCTTCTTCCATTTAGTAGGGTGTCAATTTGTTTATGGTTTCCTTTGCTGTGCAAAAACCCTTTTAGTTTGATGTAGTACAATTTATTTATTTTTTCTTTTTTTCTCTTGCCTAAGGAGAAACAGCAGAAAAAATATTGCTAAGATATTTTGCTGCCTATGTTTTCTTCTAGGTGTTTTATGGTTTTGAGTATTACATTTAAATCTTTAATCCATTTTGGGCTTATTCTTGTTATGGTATTAATTTTTTAATTGGATAGATTTAAAAGATTCTGTGTCCATTGTTCTTTTGACCATTTATAGTTTTCCATTGTTATGTTCTCCATGCATTTTTAAACTTACTAGATTTTTTTTCTGGACTTTATCTATGTTAAGAGAACGTTTTGATCTTGCAATAGAATTTGCAAATATTAACCTATCTAACATCTACTGTATTTTAGTCTTTCTGTGGCTTTATTATTATTTTTTTTGTGAACTGAAGCTGATTATATGTTTTTTATTTCTATTCTCCTTTGAGATTACAAAGTTAAGAATTTATGTTCTCCTTCAGACTAGTAATAGAATATATTTCCTCTTTTTTTAAAAAAAATTGAGGAGCATTGCTTATTGTGTAGTTTCTCCATCAAATAATGTGAATCATGGAAGTCACCACAAAGTATCAAATCATTAGTCTAAACCACGTCTTACATCTTTTAGCAGTATATGTCCTTAACATATCCTTGGCTACATTAATATTAATAAGAGTGTGCAAAATCCCCAATTTCTATTCACATTTTATTTATTCTACTTTGATTTCATGTCAGTATGACCTAGAGTTAATCAGTTTTCTGCTGATCTAACAGACTTAATGTCTAATTTGTATTCATTTAATTTTTAATATAAAATGCTTCAGTTAAGTTCTGTTACTTTTTGATGGTTTAATTAATATACATTTCAATCACATTCTTTGCTATTCTATTTTTTTCATATAACTGAATAATTGCTTCCTCTGAAAATGGATGAAACTAAGTAGACTAGAAATAACCTTGTATATAATATAAATTTGAGGAATGCAAGTAATATGCTGTTATATATTGAAAATGGTAAAATATTATCATTTAAGAATGATAATTTTAATTTTTTGATTGTGGAGTTATTGAAAGTCTTTTTTCACATGTCCTCCTTATCAAACATATCTTTTATTATCTGTTTCTCAGTCCAGTACACACACACACACACACACACACACACACACACACATACAGGTGAGCATATATTTACATACACACTAGCACTGAGGGCCTCTCTGTTTTATAATTGTTGAAAGAGAATATAGCGAATGAGAATGGGCCAGGGTTGTCTAGTCAAAAGTCTATGCATATAATGTGCTTAGAACAGTGCTGGCCATTTTGCAGGTCACACAAATAGAAAATATTGCCCCTAAATCATAAAGATAAAATATATTACAGTGCATAGTAGCAAATAGTTAAAAACAATAGATTTGAGTTGCCAAGATAATTTGTATGTACTATGGAAATTCAGATAAGAGAAATAGTCTCTGAATTTTTTGTACCCCGCCAAATACAGGCTTTTAAAAAAATTTATAATCATCATAGAATTAACAGTAGAAAGTTAGGCTTTGGCAGATGTTGAACTGGTTTCAAATCAACCGTTTTCCACAATAAAGCCCCGATGTATTTTCCCTCCTCACTATGCCCTTCCTGACACCTGGTTTGCCAGATGTGGTAAGCACATTCACATACCAGGATCATATGATGCCCCCACCTCTTCTCACCCCCTCTTCTCCTCAGAACTTGTATCTCAGGAGGTGCTTTTGCTTAAATGCAGGTGCTTCTCTGCATTCTCTCCTCTTCACACTCAGTTGGAAATAATTGTTCCTTCTTTATGTTCTCCTAACACCTTATTTCTTTATCTCTGTAATGCTCATCATTTGGCCTAATTTTACTTTCTAATTACTTATCTACACATCTCTTTATGCCTTGAGTTCAGAGTTCATGACATATTTATCATTCCTTTCCCCCACCCTCAAGTTTAGTCTTGTAGACAGCAGTTGTTGATCAATAGATAATTAAAACTGTGTAGTGAATTTGTTTGAAATAGTGGACGTAAACAATATAAATTTAATTAGATTAATGTAAGAGGTAATTAATTTTCTATTAACTAAAATCTTTCCCACAAAGAAACTTCAAGCCCAGGTGGTTTACTGTTAAAAACCCTTTCTTAAAATAAAGGATGAGGGTTGTTCCCAAGTTATTGTATGAGGTCAACATTACTGTAAAAATAAAGACATTCAAAAATATATGTTTTTATTGGTTTTTAGAGAGTGAAAAAGGGGGGAGGAGAGAGAAACATAGATGTGAGAAACATTCTGTGCACACTGTACCAAGTGGGTCAAAGACTTTAACAGACACTTCCCCAAAGAAGACATACAGATGGCAAATACCATCTGCAAAGATGCTCCACATCATGTGTCTTGATTGTGGTGGTCATTACACAGGTGTATACATTTATCAAAAATGCCCAACTCTACATTTAAAATGGGTGCATATTATGTATTTAAATAAGACCTTTATAATTTTGATCCTAAAGGAGAAACTATTTGAAAAATAGTATTTATTTATTTATGTATTTATTTATTCATTTATTTATTTTTAATTTCTTTATTGATTAAGGTATTACATATGTGTCCTTATCCTTGCATTGCCCAAATAGTATTATTTATATAAAATGATCTGCCATGAAGGATAGTTTAGTTTTCCAAAAGTTACACATTTTGCCTTTCATACTCAGTCTTGCTGAAATTGCAAACTAAACTTGAATAAACTTTATAGAGTAACCTTTAACTTTTTTGACATTAGCTCCTGTCTCTTGTGCATAAACCTGACATTAGTTTAGACTTTTTTCTAATTTTGGAAGGAGAAATAGTATCATTAAGCTAGAGTCTGATAAATGCACAGAAGTTTTAAGAGATAAAAGAACATACAGCTGATGTATTTTAAAATTGTACACTTGAAACCTATATAATTTTATTAGCCAATGTCACCCAAGTAAATTTAATAAAAATTTTAAAAAGAATATGCAAATTGATTGTATTAAAGTAGAGTAGCAAACCAAATGCATTCTTCTTTAAAGTTTCCCAGATGACTATGAAAGGATGTCAACTATATAAACAGGTAGGAGGTGGGACAAAATGTGTTGGAACTGAGTGTCTTAGAGGAATTGTAAGGCTTGCTTCATGTGCTATTAAAAAGAGAACAGCTCTGGCCTGGCCAGTGTGGCTCAGTGATTGAGCGTCAACCTATGAACCAGGAGGTCAGGGCACTTGCTCATGCTTGGTTTGTGGGCTAGATTCTTGGTGGGAAGCATGAAGGAGGCAGCCAATCAATGATTCTCTCATCATTGATGTTTCTATCTCCCCCTCTTCCCTTCCTCTCTGAAATCAATAAAAATATATTTTAAAAAAGAGAGAACAGTTCTTCTTAATCTATCTTTCAATATTCGTGCAACTAAAATAATTGCTCTAATAGCAATTCTACTTTTTAATAAATGTGAAATACTTTTGATAGTGGCAAATCCCCAAGGTTAGCATGTCACCATGCACAGTAACATAATTTTTGTGTGTGGATGTTAGGAGGTGGACTTAGTGTACTCATTGCATAAAGATTTGTTTTTTCCCATGCAGCTATAAATGCAATTTAGAATTGATAGCTAATTCCAAATGATTCCGAGAGAAATTTTGTTTTTTTAGAAGACTTACACATTGTAGGGTTGATGAATTTCAGTAACCTGGAGGAAATGGCTGTGGTGAAAAGATAGCGTAGGGTAGCATTGCAGAGTTATTTTCAGAAAATTTTGAACAGATGTTTAGTGTTTATGAGCTGATAAAAATATCACATTTGACACTAAGTTGTTTGAACATGGCTAATGCTTTAAACTGTGATCTCTTTCTCAGGACTGAATGTAAGATAAGTGAGTCTGTTCCTCCGGAGTAATAACCATTACTGACCTGTATCTGGTTGATCATTGGCACTGTTATAGTTTTGATATAAATAAACCACCTTAACATCTTATAATTTTCCTCCTCTTTCAGTGGCCCAGTAGGCTCTTAGGACTCCAGTTTTAAAAAGTATTTTTAAAAAATAACATGGGTATATCTTTTTTTGGTGTTGCCTTTCAAATCGACAAAAATGAATAATCCTTATGTAAGGTCATCTGTGTAATGGGATCAGCTATGCAAATTTGGAGATTAGGTGTACACTAGAGTTAAACTGCTCTGCATAATAAAGGTTAGAGGGATTTGAAGAGCAAATGGAAAAAAAAACCTGTGGGAGAAAATAGATACCAAGGAACCTGGGCACTTCTTAGTGGAAGGGGGTGTGAAAGCACCCTTCTACTCAACCATCATTCCAAGGAGAAAAATATTTGTTGGGGAGGGGTTTAGTTGTGCAAGTTAAATCCTGTAGAGGTTTTGGTAAAATCTAAGTAGCTCGCTAATGATTGGTGTGAATGCTCTCATTATGAAATAAAGTAGGTGCTGAATTCACTAGTTTGAATATGAGATGAACACACTGAGAGCAAGTTAAATATATATACTATTATATGTTAAACTAATTAAATAAAATATTTTATATATTCATATAATAACATTTTTATATTACATTCAGATATCACCTCATAAGGAAATCCCATATCTTCAAATGTTAGACTAAGATAGTTATTCTAGAAGTATTTTTCTTTGATTGAGCTTAAATTTGTTTCTCCATGGTATTTATGTATTATGACATTTATTCTTTGAAACAGTATAGAATTGGTCCAATATTTCTTCTGCATAATCTCTATGAATTAACCAATAAATCTAATAGGTTGAAATTTTATGTAAATTTAGGTTCATATTCTATGGAAAAATTACCTGACATCTAGAACTTTAGGAACATAGTTGGATCTCCAGTAAAAAGTTTTAATCATTTGAAATGAAAGAAACTTATGAGTTTGTATGTTCATGGGGCTTCCCCCCCATATAATTGAAGATTATGTTTAGTTTGAGAAAACCTTTCTTAGCCATCTTTAATTGTAAAGCAGTGAAGTGGAAAATTATGGTTTTAAACAGCTAATTTATATACTGTCTTTAGGGGGCAGTACTAAACCACTGATAAATTTTTTTATTTTTGCTAATGCTATTGGTAATGACCACCATTAAATAAAATTAAGATAACAATAATGAGATTTGGGATGCAATTATGTACACCTCTTAATATTTGTAAAAATTTCTAGGTAGTCAAATGAGAATGATAGTTTGAAATTTAGTCATTTAATAATTCATCCAACAATTATTAAAATCCATTATGTATAACACATGTGTGAATAAGGCAATGTTTGCTTTCAGATGACTTACAATTGAGTAGGATAAGCAAACCATACTTGTATGTGTCTGCTATGTGTATGTACATAAGATAAAGATAATAATGATATAAATAACAATATTTATTGATAATTGTTTATTTGCCAGTCACTGTCAAGCAATTAATTTTATCCTTATAAACCCCTATTGAGTAGGAATTATTATAATGCCTACTTTGCAAATAAGAAAGCTGAAGATTAATAAGATTATGTGATATAATTGGTGATGTATGAACAGGGTAGAGACATAAGAGTTTTTCTTTGGGAAGGAGAAAGAGATATTGGAAGAAAAGAACTGATTAGCCTATGAAATATTGATAATTCTTAGCTAAGAATGTAATGACTTATACTGCCATACCATCTCAACCTTGATGGGCAAACCAATCGTGAGTTAGTGAAGGAGATGCCTATTTGATCATCCTATTCATTTTTGTAGACAGCATTGATCATATTGATGCTCTTGCTATATTAAGGTTTTGGACATTCCCAAGTATTTTCACCCAGATGATCTGCAGGACCAAAAATCTCTGTGATAATCATCTTATATTACTGATTTGAGAAATGTGTACTTATGAAAGTATGGGGCTATGTACCAGACTGCAGAAATTTTCACTGGCTGTCACAGATAACAAAATGCTTTGGGGAATATCATCATACAGTAGAAATATATTAACAAATATGCTTCTTCAATTTAAACTGCAATGGTATCAGCTTGGTTGTTCAATATACTGCCTTCACAGGTCATTGTGCTCAATGAGAGGCCATGCAACACAAGGTTAAGGGGTAAGCTCTAGAGTCAGGCAGTTGGGAGGGAATCCTTTTTCTGCCACTTTCCAGCTCTGTGACCTTGGGTTTTACCTGACCTCTCTGTTAGTATTTACCTCAAGGGGTAGTTGTGTGAATTAAAATAATGAATAATAGTGCTCAAAAGATTGTAGTTATTATTATTGCGTCTTATAGACAGTAACTTATGATTGGGAGACTAATTTCATAATTTCTCAGTTATTGAAAATTGATAAAGGGAAACAAGATGTGAATGCCAAAAATAGTTGTATAAAGATTTATATTTGATTTTTAAAAGCAACAACATTTGGAAGGTGTGGGGGTGCTATTTGCAATTCAATATATAAAATATCTTTACTAACTTCAGTAGTCATGATCTATCAGTATTGTGATGAATGCTACTTTCCAAAGATTTTTAGGCAAACTTATTATCTTTTTTTCCTAAAAACAAAATTCCCCTTGATGAGCATTTAGCAGGTTCTTTGAATATGGAATTTGTCTTCATTTCTGGCAAAATTTCTCACCTTATTTCTTTGATAAATCCCTACTAATTCAACATGGATCTCTTAGTTTGACCCCCTACTTACCTTAGCTTTTAACTTATTTCATCTCTTGTTCTATCTTCTAGGAAATGTCCTCACACTTACTTTCCAACTTTCCTGTTGGAGTTTATGTATTTGTTTGATAGCATTCTGTTCTTTTTCAGGGATGCAAATATTTTCTATTTCTATAACTTTGTTTCTGTATATTTATTTTGTTCTCTGTTAAAGACTTCCTTTAAATTTGCAGTGAGCTTTTGACTCTTGGTCAAATTTAACTAAAAACTTAGAAACTATTTATCCGGGTGGAATTTGTCCAGATGTGGCCTTCATAGCAGGCATTACGGCACAGATCCCCACCATATTCCTGCATACTTATAGATCTTTTTTCTTAGGAGGTTAATTTTTGTAGAGAGGAATATACTCTACTCTCCTGTCTGGAGGGATATCACCCTAGCTTCCATATTCTCTAAGGTAAATATGGTAGGCACTGGGGTCGGGTGGGATTCCTCATCTATTATAGATATTTATTCACTTAATTCCTTTGTTTTTAGAGAGAGGGCCCTCTGCTCACTGTGCCTAGATTCTTAGAATTCATAATCCCTTTGCTTCAACCTCACCAGAAAGTAAATCTCTAATTTCTTGTCAGGTGGTAAAGATTTAGTTTCTTGGCTAGGTGAGAGGATAGGTCTAGGGAGTCTAACTTTTTCTAATATATAGTGTCCATCCTGTTTTAGCCCCATCTGCACCTACACCTTCAGAAGTAGTGAATCTCTCCATTCGTTAAGCCCTTTGGAGGGTGCTGAGGCATGAACAGGCCTTCTTCTTATTCTCTCCTCTTGCAGGCACTTGGCTTTCAGTTTTCTCAAATTTTCTAAATCGGGTAATATCTATTCATCTGTTTATTATTATCCAAAACTTTTCTTGATATTGCTCATCATCTTTTAACAGACTCCTTTTGTCCTTGTCCTTATGGTTTAGACCATGTTGAAAATGGAAGTCCTATGATTCGCTTAAAAAGTATTACTCTCCTTTATATGATAATATAACATGTTACGAATCATTTTTTTCAAAAAGGAGACTGTTTTTGGTGACAGTGTGAAAAAATAGGATTTTTAAGTAATTTCTATTCTAAAAAAGTATTTGCACACTATTCTTCTGATTGCATTTAGAAATCATAAGATTTTTCTCATTTGTTGCTATTCAGCTATTACTTGGGTCATTTTCGTGTCCTGTTCTTTGTTACGAACTTTGTATCTTATCAATCTTTCCCACCTGGTTTTTTTCACTTTCAGCTTAAAATTGAATTATACATGTTCTTTTTGGCTGAGTCAGATGGTGCAGTCACATAACCATGGCTAGAATTAAGCTGACTTGCTTGCTACAATACACGATAAAAATTTAAATTTAATTGATGTTAAGATATTTAAATAACATTGATATAATACATTGGTCTAATATAAATTTAATTTCAGAGAACTTCATCTACAATAAATTTGTCACCAGGAGAAGTGGAAGAAGAAGATGATGATGAAAACACTTGTGGGCCCTCAGGACTCTGGGAAGCGTTGACTCCTTGCAATGGATGTAGGAACCTTGGCTTCCCTATTCTTGCACAGGTAACAGCTTGCTTTTCTTAAGGTACAATAAAACATAAAAACGGTTGCCTATGTTTTTAAGTAAATCCTTTTTCCCCTCTGGAAATCCAGTTAGTATCTTGTTCGCTTTGTAATTTTTCTTCAGTTAAGGTCAGTAATATATTTATATAACTTGCTATACATATATGCATATGCAAACACATATTTTACATAATTTTATGTGGTTGTTTTATTTTGGTCATGATGCTAGTTCCAGAAAAATGGAGTTACTCAGTTTTAATATTTATGATCCAGAAATATTTATTATAAAATGTTCTTTTGAAATTAAATCATAATTTGTATTAAAATAATAAAAAAATGATTTACAAAGAAACATACTAGGGCTCTATAAGAGCATAGTGATTTTTTTCTTAGCACAATAGAACATTGTAGAATAATGTGTGGCATTATTAGTACAACCCCAAAATGAGAGGCGAACACTAAAACATTGACTATAAATTTGAACCCATTTTGCTCTTCATTAAGTCAATTTTAATTCGATTGTATCACCTTCAAATTCCTATTGTCTGCTATGGACTACAAGCCCTTAGGGGAATTTCAGAAAAAGTAAAATAAGCCAAACAGAGTGAAGAAATTGGAAACCACAATGAAATATTTCTACACAAAAATGAAAAAGCATGTTATTAAAAACAAAACAGTGTAATAGCAAAGGTACGTCTGTGTACCGACATAAAGCATGGGGAGAAAAATAGTGCAGGACAGGAAATAATCCACAGTAATTTTCCAGAATAGTGTTATATCTCAAAACTATTCTTTCCTATTTTGTAACAAATATGAAGCAATTGTATCTAAGGAACCATAACATTTTTCATGTCAATGGACAATTTGGTGATACCCACTCAAATTCCAATATTAATTTGTTGTGGAAAACTAAATAGGATAATCAAATCAACATATAGTACTTAAAGAACCTCTTCACCTTAATATGAACTGTTATAGGACTTTAAGACAATTTATCCTAACCATTACACAATTATTATCAATATGTGCTGGGCTGTGAGTTCCATAAAAGTAAGGAGCATGTATTGCTCACCATCCAAGGTCTAATGCCATCATAGTCCCTGGTATATTGTCAGAATTAAGTAACAAATGTGTATATTCTAGGGTTTCATTTCTTCACTTAGGGTTTTTACATCCAAATGCCCACCATCACTATTTGGTCACTGTTGTCCACATCAATCACTTCTCTTTTGTATGAAGTCTCTCTCAAACATCGGTGCATACTTGAATGTAGTATACTCCTCCTTGTACAACTGCCGCTGCAGTTTCCCCACGGGGGTATTAAACATGCCCAACTGCGGGCCTCTTTAGGGTGTGCGATACAGAAACATGGTTGGCTGTCCATGGCTCTCTTTTGAGACGGCTCCTCCACACCTCCTTATCACAGCTCCCAGAGCGTCCTGTTGCCCACTCTTTGTAGCAGGTGGGCTACCGGTGGCCTTCTGCAGGTGTTTTTGTCTCTGAGTGACTGAGGACAGGGTGGGGGCGCTGATTACTGACTTCGCAGGCTTAGAGATGATCGCTCCTGCACCAGACTGTGCCCTGTGGGGGTCTGCAGATCTCCGGTCCTCGCACATGTCAGGGTGCGCAGAAGTCCAGGTGTGAGGCATTGCTGTTCACTCGGTGAGGACTTCCTTTTAAGCCAGACACACTGGTTCGTTAAAAACCTCTGCTCTTTGATTTAGCAACCTCAACTGCCAATCCCTCTGCTCCTCTTTCCTGGAAACCAAATTCTCCACCTACGCCCAAACTACCCGAGGGTGTGCTTTTAACTCTCCTGCCCCTTGTGACTTGTGCCCATCACATACCCTTTTCTCTCTGTTGCCCTGCAGCCCCTCCCTCATTGCAGGGACACTGTCCTTTGGACCTCACTCTGCCATCCTGCCCCCCACAGCTCAGCAGACCACCCCCTCTCACCAGGGCCCCTCTAAGAATCTTAATAAATACTGGAAAATTGCTCTCAATAAGCGTTAGGCAAATTTCTGTTAGGTCTGAGTTTAAAATATCTATAGTTTCTCAGCCAGCACTTCTAATTGTAGATAATTAGAATTAATTGTAGAATTTACCTTAAGGAGGGAATTGGGCAAGTTGGTAAACAGGTTAGCACAGGATGTTTTTCAAGGTGTATTGTATCAAAAAAGACAATAACCAAGAATAATATCTTACAATAGGGATTTGTTAAATTATGGAGCATTCTATGATATAATATTCTGTATCCATTAAAATGATTATATTGTTTTGCATTTATTGAAATGAAAAGATACCCCTGACTTTTAAAGGAGCAGAGTGAACATATTTCAGACTAGCATTATATGCATGGTCCAATTTATGTAAAATTATCTGTGTGTGTGTGTGTGTGTGTGTGTGTGTTTGGGTTTGGGTTTGAAAGTGTGTTCAGTGAAATGTTTAAGTGCTTATCTGGATGTAGTGATTTTGATTTTCTTTTTTCTACTTTCTATTTTTATTAGGATAATTATTTCTGTTAACAGGGAAAATAAAGCTGTTTTTATAAGCAATGTCTAATTTTTACAGCCATGTTAATTTTTATATTTTGACACACCCTTAAATTGCTGATGAGATTTTTTAACCTTTTCCCTAAACAGCTGCACTCTGACTATACAGTGAAAAGATCCTCAAACATTAAGCTACTAGACGCCCAGTGCATGAAAATTCATGCACTGGAGAGGGTCCCTCAGCCTGGCCTGTGCCCTCTCGCAGTCTGGGAACCCTCGGGGGATGTCCAACTGATGGCTTAGGCCTGCTCCCCACTGGGAGTAGGCCTAAGCTGGCAGTCGGACATCCTTAGTGCTGTTGCGGAAGCGGGAGAGGCTCCCGCCACCGCTGCTGCGCTCGCCAGCCACGAGCCTGGCTTCTGGCTGCGTGGACTCCTCCTGTGGGAGTGCACTGACCACCAGGGGGTAGCTTCTGCGTGGAGCATCTGCCCCCTGGTGGTCAGTGTGCATCATAGCAACTGGTCATTCTGCCATTGGGCCGAAACCGGCTCTCTGACATCCCCCGAGGGGTCCTGGATTGCGAGAGGGCACAGGCTAGGCTGAGGGACCCCACTGGTGCACAGTCGAAGCTGGGGAGGGACACGGGAGGTTGGCCAGCTGGGGAGGGGCCGCGGGAAGGCTCCAGGGCATGTCTGACCTGATTCGTTCAGTCTTGATCAGCTGGACCCTAGCAGCAAGCTAACCTACAGGTCGGAGGTCTGCCCCCTGGTGGCCAGTGCATGTCATAGTGAGCAGTTGAGCAGCCTTAGCATATCATTAGCATATTATGCTTTGATTGGTTGAACGGCCAACTGGATGACCGGACACTTAGCATATTAGGCTTTTATTATATAGGATTTTTTTTTAAAGTGTAGCATGTCTCTATTTAGAAGATCAAGAGGTCTTTCTTTTGTTTCTCAGTAGGTGGCGCTAAAGCATAAGTCTTTTTTGTTTCTCTTGCATTGATCTGGTTTCTCAGATCTCTTCAGGGGCAGTGGAAAATGCTCTATTCCCTGGGGAGGTGAGTGTCTCTTCGGTAACCAAGTCACTTTAGGACACCAACCCCATGGGGAGATGTGGTGGGTGATTGGATGCTGAGCCCAAGAAATCCTAGCGCTGCCCCCACCAGACATTGCTGGCAGTGCAGCGCCATGGGTGGGGACAGGGTGAGCTGGGAGAGGCCAGCTGGTGCCTTTGTGGCTTTGTTCTCCTTCCAGTAATGGCGACTGCCAGACCTCAGCTGCCTCACCACTTATCTCCACCCCTGATGCTGGGATTAGCTGCAGCATGCTTCTGCCTCTCCAGTTCTCCGGGCTGCAGGTCCTCGGTGCTACAGCTTCTTCTGGGGCCCTCTGCTAGCCGTGAGAGGGTGAGGAGAAGCACCAGGCCCCATGGCTTTGTTTTTCTGCCTGACAGTGGCAGCCACCAGACAACCACAGCCACACCTCTGTACTCCATCTTCCTGTTCTCCCCAAGCCTCTCCATCCCCACCCCGTCATTGGCCTCAGCCCGGCATATATGGACTACTCAAGGCAGGATTGCTCCCTGTATCTGTCTGTTCCTCAGGGATTCTTCCCCTCTCTAAAGACTCACAGTGACCTCTGGGCTGTGTCTGTGGCACCCATCTCTGCTCCTCTCCCTTGCCCTCCCTGGTTCATTCTGATTTGCCCACCTTCAGATGTTTCGATGTCCACAGCTCAGCCATGTTGGTGTGTCGAGCAGAGAATCCTTTCTTGAGTTATAGCTGTTCAATTTGTTGCAACTTCAAGGGGGAGAGACCAGGGAAACTCATGCTGCCTTCTGATAGCCCAGAGTTATAGTTTTTGAGTCTTTAGTTTGTTCTATACGTCAAAAGGGACATTTTTCTTCCTTTCAGATTAAAATATCTGGTATTTATGGTAATGTATTTTTCCTTTATTTATTGAAAGGCCTATTCACATACCAGTATCAGTTCGCACTGGCTTGTTCAAAGTCCTTATATCAAGTGGTTCTGGTGTGTGTTGTTTTGAAAGCAGTAGGTAGCATTGGGCACAGTATAATTTGGGTGCTATTTAAAAATTAAAATGAAGATATATCCGTTTGCTTAAAAGCACTTATATGCCATGCACTTTTATTACCAGGTATTTATCTTAGGTTTCCATTAAAGCACTGAGTTAATTGCCTTGTATCCAGAGAAACCAGAAACTATTCTGCTTGTAGGGTCCACAGACTTTCAGAATTTTTTCCAATCTAGTCATTAGACCGACAATAGTAGAACCTCTGTTATTTGGCCTGATAACCATCATGTGTAGCATTCTGGCAAGTATGTCTCTAGTTTCATGAATCTGATGAATTTTTTCTGAAATTCCTCTTGCTATTTAGAAAGCTACCTTATTTGTATTTGTCTCAATACTTAAGAAGCTCACGTGGTTAAATAAAAATCGACCTGAGATTAAGAAATTCTTTTTATGTAAATGCAGCACCTTTCTGTACGCTTGCTCTTAGAACAGATTTCCGTACAGCTTCTCATTAGATATTCTTAAACTAAATTTATGTTCCCTCTCCTCTATGTTAGAGTTTATGTCATTGGGTAAATCATTTAACCTCCTTAGGCCTTATTTTCATCATCCTTGAAATTGAGATGCTCCTTTAGGTATCTTTCAACTCCAGAATAGTTATGATTTCGTGATAGGGGTTTGAATACTCCAAACAATAATTATGAGTCAAGGAATTACTCAGATATCGACAGCTTTGGGAATTGTGATTCAACACAGTCTTATTTTGTTGCTGATTTTCTTCTTGCTGAAACTTTTAGAAGAACCAACATTTAAAATGTGGAAATGACACAAATGGTAGCTTAGTAAGCTGGGAGTTTAGTGGGGGCAGTGCTTGAAACTATGTAATTGAATATGAGTTACATATTTTATTTATTTTTTAATAAAATTTAAAAACATTTTTATTGATTTCATAGAGGAAGAGGGAGAATAAGATAGAAACAGCAATGATGAGAGAGAACCATTGATCGGCTGCCTCCTGCATGCCCCACAATCAGGATCGCGCCCATAACCTGGGCATGTGCCCTGACCAGGAATTGAACCATGATTCATAGGTCGATGTTCAACCACTGAGCCGGGCATGGGTTACATATTTTAAACAGAATTTAGTTGATTATGAACATGGTTGTGATAGGCAGATTAATCCTCCCAAAACGTGTCCACATCTTCATGTTTACAACCTGCGAATAGGTGACCTTTCATGGCAAAGGGATTTTACAGACATGATGAAGGTAAGGATCCTGCGACCGAGAGACATCCTGGATTATCCAGATGGACCCAATGTGGTCCTTATGGCCCTCCTGAGAGACAAGCAGGAGTGTCAGAGTCAGAGAAGGAGATGTGATGATGAAGCAGAGTTGGAAGTGATGTGGTCATGAACCAAGGACTGGGGATGGAGTTCCCTGAAAAACAGGAAATTGCTCCTTCCCTACGACCTCCTGAAGGAACCAGCCCTGCCAACACCTTGATGTTAGCCCAGTGAAAATAATTTTGAGCTTTCAACATGCAGAACTGTAAGAGAATAAATAAATAAAGCTATTAAGTATGTGGTCATTTGTTACAGCAGCTCTGGGAAACTAATGCAGATTCTGGTACCAGGAAGTGAGATGCTGCTGTAACAAATACACTAAAATGTGGAAGTGCCTTTGTAATTGTGCAGTGGGGAGAGGCCGGAAGAGTTCTGAGTAGCATGGGAGACTAAGACTAGACTGCATGGGACAGAAATATGAATCTTAAAGGTCCTGCCAGTGAGGGCTCAGAAGGAAGTGCTAGGTAGAGAAAACCTATTTTGTCTTGGAGAATCCCTAAATTGTCATAAATAGAATGTTTTTAAAAACATGGATATCAAAGGCACTACTGGTAAGGCTTAAAAAGTGAGGAGAATGGTAGAGAACCTGTATTATCTTAGAGCAGCGATTTTCAACCACCCCCCCTTTTTTTAATCTCATGGCACACATAAATTCTGTACTAAAATTCTGTGACACACGAAAAAAGTTGTGTTGGGTTTTTTTTTGCCAATCTGAAAAAGAAACACCCACAGTATAATTTTGATTTATTTACACTGGATGGCTATTGTTGTGTTGGCTGTTGTCATTTTTTCACTTGAAAAGGAATAAAAGGGAAAAGAGGTCAGTGCCCCTGACTAGTCAGGTACTGAAAGTTGTAAAAGTTCTTGCACTCTTAATTGTTGTCTTAAAGAATAGCTAAATCATCATAGAATGTTGGTAGGCATGAATGTTAAAGATACTTCTGGTAAGGACTGAAAATTAAATGAGGAACATGTTATTGAAAACTGGAGGAAAGGAAATACTTGCTATATAGTAGCAGAAGCCTAGCAGAATTGTGTTCTGTAGTTATGTGTAAAGCAGAACTAGTAAGTGATGAACTTGGATATTTGGCTCAGGAGATTTCCGAGCAAAATATTGAAGGTGCGGCCTTGTTCTTGCTGGCTATAGCAAAATGTGAGAGGAAAGAGATAAATTGAATGAAGAATTTTTGAGCAAAAAGGGACCAGGACTTGATGACTTGGGACTCTCTCAACCTATCCAGATTGAAAAAAGATACTAAAATTTAACTGTCAAGAAAGTGTGTTTTGGAGAAGAGAAAAGGGTGGCTGGATAACTTTTTTTTTAGTTCCTCAGTAGCATCAGAGTATCAGATTATTCACTCACACAGGAAGCTCTTTAAAGAGATTAGGTATGTGTCTCATAGATCTCTTAATTCATTTTAGCACGATTTAGGGATGGGATTAACCAGGCAAGATCTATGGAGGAGTCTCTAGTTTACTGGAATACATTCCTGTGACATACGTGGGAGACCCACAAGGTTTTTGAATATAGTATATCAGTAGAGATACTGCCTGCTTGGACTGAAAGGAACAGGAAAAACACAAAATAAAAGAGGGGCTGTTAGATTGTTGCAGAAAAGAAATAGTCTTGTAAAACTATTCAACTGTAAGTATATATTAACCTTTATGAAACAGGAAGTAAGACTCAGAGGACAGAGCTAAGGACACAGAAGATGGAGCTGAGAATTACAAAGGATTATTCCTAGGCTTGAAACCTAATGGGATTTTCCCAGTTAGTTTTCTAAATTTCTTGTGGTTGTTGAGTCCCCTTTTCTCTTTTATTTCTCTGTCTTTGAATGAGAGTATCTATAATTGTTATCCTAAGCTTACCTTTGTGTTTAGGGAGCAAATAATCTGTTTTCTAATTTCAAAGATTCACAGATGAAAAGGGATTTTATCTCAGGATATCCTAGAGTTTCACCCATACCTGATTTAGCTGATGAGATTTTGGACTACAGCGGCGTAGTATTTCATTATGTTGATGTACCACAGTTTTTTAATCCATTCGTCTGCTGATGGGCACTTAGGCTGTTTCTGAATCTTAGCTATGGTAAATTGTGCTGCTATGAACATAGGGGTGCATATATCCTTTCTGATAGGTGTTTCTGTTTTCTTGGGATATATTCCTAGAAGTGGGATTACTGGGTCAAATGGGAGTTCCATTTTCTCTTTTTAATTTCAGCAGCTCTGCAAGCTGAGATGCATAAGCCACCATTTGTGGTACTAGACATTTGAGCTGAGAGCAGAGCAGGGATGACCAAATGGTTGCCATCAATGGGAGGGGTACTCAAATTATAATAATAATATCATTTTATTGAATTTGTTAAAACCCTAAAGATTCTTTGTTTAATACTAATACTCAGATCCTAAGTCCTTCCCTTTTCTAGATTATATATATATACATTTTATTATGCCATTATATGGATATACCATATGTACTAGTATACTTAGGAGGGAGATGTTTCCAGGATACTGCTAAAAGATGTGGGAACACACCACCATAATATTTACATAGTATAAAAACCAGGAAAGTGTGTTGACATGAGGGAGACAGTAACCCTGCTTATAAATTCTTCCATCTTTCTTCCTAATGTGGGCAGTAATGGAGAAAATACATTTTAAAGTACATGGGTGGATTGATATCCTTGTTTTGTTTCTCTTATTCTAATGAAACTGCTTGTTTAACATTTTAATGAAGATTTTCAACCTAACAACTTTCTAGTCAGATTTTTGTTTGTTTGCGTTTTTCATCGCCTTTCTTTTCCTTGTACAATTTTCCGTTATCATATCCTCATTAAGTTTCTAAATTCTTCCTTACCATCTATTGAGTCTCTCCCCCCCGGATATCTCAATACTAAAATTGTCTATTTCTCTGTTTCAGTCTCTACCCTTTGCTTTCTGGGCTTGCTGGAAAAATCTTTAATTATTGTTCTCATGATTGGATCCTTGTTCCTAGCTTCATATCTTGTTCTCACTTTATTTCTTGACTATCCTTGAGTATCATTAAGTAGCCTCTCAAGGAAGAGCTTTTATAGTCCATGAGTGATGGAAACTTTTATTTTTCTTTCATATTTGACTGTCAGTTTGATTTCTAGGTTAAAATTTATTTTTGCCTCAAAGTTAGAAAGTTTTGAATAACTTCCTTTTACTGTCTATTGCTATTATTCCTGTGCTTATGGCTTGTTCTTTTCTCTCTCTCGATGCTTATAAGGTCTGATTTTTATACTTTTGGTGTTCTAAAATTTTATGTCTAGTTGTGGGGTTTTAAAAATGTATCATAGTACATGTAAGCTTTCCCTTTTAATATTAAAATTGTATCTTTCAGCTCTGGGAAAATACTTTTCTACTTTAAAAAAATATTTCTTCCTTTCATTCTCATTCTTTTCTTTTTAGAGTATCTATTAATTAGATGTTAAAGCCCCTACATTAATTGTTTTCATATTTTAATTTCCCCCATATCTTTGTTTTTTTTCTCCAACTTATTTTTCAATACTTTCTTGATTTGTATGTTTTAGCAATCAGCTTTACTTTCTAAGAGTTTTTTATTATTTTTATTCTCTGATTGTGTCTTTCTCAAAGCACCCTGTTCTGTACTTTCTGAGTGGATAGCTACTTGTAAGAAGTATTGTAAGATTTCTTGCCTTCTTCCTTCCTCTCTGAAATAAATAAAAATATATATTAAAAAAAGAAGTATTGTAAGACTCTATTTCAAATCTCATAAAACGAGTCACAGTGCAGAAAGGGATGCTTTCATGCCTACCAGAGAAGGGGAAGACATAAATGAAGTTAAGAGGATTCTGGTCAATAAGGAAGTAACTCTGGCTGTGTTAGAGGTGACAAGTGCATGACCACAGAATATGGGTAGGATACATACTGCAAGTTATGAGTTGTTAGTGATACGCAGGATGTGCTCATTTTATCAGGATCCTACTTCATGAACGTGGTGTTTGAGAGCTGTCTGCAGTCTGACTCCTGTTACTCTCCCTTCTGTCATACGTAAACTAGAGGGATTGCCAAGAACGGGAACACACTTCAGCTTTCCATGAGTCCTTTCCAGTACCCGAAATGCCCTACCTTATTTCAGCATCTATGAACCCACCCATTCATAGCAGGCACACAACAAATATTTCTTCTCAAACCTTTCAAACCAAGGAGACATATGGAGTCTATTTACATAGTGGTAAAGGGAATAAGTGAGAAAATAATATTTTCTCTTGAAGTTCTTTTTTAGGAAAAATGATTATAACTGAAAGAATAATAATTCCCTGTGTTGGATATGTTCTAGGAAGGCATGCTTGATGCCTCTCTGGAATCTGTCACCAGGAACCTATTAGATGAGACAACTGAGGTGCAGAGAAGTCTGTTAACTTGTTTATGGTGACAGTTACGAAGTAGCAGAGGTGAATATTCCAACACCGGTCTATTTGGACCTAATGCCTAGAGCTCCTCGTGTTTTTCTCTTTATCATTCAATCATGCCTCCTAAGAAAAGAATGTTGTTCACATTCACATCTTCTGTTGTTTCTTCAACAATAGTGTGGAAATAGGTTGACCAGCCCCCTCTCTCTTAGAAAAAGGGGTACCTGATTATGTCCGAAACATATGCTAAATGTTAATGGATCATTATTTCTATTAGATAGAGAATTAATGAAGGTTTCCAATTATTTTAGTGTCTCCAGCAAATTCACTGTGGCTTATTCTGAGTTTAATCTTAGCTACAATTCGGAATAGACTCTATATTTACATTTAGAAATACATTTCATATTTATCTATTTTTCTCTTTGATATTTTAATTGAATAGTTATCCTGCCCTGACTGATATTTCATTGTTTAGCTGTTGAATATCTGCTGCTTCCATTTTTAAATGTGGTTCCTTTTCATACACCACAGAAGTACAGCTAAGATTTTTAAAAAAGTGAATATAGCTTGATATACTTGAAAGTCGGGTATACCTAATTTTAATCTTAGCTTTGCAACTTACTAGATATATGCCTTTGGTCAATCAAATAACCTGTCTATACTATTTCATCATTTGTAAAAGAGGGAACTTATACATACCTTGTAGGGAGATATAAAAATTAGAGAATGTATTTAAAGCACATAGAACAACGCCAAACCCATAGTCGCTTCTCAATAAATGGTAGCCTTTATTTATTTATTTTGCTTCTTTTTAAAAGCAGACACCATTATCCAGTTAGAAAGTCATCCAGTCTCTGCTTAAATATCACCAGAGATGAAAGCATGTTCTGTAAAGTCCCAGCTCTAACAAATACAAGCTGTGGGACCTCAGAAATAAATCACTTTGACTCTTTGTAAAATGAGGATGATAACAGTACTTACTTCCTAGGTTTGTAGAGAGGAATAAATGACATATACTGTTTATATTATGTTTATAATAGTGTCTAGCACTCAGTAAATGCTCAATAAATGTTCACTATCAGTAGAATACTTCCTAAAATACTACATTTTGTCACCTGCTGTATTTTTTTCCACAGCAAAAGTTGTTTCAGTTTTTCCTTATGTGTGTTGATTAATTATAATGAAGCATACAGTGCACGGTGAATTAATTTTTAACTTGGTTTAATGAGGCTACCGTCTTTAGTTAGCAACCCACTTTAGCTGCCCACCAGACACCTACCCTCATAAACCTTTAAATAAATATTTGCCGAACGAATTGGCTATGGCAGGGGTCTGCAAACTCTCTCTTATAAAGTGTCAGATAGTAAATATTTTAGGTTTGATACCATATGGTCTCTGTTGAAATTACTCAGCATAGCACGAATGCAGCCATAGACAATATGAGAACGAGTGGGCATGGCTGTGTTCTTATAAATCCTTATTTATGAAAATAGTCATCGGCTTGGGTTGTTGCTGAAGTTTATTGACCTCAGGTCTACAGAGTAAGAAAATTAGATCCCCAGTACTTAGAATGAAAGCCACATCAATGTGAGTGTAATTGAAAATATTTTCAAATGAGAAAATGTTTTATCCTGTACAGAAAAATTGGAGGTTGGAGAAAAGGCAAAAATGCATTCTTCATATGTAACAAGACTCCAAAGTGTCAGTTTTTAAACTTTTAAGCTCAAAGCACAATTTCACAGAAATCATTCTGGATGTTCAGCTCAAACACATTTCTAAGCAACCGAAACCAGATTAGAGTTCATACAGAGCCACTCGGGATTTGAAAAAACTAAATTCTAAATGAGATGAATACGCTCTGTGGTATGTGAGATGGGTACTTCTTATGTAAGATGGGTACTTCTTCCAAATGTTAGTGTGTAACTAGTTGGTGCAAAGCTATTAATTCTGTAGGATTGAAGGCCCAACTCAGATGCCACTTTCTTCCCAAAGTCTTATTCAGTCCTCCCCTGTCAGAAACAATCTCTTTTCTCTTAATAGTCCAATAACTTATTTTTGACATCTGTGGATTTTCCCTGATGTTATAGTTGTGTAGTTATGTAATATCTTTTCTTTGTGCTTGTAAGGTATCTGAGGGCAATGTCTGTGTCTGACAAATGTTTATTTTCTCTACACACCCTGCTTATGCCTTGTACGCAGGAGGCACTCTGGCTAGGCTTGTTGATTGATGAATTTTTCTTTCACTCTTATCACAGGAAGCAAGCTGGAATGATGTAAAAAGCCTTTTCTTTGGCAATCTAAGTTCAAATTCCGACTTGCTCACTTGCTCACAAAATACTCAACCTGTGAATCAGCCTCAGTTTCTTCATCTATAGAATAAGGATAATTCCAACATTGAATTGTTTTCGGAGGATTAAATGAGTTGACATATGTCAAGTGCCTAACAGTAAACCTAACACATAAAACAGTAGCCTTTATTATACCTAAAGGATGTATTCAACTTGTCTGTTTAACCCACTATATGATGAGATTGTTTTTAAAATGACTAATAGCCTGGCCAGTGTGGCTCAGTTGGTTGAGCATCATCCCATATACCAGGTTGCAGGCTTGATCCCCAGTAGGGGGCCTGCAGCAGGCAGCTAATTAATGTTTCTCTGCCGGGGATGTTTCTATCTCTCCCTCTCCCTTCCTTTCTCTAAAAAAAAAAAGAAAAAAAATCAATAAAAAATTAAATTAAAAAAAATAAAATGACTAATTATATTGGGCTACTGCCCAATCATATGTAAATGTCGACAATATGAAAAAGGCCACTAACATCTCCTTGAGTATGAATTAGTGAAATGTTTTATATATATACCAGTATATATTAAATTTTTATTGTTTAAAGTATTACATATAGTATTACTAATGTTTCCTTTTTTCCCCTATTGACCTCTCCCTGGCCATCCCCATCCCCAGTACATGCCCTCATCCCCCTGTTGTCTGTGTCCATTGGTTATGCATGCATACAAGTCCTTTGGTTGATCTCTTACCCTACTCCCTTCCCCTGCTGTCCCTCTGAAGTTTGAGAGTCTGTTTGATGCTTCTCTGTCTCTGGATCTTTTTTTGTTCACCAGTTTATGTTGTTCATTATATTCGACAAATGAGTGAGATCATGTGATATTTATCTTTCTCTGACTGGCTTATTTCGCTTAGCATAATGCTCCCCAGGTCCATCCATGCTGTTGCAAATGGTAAGAATTCCTTCTTTTTTGCCACAGCATAGTATTACATTGTGTAAATGTACCACAGGTTTTTAATCCACTCATCTACTGATGGGCACTTAGGTTGTTTCCAAATCTTAGCTATGGTAAATTGTACTGCTATGAACATAGGGGTGCATATATCCTGTCCAATTGGTGTTTCTAGTTTCTTGGGATATATTCCTAGAAGTGGGATCACAGGGTCAAATGGGAGTTCCATTTTTAGTTTTTTGAGGAAACTCCATACTGTTCTTCACAGTGGCTGCACCAGTTTGCATTCCCACCAGCAGTGCACAAGGGTTCCTTTTTCTCCACATCCTCTCCAGCACTTGTCGTTTGTTGATTTGTTGATGATAGCCATTCTGACAGGTGTGAGATGGTACCGCATTGTCGTTTTGATTTGCATCTCCCAGATGATTAGTGACTTTGAGCATGTTTTCATATGTCTCTTGGCCTTCCTTATGTCCTCTTTCAAAAAATATCTATTTAGGTCCATTGCCTATTTTTTGATTGGACTGTTTATCTTCCTTTTGTTAAGTTGTATGAGTTCCCTATAAATGTTGGAGATTAAACCCTTATTGGTGATAACTTTGGCAAATATGTTCTCCCATGCAGTGGGCTTTCTTGTTGTTTTGTTGATGGTTTCTTTTACTGTACAGAAGCTTTTTATTTTGATGTAGTCCCATTTGTTTATTTTCTCTTTAGTTTCCATTACCATAGGAGCTATATCAGTGAAGAAATTGCTTCAGCATATGTCTGAGATTTTGCTGCCTGTGGATTCCTCTAGTATTTTTATGGTTTCCCATCTTATGTTTAAATCCTTTATTTATTTTGAGTTTATTTTTATCTATGGTTTAAGTTGGTGGTCTAGTTTCATTTTTTTTTTGCATGTATCTGCCCTATTTTCCCAACACCATTTATTGAGGAGACTGTCTTGACTCCATTGTATGTTCTTGCCTCCTTTTTCGAATATTAATTGAGCATAGTGGTTTGGGTCGATTTCTGGGTTCTCTGTTCTATTCCATTGATCTATATGTCTGTTCTTGTGCCTGTACCAGGCAGTTTTGAGAACAGTGGCTTTATAATACAGCTTTCTATCTGGTATTGAGATCCCTCCTACTTTGTTCTTCTTTCTCAGGATTGCTGCAGCTATTTGGGGTCTTTTTTTGTTCCAGATGAATTTCTGGAGAGTTTGTTCTAGTTCTGTGAAATATGCCATTGGTGTTTTAATGGGGAGTGCATTAAATCTATAGATTGCTTTGTGTAGCATGGGCATTTTAATGATATTGATTCTACTAATCTATGAATACGGTATATTCTCCCATCTGTTGATGTCTTCCTCTGTCTTTTTTTTCAGTGTCCTGTAGTTTTGCGAGTACAGGTCTTTTACCGCCTTAGTTTAGTTTATTCCTAGGTATCTTACTTTTTTTGGTGCGATGGTAAATTATATACATATTTTTTAGTCTCTCTTTCTGTAAGTTCACTATTGGTGTAAAGAAATGCCATAAATTTCTTGGCATTAATTTTGTATCCTGCTACATTGCCAAATTCATTTAAGTCTAATAATTTTTTGATGGAGTCTTTAGGGTTTTCATGTACAGTATCATGTCATCTGCTGCCGTAAACCAATTCCAGCATGTCATAATTTTAAGAGTTTCATCAAAAGGTTGATGAAAATTGGGGACTCAACAGGGTTGAATCACACATGTAGTCACCTGTTGGGAATGGCTAAATGCATTTCCCCAAACCTGAATAGAAAACTGACTGTGGCTGCCAGACAGTTAAAGGGCATCTTAATCTACATGTTATTGCCTCCTACTGGCCAAACACCTGAACAGCTGTAGGCTATCCCCCAAACTGACAATGCTTCTGTACCCTTTGAAACCTTACCCTTTGAAGTGTATTATCTCCACCTTGCCTTAGGACAAATTGTGTGAATAAAAGCAAGGGTCCTAGACAAGGAGGTAGTCTTCAGTTCCTTTAGCTGAAGGTCCTCTGACCCCCAATGCTTTTCAAAATTATATCTCGTCTCCGGACTCTTTATTAGTCCCTGGATTCCTATTTCATCTATGCACAGCCCCTTCTCCAGATTCCTGAACCCTTCTTGATGCTGGGACAAGAACCCCGGCAATCTGCGAATAATGACAGTTTTACATCTTCTTTTCCAATTTGGATACCTTTTATTTCTTCTTGTTTAATTGCTATGGCTAGCACTTCCAGAACTATGTTGAACAGGAGTGGTGAAAGTGGGTATTCCTGTCTTGTTCCTGTTCTTAGGTGAAATGGTTTTAGTCTTTTGCCCCTTGAGTATGATGTTGGCTGTAGGTTTGTCATATAAGGCTTTTATTATGTTGAGGTATCATCCCTCTATTCCCTTTTTGCTGAGGATTTTTATCAAGAAAGGGCCAACACCATTTATTGAAGAGACTGTCTTGACTCCATTGTATGCTCTTGCCTCCTTTGTCAAATATTAATTGAGCTTAATGTCTTGGATTGATTTCTGGGTTTTCTGTTCTGTTCCATTGGTCTATATGTCTGTTCTTGTGCCAGTACCAGGCAGTTTTGAGAACAGTGTCTTTGTAATGTAGCTTGATATCTGGTATTGTGATCCCTCCAACTTTGTTCTTTCTTTTTTTAAAAAATTTTTTTTATTGATTTCAGAGAGGAAGGGAGAGGAAATGAGAGACGGAAACATCAATGATGAGAGAGAATCATTGATTGCCTGCTTCCCGCACAACCCCTACTGGGGATTGAGCCTGCAACCCTGGCATGTGTCCTTGACTGGAATCGAACCTGGGACCCTCTAGTCCACAGGCCCATGCTCTGTCCACTGAGCAAAACCGGCTAGGGCCCAACTTTGTTCTTCTTTCTCGAGATTTCTGCAGCTATTCGGGGTCTTTTTTTATTCTATGTGAATTTTTGGAGAGTTTGTTCTAGGTCTGTGAAATATGCTGTTGGTATTTTCATGGGGATTGCATTAAATATATAGATTGCTTTGGGTAGTATGGACATTTTAATGACGATTATACCAATCTATGAACACAGTATATTCTTCCATTTGTTTACCGTATGTCTTCCTCTGTCTCTGAAATGTTATATTGTTTTCTGCACCTGTCAACAAATATTTTATCCATTGTACTTTTAAAAGTTACTATAGCAACGAAAATAAAGCTAAATTTAATTTGAACTTCTAGAAGGAGTTCTATTTCTTGCTTTCATGCTCTGGTTCTACTGATTAGGCTCCTCCATTCTAAAAACAGGTAAAATTAACAGGAATTATAAGGGAACTTGTTGGGGAAAAGAGAGCATGGTATCTATGTCCTTTTTACGAACTAATAATGGTCAGTAGAAATTTTGCACTGGAAGAAGGAAATGACCATAAAGAGATGAACAGTATCACCATCCCTGTTTTTTTCTTTGCTTCTGCCACGTGTATGTGCCTAGTTATGATAATGCCCCACGACTCCTCTGTGAGCCTCTGCTCTCTGGTACTGCTTGGGCTGATCTACTGACCTTTCCTCCTCATGTGCCCCTTTCCGCTGTTATCCTGCTCCTCACCAAACCCAGCATCTAGGATGGCTTTTCATTCACCTTGGTATGTAGCAGTCAGTCCCCAGGCCTCCTAGCTAGTAGCTTAAGTTCTTAGAAAAGTGAGTTAAAAAATTGCTTCTTGTTGGATATGAGGATAAGGATTTGGGGGTGGTCATAAAAGTGACATGTATAGCTTTAGGGAGAGAACAAATGAAAAGGGAGATGAAAAATAGATGGATAATAATGACAGAGAAATGGTAGGCTAGATGGAGAAGAAAAATAAGAAATGAAAAGGAAGAATGTGGGTTGCATTTGTAATCCTTGGCCACAAGTGAGATATCAATTTTTCAAACATGTAGTGATGATGGGAATAAAAGGTGGAAACTTGAGCACTTTGTCATTGTCACCTGAACGTAGAGAAGAAATTACAGAATGTTATATACCTTTGGTGAGCCATTTTTCATTGCAACAGCGAATAGCTGGCTACCTAAAATACATAGGAAAAATACCGATCATTTTATGATAATTAAGTTTATAATTTACTCGTATATTGTTTTGTGCTCTAGCAACATATATTTAGCTTAGAGATAAAAATATATATTTCAGTTCTTAATGTAACCTGATTGTCTCAGGTCAGAATATTTGAAAGACAACTATTTATATAGCTTCTCAGACACAGTAAGGCTGATTTATTTTAATGCCCCAGTTTCTTCATCTATGTACAATAAGATTTATACTTACTCAGTTCTTGTGTATTTAAATTAGCCTCCAAAAGGGCTTGGCATATTAGAGGTGTTTTTGTTGAGGATCATTTTGTTTTGTGCCTCAAAAGAACAGACAGGATATTGAATGAGTTGCCAATTTTACCTGTCTTTTAATGTAATTATTTTATTTTATATTAGTGTGTCAATATTATTGTTATAATTTCCTATTTCTAATTTTTCTGTGGTTCCTTTTCCATATTTATAGTCCTTTAAAATATATTCTTATATATTTCATTTTCACTGGATTTTAAAAATGATTTTGTTGTTACTAATTTTAAATACCTCCATGATATCTTGCTTTGGGGGCACATGACAAGATTAATTCTGGGGACATTGATCATTGTCCAACTCTTGGGAGGACTCGAGTCTTGTGGACTGTAAGAAATGTTACATCATTTTCTTTTCCTTTTGCTATGTTTAATGACATGTTGTATAGAAGAAAGCAGATCATAATATAATTAATAAAACAGTCTAATAGAACTTAAAGAAGGAGTCCTTTAATTGAGCATCATACATGTCCCAATGTCAGCCATTCCCTGGGAGGTGTCTGAGTAAGCAGCTGCTTGGAATGTGGCCGGCTAGAGCATGGATCCCTTTGCAAGGAGACTCGGGACTAATCTTACTGTGCCTAAGCTGCCACTTAGCTAGTTATCTCAGATTACAAGCCTTTGCCCAACTGACATCTCTGATATAAAAGAGGTTTAATCTTATAAACTAACTAGAGGCCCAGTGCACGAAATTCATGCACTATGTCCGACTGATGGCTTAGTGCTGCCTTGGAAGTGGGAGAGGTTCTTGCTACCGCCATCGCCGCTGCGCTCGCCAGCTGTGAGCCCGGCTTCTGGCTGAGTGCTGCTCCTTTGTGGGAGTGCACTGACCACTGTGGGTGGGTCCTGTGTTGAGCGTCTGCCCCCTGGTGGTCAGTGTGTGTTATAGCAACCGGTCGTTCTGCCGAAACAGGCTCTCCGACATCCCCTGAGGATCCCAGATTGCAAGAGGGCACAGGCAAGGCTGAGGGACCCCACTGGTGCATGATCGGGGCTGGGGAGGGACGTGGGAGGTTGGCCAGCTGGGAGGGATCGCGGGAGAGCTCCAGGGCGTGTCCAGCCTGTCTCGCTCAGTCCTGATCTGCTGGACTCCAGCAGCAAGCTAACCTGGTTGGAGTGTCTGCCCCCTGGTGGTCAGTGCATGTCATAGCGAGCAGTTGAGCAGCCTTAGCATATCATTAGCATATTATGCTTTGATTGGTTGAATGGCCAACTGGTCAACTGAACACTTAGCATATTAAGCTTTTATTATATAGGATGCTTTAAATTAGGATGCATTGTTTTTTTGGAGATCAAATTGAATATGTAAGAATACCACAGAAGCAATATCTTAGTTACTTTATCTGTTTTTCCTTAATATAATGAGATACTGTGAAAATTAAGTGAAAGATACAATTTTATTCCAGAAAATAATCTTTTTTTTCAGGCAGTATTAAAATTTGACAGATGGAGTAGAGCTATTAAAGGAAATATAGCAAGGAAATCTCATTTATGAAAGTAAAACTGTATTTGTAAGAAGGAGGTGGAAATTGTAATTGGAAAAGTTTATACAGAATAAAAAATTTGGTAAAAAAATTAAAAGATCATATTCATAGGCTAGACTAGAAGTCTGTTCTATATTTTGAAATCTGCTTTTAGGTGACCTTTATCATTATCATCTATTGAGACCCACTGGATACTGGTACCACAATATGATCTTATATGCTGACTATCCAAAGGAGTTTTTCATCTAATTAGAGGCATAGAACAGATCCACAAATGCAGGGAAACATTTGCTAAATTCTAAATTTTACAATTATGGCAGAAATATTGAAGAGGTATTAGGGTTCCAGCAAATTTCCATAAATTAAGTAGAACCCAACCTGCAAACTAAACTTAGAAAGCAGTGAGAAGGGAAGACACTCTAGGTCAGCGGTTCTCAACCTGTGGGTCGTGATCCCTTTGGGGGTTGAATGACCCTTTCACAGGGGTCACCTAAGACCATCGGAAAACGCATATATAATTACATATTGTTTTTGTGATTAATCACTATGCTTTCATTATGTTCAATTTGTAACAATGAAATTGGGGGTCACCACAACATGAGGAACTGTATTAAAGGGTTGTGACATTAGGAAGGTTGAGAACCACTGCTCTAGGTAGAAGGAGTGATATGAGGAGGTAAGCAGGAATTCTCGTGTCTTATAAGAAGTGGTTCATAAATTATTGATATTGACACAAAATATTTGTATCTGAAAAATAAAAGTGATAAAAATAAGGCTGGAGAAGGAGGTAGGGAGTTTGGAAAAATCTTGCTCCTAGTAATAAAGCCACTGTTATATTAGTATGAATAGAGGGCCAGTCTTAAAGTATTGTGTCATGCTCTACTTATTCACAGAGGCTCTTTGGAAATGTGAATCCATTTTCAGTCCAGTTGAGTGTTAGTTTAAGTAAGTATGCACATTATTTTCTCTATGAAATGTCATCATAGATACGAGGGTCTATATGCCACGTGAGTGTGGGGAGCAATCACTGGCTGTGACCAGGACTGCCCTGTGTCTCTTTCTCCCTGAAAACCCTAAAGTTTGTGCCACCTTTCCCATCTGCCTGGAATGGGAAGGCTGAGAATCATTTCTCACTCTTGAGAATGGAGAGAACGATCTTAAAAAGGGATTTATGATCTTAATATTGACCAAAGTAACAGTCCTAAATGTTTTAGAGGCAGGTTACTTCTACTCTCTTAAGAGTTCTCCAGTGTGGAAAGATAATTACTTTTAGAAGCTACTTGTTATTGGATTGATGAACAATTTTAAGTTGGTGTACTATGAAAGGAAGATTTATGTAGAATAGGCTATTATTTTAACCAACACAAAGTGAATGTACACTTGTTATGTACCGAAAATTATAGCCATGGTCATTTTGACCATCTGAATTTCTTTTCTTCCTCCATTTTGGAAAGAAATCAAAACATCTGTTTCTGAGATTTTAGGACAAACAGTAGTATTACTTTTTGTTCCAAGTCAAGTATAAAGTATTTATATCAAGTGAGATGATTTCTTCAACAAAGATATATAAAAGAAAACTTAATAATTCTTCTGATAACTCTGGGACTAGTTCTGCAAAGTCATTGGAACAACAGCCATCCTATCTAATAAAGAGGGAATATGCTAATTGGCCCTCAGGCTGTTGCAAAGATGACGGCGCCCACAGCCAATAAGGAGGGAATATGCTAATTGACTGCCCCACCCTCAAAGATGGCGGCACCCACAGCCACAAGATGGTGGCGCCCAGTCCCCTCAGCCTTGCCGCGCATCTGCCTCTGGAGTCCTCCAGTCCTCTCAGCCCCCCAGCCACCCAGGGCTGGCCCAAGGTGCAGGCAAGCCTCAAGGCTCAGGTAACCAGGGCTGGCTGAGGCTTGCGCTGCCGGCAGTAGCAGCAGCAGAGGTGTGATGGGGCATCACCTTCCCCTGATCACCGGGTTGCCTCCCGCCCCTGAGGGCTCCCGGACTGTGAGAGGGGGCAGGCCAGGCTGAGGAACCCCCCTCCAGTCCATGAATTTTCATGCACCGGGCCTCTAGTCATATAATAAATCAGAATGATAGGTTTCATGGGTTCAATTCCTATTTATATCCATATGTAGAAATTATTTAACTGGCTTTAAGTACATATTTGGTATAGAGCATAGTGCTATGGAAGATACAAAGTAAAGAAAATAAAAAATTATAATTGACCTGAAAGGACTTAAACTCTGGGAGGAAATACTTAAACTCTAGAAAGAAATTTCTAGAGAAGAACATTAAATTTAGAATAATTTGTTCAGTATTATATGTTTAGTGCAGAGACAATTCAAGGTAAGAAAATGAACGTAGAATCAGGATGATCTCCAAGAAGTCAGAGGTTTTAAATCTGTTTTGTTCAGAATATTATTTCTCCAATTACCACAAAAATACATATTCATTGAAGAAAATTTGAAAAGAAAATTGCTTATATGCCCTTACCATGAAATAAGCATTGTTTGCTTCTTGAATTTAGCGTTTCCTTTTACCCTTTTAGCAATTTTCTACATGGTACAGTCTTCCCAACATTTTTGCTTGGCTAGTTCTTAATTCTTTTTTTAAAAAATATATTTCTTTATTGATTTCAGAGAGGAAGGGAGGAGAGATAGAAACATCAATGATGAGAGAGAATCATTGATTGGCTGCCTCCTGCACACCCCCCACTGGGGAACTAGCCCGCAACCCAGGCATGTGCCCTTGGCCGGAATCGAACCTGGGACCCTTCAGTCCGCAGGCTGACATTCTATCCACTGAGCCAAGCCAGCTAGGGCTAGTTCTTAATTCTTATTCATCCTTCAGGGTCTTATTTTAAATGGCACTTGCCTCAAAAAAGTTTTTAAGGTCCTCCAGCTAATATGTTCCTGTGTAGTCTGTGGGTTTCCTCCACATTCATCAAATATTTATACTCCTGGACTTGGTGAATGCTGGGAATACAGTGACAAACATGATAAACAAGATCGCTATCATCATGGAGTTGGCAGTTATAGTGGACACATAGGAAACAAACAAATAAAAGAAATGTGTACACATAATTTTGTTGTAATTACTTGTAAGAGTATCTCCCTCCCTAGATAATCATCTCCAAAGGGTAAGGACCATTTCTATTTTGTTTAGAAAAGTTAGATAGTAAATAAATGTGTATGTATTTTAAATGAAAGAACACTGAAGGAGTGAACAAATAGCATTGTTCATTTTTTTCATATTAATTCATGTAGATAAACATACAATTTTCATATACTATACCTAAAATTGGAATCTTTCTATATACATAGTATATTTGACTCATTTAACATTGTCTTGAACACCTTCCTGTGTGACTAAATATTTTTTAAAATCTTTATTGTTGAAAGTATTACATATGTCCCCTTCCCCTCCCCCCCATTGACCTCTTAAATATTTTAATGGTTGCATAATATTCCATTACAAGAATATACTGGGGGTAATTATTTGCCATTCCTTATTGCTATTCTTATTTCTACTGACTCAGAACTACACATTCATTTAGATTGTTTCTAGTAGTTTACTGTATTGAATTATGTTCTGGTGAACATCTTTATGCATAATTCCTTATATCTTTGATTACATTTATTCAGAAAAATTGAATCACTGAGCAGAGGTTATTATCTTTTTTTAAGGCTTTTGTGTAGATTGCCAAATTGAGTTCCAATAAGATAAGTTATATTTCATTAAGGGACAATTTAGGCAATTTCATTAGGTTTTGAGAAATGCATATGACTTCATCAAAAGAAGGCTGGCAGGACCTAGGGCACTGAAGTCAGAAGTAGCGATGATTAAGAAAACAAGCAGTGCATGTTATGTTGTGGAGTGAAGCATTCTTTGATTTGTTTGCTTTTACTATAGAATTATATAGTATGCATTCTTTTGTGTCTTGGGTGTATTTGGTTAGCATAATGTTTTGGAAGTCTATCCATATATCCATTGTTATAAATATTTTAATGGTTGAATAATATTCCATTACAAGAATATACTGGGTGACTTCCTGTGTGACTAAAGATTTTTTAAAATCTTTATTGTTGAAAATATTACATATGTCTCCTTCCCCCCACATTGACCTCTTAAATATTTTAATGGTTACATAATATTCCATTGCAAGAATATATTGGGGGTAATTATTTACCATTCTTTATTGCTATTCTTATTTCTACTGACTCAGAACTACACATTTCATTAGGTTTTGTTCTTTTGTTTGTTCCATTGTTTGTTCTTTTTATTGCTCTGTAGCATTGCTTTTTATGGATATAGTGCAGTTTGTTTTTGTGTGGACAGACATTTCCAACTCCCTTCATAAATACTTAGGAGCACACTTGCTTGATAATATGGTAAGAATATGTTTAATTTTGTAATAAACTACCAAACTGTCTTCCAAAGTGGCTGTACCATTTTGCCTTCCCACCAGCAATGAATGAGAGTTCCTGTTTGTTCCACATCCTCCCCTTCACTTGGTGTTGTCAGTCTTCTGAATTCTAGTAGCTGTGTAGTGTTATCTCATTGTTCATCTTAATGAAGTCAGCTTATAAATTCTTTCTTTGATGGATTCTGCTTTTCATGTTATTTTGAAAAAGTCACCACCAAACACACAGTCATCTGGATGTTATCCAATCACCTTCTAGGAGTTTTATAGTTTAGTGTTCCATATGTAGGTCTATTATCCATTTTGATTTAATTTTTGTGAAGGGTGTTAAGTCTGTGTCTAGATTAACTTTTTTTTGCGTATTGATGTCCAGTTGTTTCAGCACCATTTGTTGAAGAGATTATTTTTGCTCCATTGTACTGCCTTTGCTCCTTTGTCAAGGATCAGTTGACTAAATTTATGTGGATCTATTTCTGGACTTTCTCTTCTTTTTCACTGATCTATTTGCCTATTTTTTATCATTACCATACTGTCTTGATTACTGTAAATTTGTAGTAATTCTTAAAGTCAGGTAGTGTCAGTCCTCTGGCTTAGTTCTTATCTCAATATTGTGTTGACTATTCTGGGTCTTTTGATTTTCCATATAAACTTATAATCATTTTATCAACATCCAAAAAATAACTTGCTGGAATTTTGAGTTGGATAGCATTAAATCTATAGATCAAGTTAGGAAGAATTGACATGTTACAGTATGAAGTCCTTCTATCCATGGACATGATCTCCATTTAATTATTTCTTCTTGATTTCTTTCATCAGAGTTTTGTGTTTTCCCCTATGTAAATCATATCTATTTTGTTAGATTTATACGTAAGTATAGTCCTTGCTAATGCAATTAGGTAAGAAAAGGAAATAAAAAGTATATAGGTTGGAAAGAAGAATTAAAACTGTCTTTATGGCATATTTGCCCATGTACATATATACACATAAGTGTATATATATGTATCTCTCTCTCTGTCTCTCTATATATATATCTTGGATTTTTAGGCTCACCACCTGAATTTGCCAAATTGATGTTGCTTTAAAATTATGTAAGAGTATGAAATTGTATTATTATTTTACTAGCCTGAAGTTATTTCCCTGTGAATAAGCCCACAAGTACCTAGAATGCAACACTTTAAAACTGTGGTTAAAGCTGAAATTTCCAAGTATTAGAAACTGTAACTGTAGAATTTAACTTGTGATTATACATTAGAACTATAAAATTGATTTGACTTATAAAATTGCTGTCTTAGATTTGAATGATCAAATTTCTGTAGAGCCAGATTTACAGAGCACCCACCGGAATTCCTGGTAGCAGGTCCATCTCATGTTATTTTAGAAAACTTTAGGAAAATGTAGTAAGGGAGACAGAACACATAATATTTGGAAATCTAAACTCTTATATAATTGGTAACATTTATTTTCAACTTTTAGAAAAAATTGATTTTTTATTCTTGTTTAATTTTTATTCAAGATTCTTTTAATCCCATTGCTCAACATGTTTATGATTGCTTATTAATATTGAAAGTATAATACTTGATTCGTAAACCTTGGAATATAATAACTGTAAGGGGCCTTCATCTTACAGATAGAGAAATTGAGATACAGTGGGGACAATGCCCAGGGTCATAGAGCTAGTCGGTGGGAAATCTAGTGCAAGAACTTAGTTTCCTGACTGTTTTCCTATCTCATTATATTTTATGACACCAAATTCTTCTCAAATCTGTCATGTTTCCTATAGGACTGGGCTCAGCAAGCATACATTTTATACATATTTAGGCTATATTTCCTCATTTTTTTATTTGAGGTAGTCCAGTGAGCTAGGTTAAAATGCTTTGAAGCTCAGCTGGCGTGGCTCAGTGGTTGAGCATTGACCTATGAACCAGGAGGTCACGGTTCGATTCCGGTCAGGGCCCATGCCCAGGTTGTAGGCTTGATCCCCAGGTTTGGACTATTGGACTGGCTCCTAATTCACAGCATTTATGTATTTGTTTTTAGAATACTCCATTCCTGCTGGGGTTCTTGTCCCAGCATCAAGAAGGGTTCAGGAATCTGGAGAAAGCTGTGCGTAGATTTTAAATTAGAGTCCAGAGACGAAGTATAATTTTGAAAGGCATTTGGGGGTCAGAGAAGCTTAGCTAAAGGAGCTAAGATCCAAGATCTAAGTTCTCAGGTATCCTCATCCCAGGACCCCATGCTTTTTATTAACACAATTTGTCCTGAGGCAAGGCAGAGATATACACTTCAAAGGGTCAGGGTTTCAGTACAGAGCCCATTGTCAGAATGGGGGAATTAGCCTAAGGCTGTTCAGGTGTTTGGTCAGTAGGAGGCAATAACATGTAGATTAAGATGCCCTGAGCTGTCTGGCAGCCAAGAATCAATTTAATGTATCCTCTTCAGGTTTGGGGAAATGCCTTCAGCCATTCCCAGATGCAGCCCTGCTGTCATGCTGGAATTGGTCTCCAGCACATTCCTTCTTTTTATTTCAGGTCCACCAAGACTTATTTATATAAAGGAGGCAGCCGATCAATGATTCGCTACATCATTGATGTTTCTAGCTCTCTCTCCCTCTTCCTTCCTCTCTGAAATCAATAAAAATATATTTTACCAAAAAAAAAAGTAAATGAAATGCTTTGAAAATTCAGCCTTCTTTGACTATTGGACTAGCTCCTAATTCATAGCATTTATGTATTTGTTTTTAGAATGCTCCATTACTTCTTTTTATTTCAGGTCCACCAAGTCTTATTTATATAAAGAATACCTGTAAATAACAACAGCAAACAACTCTGGAGCGGAGTAGGGCAGTGGGGCAGACCATCAGGGGGCGCCAAGACCGGAGGAGCAGAGCTCTCTGGCTGGAGAGGGCTGCCTGGCCCCCCAGAGCTGCTCCACAGCTGTACTCTTTCACAGCCGGGCTGTAGCACTGCCCCGAGTAGCTTCCTTCTTCACTGCACCCCCAAATTGGAGATTCTTATTGGCATTGACTTGGCACCAACAACCACCGGTTGGCACCATGTTTAGGGAATTATCAGCTCAGGTAGAATCAGTCTGTGTCAGAAAACGAATTAGAAAAGGCAAACATGTTTGATATTTTAAAAGAGAAAAGAGGGCAGAAAGAGAATACAGCATGCTAATAAAAAATGAACACATTTTCAAAGAAGATTTAATTAGGGAATGTAAGCACAGCCAAATTTAAAATATTTCATAAACCTTCTGAATTAGAGGCCGGAAAGGGAGTAGGAGGAGGACCAGAAAAATAAAAGGAACATTTTAAAAGAAAATATAATATGAAAGAAAGTAAAATGTAGTTGTAATGATAATAAATGCGGTTGGATTAAAAAAAAAGAAGAAGAAAAATGCCTGGCCAGTGTGTTCAGTAGTTGAGCATCGACCCATGAACCAGGAGGTCACAGTTCGATTTATAGTCAGGACACATGCCCAGGTTGCAGGCTCAATCCCTAGTAGGGGGTTTGCAGGAGGCAGCCTATCAATGATTCTCTCTCATCATTAATGTTTCTATCTCTCTCTCCCTCTCTCTTCCTCTCTGAAATCAATAAAAATATATTTAGAAAAAAAAGAAAAGTTCAACCACATGAAGAAGAGAATAGTATAATGAACTTCCATGTACCAGTCACCCCACTTCATTAGCGATCAATTGTTTGCCAATCTTGTTTCATTTGTCCTCCCTTTCATTTTCTGGATTATTATAAAGCAATATTATTAGTTGTTAGTATCAATCACTGCATAAATAATATTAAAATTTTCTCAATTGCGAGATTAGCAACATTTCTAATGTAATAGGCTGAATCTGTACACAAATTGGTGAGTGAAACATATTCAGAGGGGTAAAGTAGAGCTAGGGCAAAGGGTTCATACTTATTCTAGCTTCTTGGTAAACAGCAGAAGTGACTTTCAAGACTTAATTAAGAAACCTTATTCTGCAATTCCTGTGCGAGCAGCCCAGCAATGCTTGGGTGTGTCATGTGCCCTCATGCCCTTATGGGGAATGATGATGGTAAGGTCCACATGAGAGGCTGAGCAACATACCCTGCAACCTTGTTCCTGGGTGAGGTTCCCTGGGAAACTAAATTCCCACTCTGACTAGGGTATAGGATGCTTATGAGGAGTGCTGTTCAGATCAACACCTATGGAAGGGAAGTAAAAAGAAGGAAGTGAGATGGGACAGGGGAAGGAGTTGAGCTGGTAAGTAGTCCCAGCAGAGATCTCAACCAACCCTTTGGCAAATTCTGATCAGAGCTGACAGCCCTGTGATCAGTTACTGGGGTCTGGTCACCCTGGAAGCGGGTGGACATGGGATGAGGAGGCTCTCTTCAGGTAGGGCAACCCCCACAGGGGCTGACACAAATAGCTTTCCATCAGGACCACTCCTAGCAGCTTGGAGCATAGATCCTTCCTCCCTGAAGTGGGATGGGGGCAGCACATCAGAGCATCCACTCCAAATATTTTTTAGCAGGAAGATCTGTTCCTACATTTTTTGGTTTTTCCTAAGTTGGAAACGTATTAAGTGCTTTTGTGTACCAGGTATTTCCTGTACATGATCTTTAATCTTCACATCAACTTCGTAAAAGAGATGTATTATTTTCAAGATGAGGAATCTGAGAGGGCAGGCAGCTTGTCCGAGGGCACAGCTAGTATATGTGGAAGAATTGAGATTTCAGTTAAATTATGTCCTACTCTCCAGCTCTTTCCACCAGCACAGCCTCTCTACACCCAGTGCACCAGTAATTAAAGCCCTCAGACAGCACAATCATATTCCTTTACTTTTTGTTTTTGTTTACCAGTTAGGTAAGCAAGGTCTGTTTTAAAAAGTTAAAGCCATGTTAATTTAAGGCCTTGCAAACCTACTTAAAATTCAAGGGAGATGACGTGTTCGAACATGAATTTTCTATGTCTTTAGAGCTTTATTGAAACCATGAGGTAAGAAAAACTAACCAAAGGCATATTAATGTATCTGGGGTGATTTTTCTTTTAGATTTTCTGTGCTTTGGAGAAGAGACACTAGATAATCAGTATGAATCAGTGTAACATTATTTCTAACCTTTTTAGCTACTGAATGGGAATAGGGAAAGCTGAGTTCTATTCATAACTCCTCCAGTATTCCTCCCTAAGTGATCTAGGGAAAGCCACTTAACTCACTGTATGCATTCATTTTCTTACTTGAAAATTACTGTAATGATATCCACCTTTCTCTTACTTTAAATGACAATTATAAGAATAGATGAGCTGCTTTGTGAATGCTTTGAAACAACTACTTGAAAACATCGTGTTTTTAAAAAACACTTTCTGTTAGCTAATCAAATTTGTTGATTATAGTTCCTCTATTAATTTTCTTAGAGAATATAAAATTCTATAGAAATATATTGCAAAAACTTAAACAAACTCATTAATACATCACTGGGCATTTTTGTCAGCAGCCAAATGAACTGATTGAATTTCAGTATTAGAAAGGCATTTGACAGGTATGGTAAGCAGAATAAATAGATGCCCACATCTTAATTCCCTAAATCTGTGAAATGTTACCTTACATAACCAAAGGAACTTTGAAGATGTGAATAAGCTAAGGATTTTGAGGTGGGAATATTATCCTGGACAATCTAGGTGAACCCAGTGTATTCACAGATGTTCTTGTAAAATGGAGATGGAATATCAGAATAGGAGAGAGATTTTAAGGTGGTCTGCTGCTGGCTTTGAAGGCAGAGGAAGGGACCATGAGCCAAAGAGTACAGTTCGCCTCTGGAAGCTGGACAAAGCAAAAAAATAATCCTCCTAGAGCCTCTAGAAGAAATGGAGTCCTGATGACACGATTTTAGTCCAGTGAGAGTTCTGGCTTACAAAACTATAAAATAATAAATTTGTGTTTTTAAGCCAATAAATTGTGGCAATTTGTTATAGCAGCAATAGGAAACTAATGCTGTCATTTCATTTAACTACCAGATCTTGGTCCATATGAAGTAATAAATTGTCCTGTTGTCAAGTCTAAGAACCATACCTGGAAGGAGGTGGGAGTGTGTCTTAGGATGCTTCTGTGCATCTCCAGATTAAGTGCAGTCTTAGTTGATAAACTCTCCCCTAGGTTTGTCTTGTTACCACTTCTTGGCTACCAGGTCAGTGTGGGATATGGGCAGTTATGCTCCTCTCAGAATTTCTTAGGAAAGCCTTCCCATTGAGGTTTCTGTTCCACTTAAACTGCAGGATGATGGGCTGGCCCTGAGTGTCATTGTCTTGGTCCTAATGTTTTTATCTATTCTGAGTGTCTGATAGAGACCTCTCTTCCTCCTTTACTAGTAAATATCTCTTGCTGCTGCATATTGAGAATCCTATAGGGACTTCTTTATTCTTTTTCTCTAGATTAGTTCTACCACCAACATCTTCTGTTGCTAAACCAAGGCTATTTAGCACCATTGAAGAAAATCATACAACCAAAGGGTGTATTTTAGGAAACTTTTATGATCAACAGCTAGGTGTGTGTATGTGTATGTATATGTGTGTCATGTTGAGGGAATGAGGAGATAGCAAATTTTTTATGGATATATACATGGATATATACATTTAAAAAGATTATCAGATATAATTAAGTTGTCTTTGAGTTAATCAAAGCAGAGATTTTACTGGATGCACTTGACCTAATCAGGAAGCCCTTTAAAGAGAAATGGTCTCCTTCTGATCTAGAAGAAAGAAATGAGCCATGTTGTAAATTGCCTATGACTAGGAGAGAGGTAGCCTGTAGAAACTGAGAGCCTCAGTCCTACAGCTGAAAGGAACTGAATTCTTCCAATGATCTGAATGAGCTTCAAAGAGAACCTTAATCTCTAGATGAGAATCACAGACCAATAGCCCACACTTTGAATGGAGCCTTGGAGTCCCTGAGCCCAGGACTGCTTTAAGTCATGCCCAGACTCCCGAGTCACAAAAACTGGGAGAAAATAACTGGGTATTGTTTTAAGCTGCCGAGTTTATGATCATTTGTTATACAGTAATAGCAAAGCAATACAAAAATAAAAGTAGATAGAAAAGAAAGAAGGAAGGGAGGGAGGGACCGAGAGGAGGAGAAGGGGAGTGAGTGAGTTATGTTATGCTAACATAACTTGATTTAGCAAATTCTATTGGTTTTCACGGATACCTGTTCATTTACTAAGATCTCAACATCTATCTGCTTAACCCCAAAATTTTGGCGGGGACTGATCTCAAACTTCTTATTCTTTTTGCCTCAATTTCTATTTTAAAAATTGGAGTAAAAATTTGTGCATATCTGGTCCTTCTGTCATCCATCACATTCACTGTGATTTTTGAAGACTTACAGAAAATATTCACAACAATCAGTATATGTAAGTTCTTTTAGTGCCCTGAGGTATGATGTACATAAGCTGCGGTCTTGGACTTCATTCACATGGATGGATGCTCTCTAATTATTGTATGACCATCTCGAGTTTCAGTTTCTTCTTTATTAAATGATAGTCTATTTCCAGTTTGAAGATCATTCTTCTTCTTAGAACAGATAGAAGCAGAATTGAATATGGTTGATTCTGCCTGCTGGCTGTCATTTGTGTGATGAATACCTGGGAGTAGGAAATTTTGGGTAGATATATGCTAAATTCTTTTTTACTTTAAAGAGTTTTCTTGAAGTATAACATACTGTCTTAATTCACTCATTTAAATATACATTTTATTGATTTTTCTGAAAACGTGCAGTCGTGTAACCATCACAGTCCCATTGTAGAACAATTCCATCACTGCACAAGATCCCTCACTCTTTAGATCCCTCACTCTTTACTGGATTGGCTGCATTTGACAAAGTTGGTCCCTCCTCTTTGACATGTTTTCATCACTTAGTTTCCAGTTCAGTGAACTCTATTCTTTTATGATTGTTTTGTTGTTATTTTGTGTATTTTTCTGACCTCAGTGGCCTTTTCTTTTCTGTCTCTATTGCTGATTTCTATTTTTTTTCTCAAACTTTTCAGCATTAGTTTTGACCCAGGATATAGTACTTGGACTGCTTTTGCCCTCAGCAAATGAAAACACAATTCTTTTGTTCAAGCAGTTGGCATGGTTAGTGTAAGTCTTTCCTATTCCTGTGGCTATAGCCAGGATAACAGTGGCTTTTGTCACTCTTAATACTTTTACATCCATTATATAAATGACATAGAGCGTTCAAATGCTTGAGGAAAATAGTCTAGTTTGGAAGACAGAGCACAATGGTAAACTATGTTTTGAGAACATTTGATTAAAAAACCTTAAATTACTTCTATTTCACTTCCTAATAGCTATTCTACAGTATTTGTTAACATATGATTATTGCGCTGTATAAATTGCTGAAAATTTACATGTGGTTTTTCTTGAAGTCATTTTTACTATGTAATGGTATTTTTTTATTTGAAATACTAGAGGCCCGGTGCACAACATTCATACACTGGGGGGTAGGGGTCCCTCAGCCGGCCTGCACCCTCTTGCAGTCCGGGATCCCTCAGGGGATGTCCACAAGGAGCAGGCCTAAGCCAGCAAGCAGATATCCCCCAAGGGGTCCTTAGCGCTGCTGAGGAGGTGGGAGAGGCTCCACCACCGCCGCTGTGCTTGCCAGCAGTCAGCCCGGCTTCTGGCTGAGTGTCACTTCCCCTGTGGGAGCACACTGACCATCAGGGGGAAGCTCCTGCTTTGAGCATCTGCCCCCTGGTGGTCAGTGCATGTCATAGCAACCAGTTGCTCCACCATTCAGTCGATTTGCATATTAGGGTTTTATTATATAGGATTTTTCTAAATAAAAATGTTCCCCTAATATAGCTAGTAAACTGGATTTTTATGTATTTTAAGTTTATTTAACATTTTATATATTATATTACTCAGTTTGGAAATGGGCCTCTTATAACCTATTGTTTGAACTAAAAATTTAGGTACTATGGGGCAAAAGGAAAAAGAAATAATCGGTTGGTGCTGGAGGGCACTTTAAGCAAGGCTTGAAATGGTAATTTGATAGATGTGACACAGTTATGAACAATAACTGGTAAAAAAAGACATGGGTGAATTATTACCTATTAATGGTCTCTAAGCTCCACCTCACCTCCACTTTTCCACTATTACATCTCTTCATTACATGTTTCCATGGCAGTCCTTATTATGCATATCACACTTGGAATTATTTATTTAGTGTTTACAATTCTGACTAGACAATATTGTTCCCTACACTGGTGCACCTGGCATATAATGGGAACCCAATGATATTTGTAGAATAAATGTTTGTCCAACTTCTAATAATCAGATATCTATGTTCCTCATATGTATAGGAGCTACTTGTTGAATGACCAGTCAAAGGAATGAATGTGTTTAGCAAGAACAAAGGCAAAGATTACTGTCTTTCCCAGAGTACTCCTTTTCTGTATTACTTTTTCTTTTCTCATGTCTGCATCCCGTCTCTTGTTCTGGCTCCCAAATTTCCCCCTGGAGAGTACTGATGAGTAAATTGCTTTACTAATGTCGACCCTCCAAGAATATTTATGTCTTTAAAGAAATTATTGCCAGAAAGATGGTATATCATTAGATAAAATTCCGTATACTTATCAGAGATGGAGAAGGTACTTTGTGGAATGGAGCAGGGATTCCTGCATTCTCTGAAAAACACATTAGTAGTTCTGCCTCTCCCTCTCCGCCTCCCTTCTTTATTTCCACAGATGTTTTTCTGAGTATTTAATGTGCTAAACTGTTGGGGGTTAGAAAGCAAAAGGCCTTGAAGGAAAGGGCCACCTGGTGGAGGACCTTGCAAGACAGAGCAGAGGAATTTGGATTTAGTATTCCATGCCAGGGAGCTACTGCCCTCTTCACTGCTAGAGTGTGACAGCAACATTAACAGAAGTTACTTAGGCCAAGTCAGTGGAACAAGTTCTGACAATACGCTTTTATATATTTGGTGCTTACCTTTTAGAAGATAAAACAAAAGTTAGAGAAAGATAGACCAATTGTTTTTGCTGAGCAACAGGAAATTCAGTATTGTTCTGCACTATCAGTCTGACATTTTTATTTGATTATTTAAGGCATTTTTTGTTGCTGTTACAGATTCATAGTTCATATCATTTAACTATAATTTTTGTTTTAACTCTTTGGAGTATAGGAAAGCATCATACAAGAGATTAAGATTATAAATAAAAAAAAAACAATAAAACTCTCCTACAAACATTTTTGCAATTTGTAATTTTGTGTTTATTTTGTATGAAGATATCCACTGTAATAAATATAGAATAATCTCCTCTGCCTTCTACTTTTAAGGCCTGCTTCTGAAATGTGGTTCTGAGAGACAGAAATGGTAGGGTAATGAGAAAGAAAGTACTGATCTTTCAGAATATTTGAACAATGTATTTCTAGTAGATTTTTTTTAATGTACATAGGACTTGAGGATTATTCATTTACTCAACACTTGGTTCAGTTCCACTTAAGACTGAAGTGTTGGAATGTGGAACATGAAAGGCTCTCTCCCAGGGAAACGCTTTCACAGTCACCCAGTAGGCCATGTAGAGTCTCTGAAGAAATTAGAGAAGGTCACTCCACTTTGCATGGATTCAGCCCCTGGCTAGATCCTTAATTGGCTGTGGAGTTATGGCTACAATTTCAGCTCCCAATTGCCTTTTAGGCCTGGTGCCTTACGATCATGCACAGCCCCTCAGCGTGTTTAAGTTCCCATGTTCTCCCTATTTCTTTTTTTATGAACTGGGAGTTGGGTCATCTCCACTGGGCAGAAAGATAAGCTTTGAAAAGGTAAGACCTTGCATGTTATCCTATATAATAAAAGGCTAATATGCAAATCGACCGAACAGCAGAATGACCAGTTGCTGTGATGTGTACTGACCATCAGAGGGCAGATGCTCAACACAGGAGCTGCCCCCTGGTGGTCAGTGCACTCCCACAGGGGGAGTGCTGCTCAGCCAGAAGCCAGGTTCACAGCTGGTGAGCGCAGCGGAGGTGGTGGGAGCCTCTCCGGCCTCTGCAGCAGTGCTAAGGATGTCCAACTGATGGCTTAGGCCCGCTCCCCTAAGCCTTCAGTTGGACATCCCCTGAGGGCTCCCGGAATGCGAGAGGGCGCAGGCTGGACTGAGAAACCCCAGAGTGCACAAATTTTGTGCTCCAGGCCTCTAGTATAAAAATAAAAGAAAAGAAAAAGTAGAATGAACGATTGAACAGTGCCAGGCATTTTTCATGTGTTAGCTTATATAACCTCAAAAGAGTCCTTTGATGTAAATGGTATTTATTATACAAAGGTAATGATTAAGAAAATGATGTTCACACCCGGATGGTGTGGCGCAGTGGTTGAGCATGGACCTATGAACCAGGAGGTCATGGTTTGATTCCCAGTCAGGGCACATGCCCGGGTTGTGGGCTTGATCCCAGTATGGGGTGTACAAGAGGCAGCTGATCAATGATTCTCTCTCATCATTGATGTTTCTTTCTCTCCCTCTCCCTTCCTCTCTGAAATAAAAGATATATATATATATATATATATATATATATAATGATGTTCAGTGTTTAGGTGACTTGCTTCAAGTAAAAAAGCTAGAAAGCAAATGGACAAATGCAGATGCAAGAATGCCTGCCTGAGGTTTAGTTCTGTTACCAAACAGCAAACAAGCTTCCACAGCCCACTTATGCCTCTGCCTGGGAATAGCACAATCACACAAAAAGAACGCAAACCCATCCAGCCTCACAAGGCGCCCGCCGAGGAGTGTGGTGAGGGAAAGGCTGGAGGTTGGTTTTTTGAATAATTCAAGGGAATGTTTTCTGTATTTTGTTTCCCTTTCTAAGTTGTTTATCTCCTGAGGGGAAACATTCAAGAAATAAAAGACAGGGAAAGTTCTGGGCTGCCTTTAGTCCCTCATGAAATGAAGGAATCAATCAATGTTGGTTGAATGCTGAATACATTTGCTGTACGCCATCAGGACCAAGCGTGTGATATAACACTTTTGCTGGGAAAGAGAACAGAAAAGACAGTCCAGTGGCTTTTTCAGATGTAGAAATGAGGCTGGCCGATGGTGCCTAGAGTGACCTGTTTCTGTCCTTTCAAGAACACAGGATCCAATAATTAAAATGTCCTGTGCATTAACAGTATCTTAGGAGAACATCAATAACTCTAACGACTACAGTAACCTTCTCTCTCACTTCCAGTAAGTTCACCCGATGATAAATGGAGCCACTTATCCACAGAGACAGTCAGATAATTTAGCTAAGGCTCCAAGGAGAGCTACAAGAATAAACACACAGAATGTATTTTGCAGAAGAAGGGTTAAAATAGCAGAGCTTTTTTCAGCCCCAGGAAGAAAACACAGAGGACTTTTTAAAGAATATTTTTGAAAACTAGACAAGACTTTTATGCAGGAGAAAGGGTAGCAGCACGGGCCCAGAGTGCATCAAAATCAGATGTGCAGCTTTCCAAAAATACAGATGCTTGGGTCCCACCTCCCCCTCCCCAGAGCTCCCGAATTAGAATTTCAGTGGGGGCAGAGGGTGGGTGCGGCTCAGACTATAGGCTTTTTAAAAACGTCACCGATGTTCCAGACTCACAGCTAGGGTGGGGAACAATTGCTCTTGTCACTTAGCCTCCCATCACGACTGACTAACTAGGTGGGTGTTTCTGACTCCTTATATTCTGAGGTCTCTTGTCATGAGGAGTGCAGCTCCCAGGCAATGGTAATGAAGCTTGCCTAAAGGCAGGCTCATACTGTGTTCCAGGACGGGAGTTAGATCTTTCACACAGGATAGTTCACGTCATTCTCAAAAACAGCCTTTTGAGAACGATCTGATCACCTCCACTCTACAAATGAGGCCGAGGCGCTCGCAGGGCTTCAGTGGCCTGCCACACATAACAAAGCACAGTCATGAGCCTTTTAGATCTGGGACGGTTGGACTTTGAAATCTGCTCCAGAAAATGAATGTGAAAAAAATCTAAGGCAGATTAGAATTTAAAAGAAAATCTACCAGATTGAGTGTGACTGATATTAGAATTGAGGGGAGAGGATGGAAATAATTGATAACCGGCGAAATGTACTGATTTCAATATTTTCTCCCATGGCCACAAGCTATACGCTCGTTTACATATTATCCACATTTATTTGGATGTTGCTATGCAGTAGGTGGCGCGATCCAAATACGAAGCAGTTTAGGGGAAGAATTTGCTTTCTTTTCTGTTTTTCGTAACACTTTAAATTTCATAGTCATTGTACACACACATACACACACACACACAGTGGCAGCATCTTCAATTTCAACTACCAATCTTGATCCCCAGCGAAGTTCTGATTTTACTTTTTTAAAATGTCATTTGACCTTGGTCTTACGAATGCTACAGGTTCCTCCTGTGCTTACTAATTGATAATTTAATTTTCCTATTGCTTGTTAGCTTGGGTGTCCCATAGTGGTCTTTTTTTTCCCACCAAAAGGTTAGCCTAGCCCTTTAGATTGTTGGGGGAAAAAGTGATTTCATGTCCAGAGACGTTTTTTGACCTGATTTCTATGTCTTCTGCAGTTCCCACCAACCATTTTTTTATTACTCACATATACGTCTACAGAAATACACTGAAGAATAATCACTATATTTAATGCTTTTGATTAACTAACTCTATCTTTTGAAATTATCTTGGGACTGAGACCCAAGTGATCAATTTGTTCTATCAGTGCCATGCTTTTTTATAAAAAAGGGTATGCTGGCATTATTGCTTTTTATATTCCTATCTATTAGTGAATTATTGAGGACTGTGCTGTTTAGGTGGGGGTATTTGACAATAAGTTTGGTTCTTGTTACCAGTGACAGCATTTAACTTTGTGACTATTGCACTGTAGGTTTATATCCTACTCCTATGTTCTTTTAGTTTTTGACAGTTTTACCACTTTAATTTGTAATATTCAGCCTTCAGCAACATAATATAAATTTTTGGAGGAATCCATCTATAAAACCTGGGCTATGCCTAAGTAGTTATTTTACCCAGATTCTTTACTGAAATTTTAAGTATGTTTTTTTCCTCATAAGTCAAAACTGAAGTCAGTAATCACTTGCACAGCTCAATTGTCCATGAGTAGCTTTGAAAATGAATGTCTCTGTGTTCACAAATCTTGCATGGAGGAGTTGTAAGTTGCTGGAAAAAAAAGTTCGTTATAGACTTTAACAGAGGTAGCTGCTGATTTTTTTTTCTGACTGAAATCTACCTTCAGAAAGGAAAATGTATATTTCAGGATAGTATAATCCTGGTGATTCTGTGCATACATGAGTGAGACTCAGGTCACTATTCCAGAGACAATCAAAACAACTCGGGGATTCCAGATAGTGTGAGAGAAAAGTTAATTCTTTCACAAAACTGTATGGGAGTTCCAAAAGTATTCTCTTTAATAAATTATATGATTTTATAGGAAGATGCTGTTTTCTGATATGAATACAGTATAATTCTTAAGGTCTAAAGTTCAATAGTTTCTTGTTTCATAGTTTGAGCAAGAAAAGCACACTTTGCTTGTATCAAACATTTATAATATAGTCCTGGCCAGTGTGGCTCAGTTGGTTGGAGCCTTGTCCAGAACACCAAAAGGTGGCAGGTTTGATTTCTGGTCAGGACACATAGTCAGGTTGCGGTTTCAATCCTGGTTGGGGCATTGCGAGAGGTAACTGATTATTATTTCTCTCTCACATCAATGTTTCTGCTCTCTCTCTCTCTCTCTCTCTCTCTCAATTAAAAAAATATATGTAATACATTAGATTCCAAGTTATGCTAATCTATTAGTTTTTTTTCTTTTTTACATTCCATTTGTAAGTGCGATCATATAGTATTTATCTTTCTCTAACTTATTTCATTTAGCATAAGGTTCCACATTGTTGCAAATGGTGAGATTTACTTTTTTATGGCAGTGATAATGTACAGGGTGGGGCAAAGGTAGGTTTATAATTGTTTGTATGGAAAAGAATGCAATAACAAATAATACAAGAATAAACTCTGCTTTGCATACTCAGAACTGTAAACCTACTTTTGTTCCAATTTGAAAAAAAATATATATATATTTTAAATTAATTAAACAAGGAGGCTATTAGACTGGCAGCTTACATAAGAAAACCAAAATCTAAGCCTGTACATGCCTCAAGGTTATGAAGTTGAAAACTAAGAACAACTAATAGCAAAAAGCCAACAAGGCTTGTTGCTATAGCCAATTAATAATTTCATTATTCCTGTAGGTCTTTTTTCTCTAGTGTTTCTTTTAGGACAAGTCTACTAGCAATAAATTCTCTCAATTTTTTTTATCTGGAAATGCCTTAATTTATTCTTTATTTCTGAAGAATAGATTTGCTGAATGTAGAATTCTTGGTTCACATTATGTTTCTTTTAGCATTTTGAATATTTCAACTAACTGCCTTCTAGACTCCATGAGTGCTGAAAAGTTAGCTATTAACAATTTTTCTCTTGCTGCTGTCATGGTTGTCTCTTCTTTGTTATTTAACAGTCCATGTGTGGATTTCTTTGAATTTATCCTACATGGAGTTTGTTGAGGTTTTTTTTTGGTGTGTGGAGTAATTTTTTTTTTATCAAATTTTGGAGGTTTTTGGCCATTATTTCTACAGATACTAGTTTTTCCTTTTTCTGTCTTCCCTTCTGAGACTCCCAGAATGCACATGTTGGTATACTTGTAGATGCAGAACAGTTTTCTAATATTCTGTTATTTGTATTTTTTCTTTCTGTTTATTAGATTGGAAAACTTCAATTGACCTATCTTCAAGTTTGCTGATTCATTTTTCTAACAGTTCAAATCTATCTTTGAGTCCCTCTAGCAACTGTTTCATATAATTAACATAATTTACAGTGCAGAATTATTTTGTTCCATTTTTATAATTTATATCTCTATTTATATTGGTATTCTCTATTTCACTTTAACATCCACTCTCTTACCTTTAATTTTTACACATGGTTCAATTAGTTATTTGAACATATTTATGACATATGACTTAAAGGCTTTATCTAGTAAGTAGAAAATCTTTATTCCTTGAGGAAGAGTTTCTATTGACTGTATTTTCCCCCTCTCTATATGGGCCATAGTTTTCTGATGTCTTGTAATTTTTGTTGAAAATTGGGCTTTTGAAATAGTATAAAATGGCAACTGTGGAAATCAGATTCTTCTCTTCCCGTGTGTGTGTGTGTGTGTGTGCGTGTGTGTGTGTGTGTTGTTGCTGTAGTTTGGTTAGTGACTCTCCTGGATTAATTCTGTCAAGTCTGAATTGTGGTTACTTAAGTATCTGCTTGGTTATCTTAGTGGTTACCTTATGATTTGATAGAGATTTCCTTAAATATCTTGAATCAATAACCATGGACTCTGTGTGTTGAGATATGTCTTCAGGTTTTGACAGTTTACATACTTGCCTTAGCCTTCATTTCCTCTTTTTACAGAGCTTCAAGTTCAACCACAAGCAAGAGATTAGGATCTTTCCTGGGTATGCACACAGCCATGCACATGCATGTGGTCTTTCTGGTCCATAGAAATATGTTGAAACTTTTCAGAGACCGATATGGATATATCATTTCCCAGATTTTTTTGAAAGCTTCTTGAGCAGCCTTTTGTTTGCTGCTGCTGTTATCACTGACTCAGGCTGCTAGTAGCTACCACATTAAGCAGCTGCTACTGATTCATTTTAACAAACGTCTAGAGCAGCGGTTCTCAACCTGTGGGTCGCGACCCCTTTGGCGGTCGAACGACCCTTTCACAGGGGTCGCCTAAGACCATCCTGCATATCAGATATTTACATTACGATTCATAACAGTAGCAACATTGCAGTTATGAAGTAGCAACGAAAATAATTTTATGGTTGGGTCACAACATGAGGAACTGTATTTAAAGGGCCAGAAGGTTGAGAACCACTGGTAGAAGATAAGGCCTTTCCCACTGCGTGAGCTCTGCATCAGGTAAAATAAAAACAAGCCCTGTAAATGAGCCTTTTCCTGGGGGCTGCTGAACAGGTTAATTCATGAGCATTCTCTGTGGGTGCGAAGATGTTTGTAATGCTCCAAACCCACTCACCCCCACCTCCACCCACCCCAGTGGCTTCTAGGCTGCTGTCTTTATGATTCACTCTTACTGTGAGGCTGTTAGTTTTTGCCCTGTGGAACTGGAGAGTGGGAACAGGAGATGGGACAAGTTAAAGTGCCACAATGCTTACTGTTTGAACAAAGATTCTGCTGACTTTTCTGGAATAAATTCTACTCAGATTGTTGCAAACCATTGGTTAATTTTTAGAGTTCTGAAAAAGTTGACTTTGATCATTTTTTGTGAATGTTCTTGTTGCTCTTATGGAGGAGTGGATTTTCAGAGATACAATTTTCAGAAGTGCTTCTTCACCATCCTCTAAAGAGGTGGAGAGTATGTCATGTTCAAATTCAGTGTTAAGTTGAACCAATAAGCAGATGAATTCAGATGAAGCAGATTACTGGCGTAGAGTTGACTGAAAAGTAACATGAAGTAGTTTTGAATGAAAAGTATTTAGAAGGTACTTGAGTTCTTGGACCGTGGATAATGTGAGGATAATGATGTTTGTAGATTATTCAGATGGTTGTGGTAGGATGAAATAAAGCTCTAGGAGAAGGGAGATGAGTTCAGAGGCAGTGGCAAAATTCTATATCTGAGATGCTGAGGTCTAGCTTAACATGGCAGCAGTGGATATAGAAATGTAAGGGGAATCAATCATGGGATTTGGTGATAGACTGGATCTGGGGAATAAGGAAATAGAGGAGTTTCAAAAGATAAAAATGTTGCTGTTCTGCTTTGCAAAAATGATAGTAGAGTAATGATAATGAAGATAATAGAAGGCATGTGGCAAATTTTTATTTTGATATCTTAGAGATTCCTTCATTTAACTAAGTCTCTTCTTAGGCTCTTTGCAGACATGTCAATAAGACTCATAAAGATCAAATGAATAGGTGTTGGTTATTAAAACCAGGGTTTTATGCTATTAAAAGCTAAATATCATCAAGAGCCCTCTTAAATCACATTCATTTAGAAAAAGAAGAAGGAAAGGAAAGATTCTTTAAAATCTAAAGATATTCCAAAATGTTAATCATGTTAACTTTCTAACATGCAATTCTCTGGGAAGGCAGACATCAGAATGTTAAAGTTTTATATTAATGGGATTTAATTAATGTGTATAGGAGTGGTGGGTTCACAGCCTTGAATGTGCATTAATAGAATGTATATTAATAATGTATCTATTATAAATTTGAGTCCTGCGTTCCAGCACTGCTTGTTACTTAGAACACAATGTTCTGTCAGCATGCAGATTCATCATTATTTTTCAAATCATTTCCCTCCTTTATTTTTTCCATAATCCTCAAGGAGAGAAAGCAATAAATGAAAAATGAGGTGATTATCAATGAGATGTCCACTTTAATCCATGTAATTGAGAAATGTTCATTCCGATATGGGATCAGAGTCAGATTTCTGGACTCTTCTTAACCTGTGAACATTTCTCATTCAATTGTTTACTTCTGTGTGTAATTCTAACAAGGCTGAAACTGGAGACAACAGTACATATTTCCACATTACCATTGCACCATCATCTTCTTCAATATTTTAATTATATTATTTATCAATGTTTGTGTTCTTCCCGATTTGTTTAAAGCATTAAATCACAGATTTGTATTCTTTACTTTTATTTAGAAGCTAGAAGAGCAAGACTCAATTCTGGTATTGATACCGGACGAAGTGGGGGTTCCTCTTCCCCAGTGGGTGTTGCTGGGGGTGGGCTTCTTATGATATTCCGAGGAAAGGAATTTTCTGAGACTTGCATGGGAGAATGAGTGATCTTTATTTTTGAGGAATGAAATCCTGTGTTTCTCAAGTCCCATTTCCTTGAGTCCAGTCATAGAAAAAGGATAGCTGGAGTTTCAGCAAAGCTAGAAGCAAAGCCAGTGTCCAGAGTTTCCTTTCCATGTTGGAGCCGGTTCCAATTCAGCATCAGGCCAGTTGCAGTCCATTAGTCCATTGTGTGTGGGGTCCACATGGTGTGGGCCACAAGGGAGAATGCCAGGAGCCAAGCGTGCCAAGAGGAATGAAGAGCACAAGAGCACAAGAGCACCAAGAGAGCAAGTTTCTTTGTTCAAGGAATTAAGTATCCCAAATCCTCATGGGCCCGCAGTGGCCACACACATTCTGGCCAACTATCTCTGTCCCCAAGTGTGACTGACAACAAGTACCTTTCTTAGTCCTCCCAACTTCACTGGGCAGGCACCTATCTTCCCTTTGACCAGTCTCCTTCCCCCAGTGTTCTGCAGGGAACATACTTATAATGTCTGGCCTTCCCTTTGCTTTTTTCCAATTTATCAGCTAATTACAACAGTATCATTATCATCTTACTTGTCTCTGTGGGTAGAGAAGTAAATGTTTACAAAAGAGTTATCTTATAATTCATGTTTCTGTTAAAATAGCACAGGGATGGGAAGGCTTTGAGAGGCCATTCAGGTTGTTCCCCCTATTCTCAATATTTAATTTTTCTTAATCTTGGTTATTTATTTAGTCCTCCTTTAAATTAATTAATTCAGCCCTTTGATACTATATTGAGTCCTATGACACATACAAAGAGGTAGTATATGGAGCACTTGTTTCCTGAGAAGACAGAATTTAGAAGTAGCTAACAATAAAAATATTAAGCATTAATATAGGATCTGAAAAATCTAGTGTGTCATGAGATACTGAATTATCAATACAGAATATTACTGTTGTTTTTAGATTCAGAGAAGAAAGCAAGCCATGCAGGCAAGAGTACTCATTAAATGCTTCATTGATTATGCAGAATTTATCATTGGTTGTGAAAGAAAAGAAGAATTTTGATAGGCCTAGAAGAGCCCCCTGATGCTCAGAAGGGATGGAGACAGCATAAGCAAAAGGACATTCAGGAATGGGGCTACTGGGTGCATCAGCCTATGGGAGCAGAGTGTTGAAAGGTATTCTTGGGGCAGCATCAGAAGTTTGAAAAAATAGAATAATTATAAAAAGTTCATATTTTCATTGAACAAATATTTACTGAATGATTATTAGTGTCCTCTGATAATACTATAATCCAAGGCTATAATACATACTTTTTGGGAATGGTAGGAAGCTGTAGCTCTGAAACTGGACCACTGTATGCAGGGGAGGTACTATAAAGGGCTTGCAGTTTCATATGGGCACCAAGCTTAGTCTGTAGATGACATAAATAATATAATCCTTACCCATATCCATATTTATTATTTTCAATAATCATGCGTAAGTTTTGCGATGATTAATAAAATAGACATTTTTTGTTGCTTTTTTGGCCACATATTTTTTTTTCAAGCAACAAATCCAAAAACTGTAACTTACCTATTGGAGTTTGGTAGAGAATTAGGGTTCTTTCTCTCTGTGTCATATTTTCATGTGGAGAGACATTTGATTAGTTTAACTGAGCTTCTCTCTGCTCCTACTCACTCTTCAGGGGAGCTAATTGATTTGTAAATTTGGAAGCAGGAACTGAGCATGTGTCACTAATACTCTGTTATCTTCTTACCTGCAGAGAGAATGATCTGTTAAATTTAGCAGGGAAGAACCTGCTCAGGGTTGTGAGACCTGATGCTAGAATTTGCTAATCCTGGAATGTAGTAGCAGGAAGTCTATGTGACCTTGCACCTAAACTACATTCTCTAGGATATGCTCCATCACTAACCTAATTGACATTTTAATCCATTTGCCTAAATCTTTTGTTTTATTCATGGATTGGCTAACAGCTGTCTCTGGGCGAAATCTGACTCATTGCAGGCCAAATCTGGCCACACTTATCCCTTTACATGTTGTGTGTAGCTTTATTGGTACAACAACAGCAATGAGTAGTTGCAACAGAGATCTGAAAAGCCTAAAATATTTACTATCTGGCCCTTTACAGAAAGATCCATCAACCCCTGGACTCTCATTTATAATTTGGGCAGGGAAGTCATTTATTTGTACTCCCTGCATTCCTAAATTAATCCCAGCATTATCCTGTAGGGATTGGTGAAAACTTTTACTTTGAAAACATGTTTTGTTATTCAAAATAGTAGAAATCCTTGGTGTAAAAATGAAGTGGAGTCAGGGATGGGAGCTATTCAAGTAACATAGGTATGAGCCAGTGAGGTTTGAACTAGTTTGGTGATTATGAAAATAGAAAAGTAACACAGGGTTTAGGGGTTATTATGAAGTGCAAATTATATGGAAGTTGTTGCCTACTTCTTCATAGTAGCAGTAAGCAAGGTGGACAGGAAAAAAACAAGTGTCTCCAAGAATTCAAGCCTAGGTGACTGGGTTAATATCCTGGGAGCTCTTACAATGTATTTGTTACTCTACCTATCTGGCTTGCCTCTGGCCCTTTAAGTCCCACATTCACCAACATCAGGTGTAAAGGCTCCAAGCCTAGTAACATCAGTCAAGCAGGAGCCCTCACTATTATTAGACCTATCAACACTGAGCATTTGTCTGTGGAACTTCAGCATCTATTCAGCATTTTGTTCTAATGAACTTGCTGATGCCTTTTGTCTTCCCAATACTTAAGTTAAATCTCAGTATTTTTCTAATAGACACCTGGTTTATCTCCTAACTCCCTTATTTGTTCAGTATTAATCAATTTTTTTTCATAATTTGTTCTCTGCCTCTTTCCAGCAAAGAGTACGAGGTGTTAGACTACTCACCTTGTAAAGAAATCCTTTAATATAAACAATCTTGGCTTCTTTCGTTTTTTTCTTCTTCTCTTTTTCACTATCATTAATGCTTCCCAGACAATACACTTCTTAGTCATTTAGTCTCAAGGTTGTTTCACATGATGCAGTTTTCCTTTTTGCCATCTTGTTTTTGGTGAATTACATTTTATTTCTTTTGACTTCTTATGGAGATTACCTAGGTCTTTTCTTGTGGATTTGTACTGAGCTGATTCATATTTAGCTTCACTTGGCATTTGGCATATTTTCAGTTGCATTTGTGTGATTTATTAAGGAGATTATTTCTGGGATTTCACCATCTTCAGTTTCACCTGGGGTATGTACATTTCTACACAATAGTACCAGAAGTAAAAATCAAAGTTCATTTATATTTAAAATGGTATCACCACCTTTCTCAGGTGGTATTTAGACTGTGGATTTTTTTTCCTGATAATAATGTGTACATATAGTTTTAAAAAAACATAAGTAAGCCAGGCTGGCTTAGCTCAGTGGTTGAGCATTGACCTATCAACCAGGAGGTCACAGTTTAATTCCTGGACTGGGCACATGCCTAGGTTGCGGGCTCGATCCCCAGAAGCAGGTGTGCAGGAGGCAGCCAATCAAAGATTCTCTTTCATCATTCATGTTTCTATCTCTCTCCCTCTCCCTTCCTCTCTGAAATCAATAAAAATAAATTTTTAAAAAAGACCAAATAAAACAAGAGAATATTTTCCCATTCCCCAATGTTGATCACCAAATTTTTCATCATTCCTTCCAGAAATAGCCCATGCCTATATTATACACAAACGTATTTTATCTTTGCACAGACATGGACATACATTACTTATTGTTCTTGCCTTTACTTGTTTTATCTCACCATATCAGTACCTACACATGTATCTCATTTTGAGGAATGACTGAATAGTAATAATGGCTACATTTATTGAGTATTTAGAAACTTAGGCACTATATTATGCTCTTTATAAATTTCATTTCACTTTATTTCAAATTTATTTCATTGATTTTGTTGTCATTCACAACCAACAACAACCCTATGAAATAGATAGTACTAGTATTCTATTCTTGCAAATGAGGATACTGAGACTTTGCCAAGGTAACTTTGCCAAAAATGGCTGAGCTGGGGTTATGAATCCACACTCTTTAACTATTATATTCTTCAAGTATATTTCATTGACCATTTCCATCAATATGACCTGGGATAGTAGTAAAACATAGATCTCTAGGTTTGCTCTCAGAGATTCTGAATTAGTAAATATTTGGGGGAAAGTCACAAATTTTAATTATTAACAAATGACCCAAGTAGACTTTGTGTAGTGTAAAAATCTGTGCATCTCTGTATTATATTACATTACCTCCTTGTATGAATTATAGTTATTAAACAATCTCCTAATGAGAAATTTAAAAAATAATTTATAGTACTTTACTATTATAATCAATGCCCAATACACATCCTTACATATACATGTTTATTTGTATTTGTGGCTAATTGTAGGAAAAATTTCTGGAAGCAGAATTCCTGGGTAAAAGAGTATGTGCACTTAAAATTTTGATACACTTTTGGGAATTTTATCAAGAACAGAGATAGTCCTCTTTTCCTTGCTAGCCCCTGGTTAATTACTAGTTATTTTCCAAGGAGTAAAGATTTTGAACACTAAAAAGAGATTAGTCAAAAGTGTTTTTCAGCCAGTTCCTTTGATTTATTTTTTCACCCTGTATTAGTTTGCTAAGCTGCTTTAATAAAGTACCACCAACTGGGTGGCTTAAACAACACAAATTTATTGTCTCAACAGTGCTGAAGGCTTGAAGTCCAAAATGAAGGTATGTGTAGGGTTGATTCTTTCTAAGGACTGTGGTTTGCTGGCAATCTTTGGCATTCCTTAGCTTGTGGTGGCATAACTCCAATCTTCACTATATACACGTGTCTGTGTACATGCCTATTTTAAATTTCCCCCCTTTATCGACTTCATCTTAATTTAGCTAATTACATATACAACAACCATTTTTCCAAGTAAGATCACATTCTGAGGTAGTGGGGATAGGACTCTGACACATGAATTTTGGGAGACACAACTCAATCCATAACATACTCAAATTAATGTTTGTTAGGTGGTACATACATTGGTTTCTCAGCGCTTTGCTGGTGAGATTTCTGTTGTGATTTCAAATGTTTAATTGACACCTCCAACTTTGAAGTGGCTGATCAAGAAAGGTTTAACTAATAATCAAGCTCCACAGACATTAATTGGTAATATTTTCTGGAGAGGAAAATATCCTGACACACATTTAGAACTCAGATGATTGATATTGGTAAGATCTGATCACAACTTTTCTCATTCATGACACTAAGAGGCAAGCTTCCCTTAACATACCCTCCCTCCATTTCATTATTTAATAGAAGGTTTAAAAGATCTTAGAATATTATGCTAAGCAAAATAAGTCAGATGGAAAATGTCAAGAACCATATGCTTTCACTCACATGTGGGATAGAAAACTGAAAGCAACAAATGAACAAACAAGGTAAATAAGCAAGTGAAAACTCATAGACACAGACAACATTATGTGGTTACCAGAGGGGAAGCGGGGTATAGGGAGGGAGTAAAGGATAAAGGGGGTCAAATATATGGTGACAGAAGGAAATTTATGTGGGTGATAAACACATAATGCAATATGCAGACAATGTATTATAGAACTGTACACTTGAGACCTATATAATTTCATTAACCAATGTCACTCCAGTAAATTTAATAAAAAATATTTTAAAAGTAGAAAGTGCACATAATTTTCTAGAGTGTAAGAGTGATAATTATGGAGTTTATATAAATAGTGCCTTGCAGTACCATGCTCTAGGAATAATGATGGCACTTTATCCATCCGTTTCCAGGTGAAGGAAGAACATTTTTATCATGGCAAAGCTCTAAAAGTTGTTGCTATCTAAAGATCTGCTTCCTAAAGGTCTTTTGTAACAATTGACAAGTTAGCCTAAAAGAGGCTTAAACCAATTCACACTTCACCTAATGGTACCCATTTTTCCAAATTGTCACTAACACTATCTGTTATCTACAGCAACTTGATCAAGAATGGTGTATGATGTGTTACTTTAATTTATTTACATCCTATCTAATAATAGAGAAACATGGTAATTAACCATAACTTCGCTACCCTTCCCATTGGCTAATCAGCGAGATATGCAAATTAACTGCCAACCAAGATGGCAGCCGGCAGCCAGGCAGCTGAAGCGAACAGGAGGCTTGCTTTCTCCAGTGATGGAGGAAGCCAAGGTTCCCCGCCTGCCGCTGCCGGCCTCTGAGCTGCAGTCTAAGAAACAATGTTGCAATTATGGAAGGTAAATAAACCCCAGAAACCTGCTTTCAGCCGTCAGAGCTGGAGCTAGCAGGACCGCAACAGTGTTACAATTATAGAACCCAAACAAACCCAGATACCTGCTTTCAGCAGCCGAGGTCTCAGAGCTGGAGCCGAGCCTCAGAGCTAAAGCCGGCTCTCAGTTCCAGTGACTGAAGGTAAATAAATCCCAGAATGAAAAAAAAAGAAAAAAAGGAGAGGTTGGGAGCTTCAGTCACCCGCCAGCCTGAAAACGGCCCTCAGCCCCTCACCCAGACTGGCCAGGCACCCCAGTGGGGACGCCCACCCTGAAGGGGGTGTGACCAGCTGCAAACAGCCATCATCCCCTCATCCAGGCTGGCGAGGCACCCAAGCGGGACCCCCACCCTGATCCGGGACACCATTCAGGGCAAACCAGCCGGCCCTCACCTGCGCACCAGGCCTCTATCCTATATAGTAAAAGGGTAATATGCAAACTGACCCTAACAGCAGAAGGACTGGGAATGACTGGTCACTATGACACACACTGACCACCAGGGGCAGATGCTCAATGCAGGAGCTGCCCCCTGGTGGTCAGAGAGCTCTCACATGGGAGGAGCTCTGTTCAGCCACAAGCCAGGCTGATGGCTGCCAGTACAGCGGTGGTGGTGGGAGCCTCTCCTGCCTCCTCAGCAGTGCTAAGGATGTTCGACTGCAGCTTAGGTCTGCTCCCTGCTGGCAAGTGGGCATCCCCCGAGGGCTGCCGGGCTGCCAGAAGGATGTCTGATTGCCATCTTAGGCCCAATCCCCCGGGGAGCAGGCCTAAGCCAGCAGGTGGTCATCCCCTGAGGGGTCCCAGACTGCGAGAGGGCACAGGCCGGGCTGAGGGACCCCCCCTTCCCCCCCGAGTGCACAAATTTTTGTGCACCGGGCCTCTAGTCCCTATATATAAAAGCCTAAGTGACCGTCCAACCGTCCAACTGGTAGCTATGATGTGCAATGACCACCAGGGGGCAGACACTCTGACCGGTAGCTATGACGTGCACTGACCACCAGGGGGCAGGCACTCAATGTAGGAGCTGCCGAGCTGCAGTGACTTGGCAGCTGCGGTTCTTGGGTGATGCACCCAGAACCAGAGAGGAGGGAGCCCGATTCTGGGGTGTGTCACCTGAGAACTGGCTTCTCGCAATCCAGGACCCTTTGGGGATGTTGGAGAGCCGGTTTCGGCCTGATCCCCACAGGCCAGGCTGAGGGACCCCACCAGTGCACGAATGCATGCACCGGGCCTCTAGTTTAATTATAAATAAGATCCAGCATCTATTCAGATAAGAAAATGAACTGCTCCTATCCTTTGCCCGCCTTTTCCCTTAAGATAATGATCTCTTTCATCTCAATTTTTAATTCTCTTGATATAATAAAGATATTTACCCTTTGTCATAGAATTTCTCCAAATCTGTCATTTGTCTCAATATTTGGAATCTTAGTGACTTTATAGAAATATATACATGACTCAAATTCATCAATTTTTTTTTCTCTACAGTTCTGGTTATGCGTCTGGTTATCCCTCCTGGTCAGAGGTTATTCCTATTTTGAGATTATTATTACAAGTTTATTTATTTGTTATTTAAATATTTTCTGGAATTTATTTTCATATAAGAAATGAAGTATTTATTTAGCTTTATTCTTTCTTTCCAGATGACTAGTCAGTCATCTCACTGGCAACTATTACATAATCTATTGTTTCTCTACTGATTTGACCTAACACTTTCATAATATAATAAATTTCCACAAACATTGAGCTTTGCTTTTTTAAATTCTCTCTTCTATTCTATTGCCTTTTGATTATTATATCACAGCCATTTGTAATTTATTTAAATGTCTGGTAAAGGCTGATCTGTATCGCCCCATTACTTTTCTCTCTTCAGATTGATAACCTGGCTATCGTGCACATTTATTTTTCCAAATTCACTTCAGAATTACTTGTCAAGATCCAAGACAGAGTGGGAGGGAAACTCTGTTACAATAGTACTGCATTAGATTTAAGACTAAGTGAAAGTGAAAAAAATCACTATCTTTAAGATATTGAATCATATCCTATATAATAAAAGGCCAGTAACCATAACGGTGTAACAGCTGGAACGACTGATTAACCTGTCACTATGAAGTGCATTGACCACCTCTCTGTCCCTCTCCCCATTCAGCAGGCTCTGATTGCTGGATGGCCAACATGGAACCATGGGGGAACCGGGGTGGCGGTGGGGCAGGACTGGGGGCTGGCGAGTGGGCAGAAGGCAGACCTCTTGGTCCCTCCCCACAGCCCACAAGCTCCGATCACTGGATGACAAATGGAGAACCATGGGGAACTGGGGTGAGCGATGGCGGGGCAGGACTGGGCACTGGCAAGTGAGAGGAAGATGGCCCTAATCCCAGGGTAGGCCTAGGGTCCCTACCTGTGCACGATTTCGTGCACTGGGCCTCTAGTCATAATATAACAAAGTGTATTTTCCACTGGACTCCGATTTTCATGTCCCTTACTCAGCCTTTAATAGTTTCTGTTGCCTCCCTATGTGATGGCTTCTGCTGGTTTTACCCTGTCAGTTTTCTATTGCTGTGGTAGCTAATTACCACACACTTAGTGGCTTAAAAAACATAACTTTATTAATTTATAGTTCTAGAAATAGAGGATGGGTCCCACTAAGCTAAATTCATGGTGTGTATAGGGCTGTTTGTGGGGCTGCATTTTTTCTGGAAACTCTAGGGAAGAATTTATTTTCTTGCCTTTTCTAGCTTCTATGAGCTGTAGTCCTTCCATTCTCAAAGCCAGCCATGGCCAGTCAAATCTCTCATATCTTATCACTCTGACACTGACTCCCCTTTTCTCCTTCACTTGTAAGTGGATAATCCAGGATGATCTCTTCCCACCCACTTAAAGACTCTCCTTATAATTTCCTTATTTTTCTTAGTATTTCACATTTATGGTATAGTCTTCCTATTTAAATGTCAGTGTAGGTCTTCAGGGTATAATTTCTTTATATTGAAGGACATGTCAGAGCATTAAAACCACCTCCAAAAGCTTTCACCTGTTTTGAGTCACTTGAAATTGTGAGTCATCACTAACTTTGAGAGAGTCATAAACCCATACTTCCTTGTGTCAGTATTACTTTTCTCATTATCAGAAAAAGAATTCAGGAAGCAGCAAAAGTATACAGGTAGCTTGTAACTTATGCTGACACATACTTCTATTCCCATCTTCTTACTTAATTACCATCTTAAAGCTCATTTCAGTCAAACCACCATCTTCTGTTCTCAGGGGATGTCTTGTGTTGATCACATTGGGCTTGAAGACTTCCAGTGGCAGGGAACTTGCTATCTGCTAAGCAGCCAGTTTCACACCTGGAAGCTCTAATTTTTAGAAAGCTCATCTTGAGCTGAAATCTGTCTCCTTGTTACCATCTCTCCATCTGCACATTTATACCCCCTTAGAGAACAATTGGCTTCACCCTTCTACTTTTCAAGTACTTGTGATGCATGTATCCCTGCACCCTTTCTTCAATCTTTTCTCACATGACATGGGTTTGACACTCAACACTTTCCTTATCCATGTCCAGCGAAAATAGTCCATTTGGTCTTTGCATCCACTCAAATGTGGGCCCCGGTACCTGCCAGCTGAGGGCTCTGGTGTGGTCTCCCTGCTGTTGGTTAAGTGGCTTCAGTTTCCTCCATGTGGTTAAGAATAGAGCTGCGTTAGAGGCAAGTTCTCGGAGATGCCTTGTCAAAGTTGTCTAGAAAAGCTTCTGAGTCACTTTATTTCTAATAAAAAGCTACATCATTGGTATTTTTGAGAAACAGCTGCACCCATACCTGGCTCCCTGGTTGTTGCCAAGGTTTTTCGTAAGTCAGAGGGCAAAGTACTACCTTGCAAAGGATGATCAACATAATACTGCTAATCTGTCTTTTATGAAATTACTAAATCAGATCATCCCCAATTCTAATTAGCACAGAGGAAGGGAGGGCTGTCACTTTCTCTAGTCCAAATATCATACTCGTATTAAATCAGCCAATGTCACATTATGTCTTTAACTGGTGTATTATACACGCTGACTCATTCTGTGAGCTGTACCTACTAAGTTTTTTCATGGTATTGCTAATCTATATCCCCCCATACTGAATTTTTATAACTCATTTCTGTACCGGATGATATGACCTTATTTTAGTCACTAAGAAACTTTGACTTGTTAGATTTGGTCTACCCCTGATGATTTTAAACTTTTATAGGAACACAGTTTAAGCAACCTGTGAAAACATATATTGTAGACTTTCAATGGCTAATTGTTTATTTTTTTCTTGGGGGGACATAATGTTCTTTTAGTTTACTCAGTGTTTTCAGTATGTATCTTTTTGAAGTACTATTTGATCCACACATTGTGCAATCAACTGTAGCAGGTGGGATGAAGCCAACTAAGTACATCTAGGCATGATAGATTCACACTCGGTCAGGAGCTATGAAGTTAGGAATTCAGGGCCTTGGGGACCTGGTTAGGATTCAGGGAAAGGATTCTTTGTCCCTCAGATGAGAGCTGGCAAACACCAGTCAGAGAACACAGTCTTAGGCATGCTGCTATTAAAACAAAGCAAGCACGGGAACACATTTGAGATCCTGGAACTGGGCATTAGAGTAAAGATGGAGTCGGAATATCAAGGAGAAAGCAAACTGCTATCTAGATTAGAGCCCACTTTTGCTAGACGAGGTACAATGGAGCCTTGAAGGTCAGTCACAAATTGTTGAGCCAGTTCTTTTAAATCCTCTGGTCTGTTACCAGGATTTACCATCAAGAGTACGTGGGCACTTAACCTGTAAATCAAAATCCAAGTTTCCCCCTGTAAGGAAAGAGGGTTAAATTTTAACAACAATCCAGGGCATTATGAACAAAGTTCACAACAGGATTTAGCGTTGGTGGGGAGGGTGGGGTGGGATGGGAAGGGGAACATGGGAAGGGGGCGAGTTCCGAGGGTAATATTCTATCTCTTCAACAGAGTAGTGGCCACATTCAATTTTAATCATCTCACATATCCATTCTCTTTTGGGAGATACTTGTCAGGTATTTTGTTGAATGCCCTTCTTTCTTGACAATAGGATTACAAAAGCATAAGTTTCCCTATTTTTGTTTTACCATCTCCTTCCTTAGGGCTCAAGCTTTCCATAAGGAAATCGTGTACTTCAGACTTTTATTCCACTGAGAAATGCTGGTCCTTCCATAGAAGGCACTTTGTTATTGTTTAAAATATTTGTTCTCCCTTTTGCCCACACCCGCATGTCTACATACATATTTACAGAGGGAAGCAGTCAGAGTGCATCACCACCAAAATGTTACTGTTAATTATCTGAGCATGCTGAGTACAATGTGTTTTTTTTCTCTTCTTTATGGTTTTTAATATTTCTCTAATAAGTGTATATCCTTTCTCTTTAAGAGGAAAGCAAACTAACTCATTCCATGTGGTTAGATTTCAGAGTGTTTTTCAAGGCCTTTAAAATGCTCATAATTCTTTATAAACACAGATTTCCAACTTAACCAAAAGATAAGCAATATTATCAATTCATAGAAAATTCCTTTTTGTATTGACCCAAATTTGCCCTCCTTGACTTGTAAATATCCATCTTTGTTCTCTGCCTTTTTAAAAAAATAAATATGTTTTTATTCACAGAGAGGAGGGGGAGGGAGAGAGAGATAGAAACATCAATGATGAGAGAGAATCATCTTGCAGCTGCCTGCCCCCCACTGGGGGCAACACAGGTGTGTGCCCCGATCTGGATCTAGAGTTGAACTGTGACCTCCTGGTTCATTGGCCGACGCTCAACCACTGAGCCACACCAGCCGGGCTGTTCTGCCTTTAAGAATGTTAGAATAAATCTACCACAGCAACCTCTCCCCTTCCCCACTTTGTGGGATAGTTCTTGAGAGGCAGCCTTTCAGACATGCTGAGAGCACTGTCGCCTGCTGTCAGGCTCCTCTGGGTTGGAACGCTGCAGCCCTTTCATCATATCTTCTGTGACATGGTTTTTAAATCACATGCCATCCTGATTGCTTTCCTCTGGACGCTTTCTGTTTTGTCACCCTTTGTTGTTAAAAATAAATTACTCCCAATTTCCTGCTTTCAGTAGAGTAGAGTGAACATAATTGACTCTTTGATGTGTGAGGGTCTGGTATGGTCCGAAAGCAATTGCACTGACCTTGACTACTTACTCTCGGTACTGCAAATATTATAGGGGAAAAATAGGAGCTTGTGCTACATCTTAACCAACCCTTGGATATGTCATGGAAAATTTTTTTGAAATTATTATTATTTTTTTCTTATTTGGCTTTTTCTTTTGGTAGTGAATTATACTATACAAAGGTAACCGATATCAAAAACAAAACATGGTTAATTGTTAAATTCACAATGCAGATAATCTGGTTTTATTTTCCTCTAGTAAACTGTGACCTTTCTGAGGGCAAGGATTATTTCTTATTAGTTTAAAAAATCTTCTGCAAATAGCATAGTCCTAGCTGTATGTAATGATGCCCAATAAATATCCGATGCTCAGTTAATGCCTATACAAGAAATTAAGACCTTGTAAAATGAAATAAATTCTAATTTTTAGAATATAGTGAAAATCAGTAATATACTAGTAGAGTTGGACCTTAATTTTATTCTAACTTGCAAGGAGTAACCTTAGTATATTAGTTAACATTATTCACAAAGAAAAATACTAGTGTGTTATGTGGGAATGCTTTTACCTTGAAATGGCAGAAAACCCACATTGCAATGACTCAAGCATTAGGAACGTTATTAGTTACTTAAGAAGCCTGGGGAAACTGGCCCTGGGCTACTTGAGTAGCTCAATGATGTCATCAAGGGCCCAAGCTCTTTTTATTCTTCTGTTGCTGTCCTTGACCTGTTACCTTTTTGACTTTAGGCTTATTGTCTTATAGTTACAATGTCCCTGCCCTACCACGGGGCATCAAAACTGCATCCAGACAGAGGAACCTGAGGGCCGAGTCTCTGAAGCAGCCTCTTTACATTTCTTTTCTCTGGGGAAGATAGTTTTTCAGATCCCTTCAAGCAAATTTCCCCTTATATCCAACTGACCAAAACTGAGTCTCATGCCTATCTCCAGGAAGCAGGCAAAGGAGTAGAGTCTTGGGAATGACTGTTCATTAAACAACAGTTTAGGCCACAGCTAGAAAATAGACATATATTATAAAGAGAGATCAGGACAAGAGATTCTGAACTTTACTAGTTCAGTGATAAATTCTGGGGAGCCAAATTGCAAAGACTCTTCTAAAAAGATTGCTGATAATATTGGAGTAACATGATTGCATAACTTATTCAAACAGATGAATCATCCCCTGTCAATCACTTTTGGGAGCGCTGATGAACCCGTTATCTTTCCTAGCTTTTATAAATTAAACAGGCTGTGTCTTTATCACAAAGCTATTTTTATTTTTTCTCCTTCCTTTCAGGAATCCTATCCAAAGAAGAGGAATTACACTATGGAAATTGTACCATCTGCTTCTCTGGATACGTTTCCTTCAGAAAACGAGAACTTTCTCTGTGATCCCACGGACACAGCAGTTACCAAGAAACCCTGCTCCTTAGAGATTGCAAGAGCCCCTTCCCCAAGAACTGGTAACGTGTCTTACAGTTCGATCTGCGTGCTTGTGTATGTGAAGATATGTCATTCATATTTTGAGTTCCCACAATATTTTCAACATGGAAATTCCCCAATATAATCATGATAATCTGTTTCTTTTTTTTGTTTTGTTTTGTTTGCATTTTGAAGTAAGTCCTGGTAAGTCAGAGGGATTTGATGTGAAGTCTCTTAACTTCCTGGCAAGAGGCCTCATAGGAATGACACTGCCTAGGTGCATGACTCTCCATGGTACTTACTGTTCTTACGGTACAGGTCCTTGATTACTTTTGTTCTTGGCAGCGATGACCTAAAGAGACAATTTATCAGTCTCCTCTCCTACACACCCAACTTATAATAGTGGAACAAGTGTAGGAAGGCCACAATTGACATTCCTATTCAGACACAGGGAGAACAGGGCCCACAGCAGTCACAGCCTGTGGCTATTATGAAGCTAATCAGACACAGTTCTTTGATTAAGGGTCAGTCCTATGCATAGAAATTATTCTCTGGGGCTCTAGGTTCCAGCCTCTGAGTCATTCTTCAATTTCCATAAAAAAACCCCATATTTACAGCTGAGTATCTTTTTCACCTGTTTCCTGCCTTTAAAATTTGAGCAGTCAAAAGATCTTTCATTGTGTACTATCTCTGTTCCTTCCAGGTCAAGCTGATATAATTTTTAAAACTCCGTGGACTTTTTGTGTTTCAATTTATATTGCACCCCATTAGACAAAAGCTTATATTCCAGATAAGCTCTTCTGAATATTGGGTGACTTCTGTGAGACAATGTCCTTGAGATTCTTAGAAGTCCTATTGTTGAACCCAGAGGATCTATGAGGTATGCCCTTAAAAATCCTTAAAGGGCCTTTCTGTTTGGCTTAAAGTTTCTATGTGGCTCTTCCTGAGATCTTGTTTAGGTGTTAAGGAATGATTTTGTACTCCCACCCAGACTTGATCATTGGCCTTCTTAATTTGAGATATTATTATTATTATTATTAATTATTATTATTATTTTGCGACATGGAGCTGCTGGAAAAAAGAAACCAATTTTGTTTTTATACCCAGAAATTCCTGGCTCCTTTGACTTTAGCAGGCCACTCTGCAGTTCTCTGAATTTTATCATAGGCAGCCAGAAGAAGCTAAGTTCTACTTTAAATATTCTGCCTGGAAATCTCCTTAGCTAGATCATAGAGTTCATTCGGTTCAGTTGCTATTTTCCATGCTACCACAGATGTCAATGTTGCCAAACTTTCTTCTATGACATGACACATGAATCCTTGCCTTGAGCTTCCAATTGCATTTTCTGTCCTTTGAGCTTTACCAACAGCTTCCTCATAGTGCTTTGGGCTTCCATGAATCATCTCCCAAAGGCCATTTAGCTTTTCACAGTCACTCACTGGGAGGCCCTTCCAGCTTGTCCTGCTGCCCAATCACCAAGTGAACACCACTCAGATTTTTGATATGAAAGCACCCCATTTCCAAGGACCACAATCTGTTCTTGTTATTGATTGCTGCATAATAAGCCACCCCAACACTTAGTGCGTTAAAACAACAGTCATTTATTTTTCTTATAAATCTGCAATTTGGATAGGGCTTGGCAGGGGTAACTTCTTTCTGCTCCAAGTGATATCAACTGGGACAACGTTGCTAGGTTCAGGAGCATCCAGTCGCAAAGTCAATCCTTATTCACATGGTCAACTTGGACTTCCTCATGGTATGTGATGGGATTCTAAGAGCAAGCATCCTTAGAGAATGAGGCAAAGCTCTAGGTATTACATTTTATGACTTAGCCTCAAAGACAACATCAATTTCATTGTAGTTAAGAGCCTGCCTTTATTTAAGTGGAGGGAATTTAATCTTTTCTGACCCTTTAAGGAAATGTATTACTGAAGTTACATTATAAGAGCATGGCCAGTGTAGCTCAGTGGTTGAACGTCGGCCTATGAACCAGGAGGTCACAGTTCAATTCCCAGTCAGATCACATGCCTGGATTGCGGGCTCAATCCCCAGTAGGGGGATTGTAGGAGGCAGTTGATCAATGATCCTCTCTCATTGATGTTTCTCTCTCTCCCTCTTCCTTCTTCTCTGAAATCAATAAAATAATATATTAAAAATAAAGTTATATTATAAGAATATGTTCTTGTAGCCACATTTGGAGAATACAAATCCCACAGTAACTGAGTGGGTTAAGAATTAATTTGCACGAATATGATTTTCCTCAATTGTGTTCAATCATCTGGATTCAGTATAAAAGAAGTCAGTTTGCTTAACTGACCCAGGCTTAATTCATAATTATTGGTCACAGTCCAGTGGCTTTTTCAGAGGTAGAAATGGGGCTGGCCCACAGTACCTAGAATAGTGATGGTGAACCTTTTGAGCTCAGCGTGTCAGCATTTTGAAAAACCCTAACTTAACTCTGGTGCCGTGCCACATATAGAAGCTTTTTGATATTTGCAACCATAGTAAAACAAAGATTTATATTTTTGATATTTATTTTATATATTTAAATGCCATTTAACAAAGAAAAATCAACCAAAAAAATGAGTTCGCATGTCACTTCTGACACACGTGTCATAGGTTCGCCATCACTGTATTAGGGAGTTACTGACTTCTCAGGTAGTTATGGATATTTTTCCTTTGTTACTAAGTCCTTTATTGACTGAAAATAGGACTTTTGGATATGGAGACACCTCTTGATGCATCTGAGTCTTTTAAGGGCATTCAGATTGAACTGGGTGGGTAACTACCCTACAGTTCCTCATCCACTCAACATGCATTTATTGAGTGCCTCTTGTGTTCTAGACATTCGCTACATGTTGCAGAGGAAACAGAGTGAAAGGTACAAATCTTGATCTTTAGGAGTTTAGAATGTGTTAAAATTGTGGGTAATAAGTGCAATGAGAGAGGTAAACATGAGGTTTTCATGGGAGGGTAGGAGAGAGTGAGTGGAAGCTTATTGAGGGAGCTGCTGCCTGACCTGAGCCTCAAAGAAGGAAGAGTTGGGCGGATGAGAGGGACTTGTATGGCCCCCAGGCTAGGGAATGCTCTTAGGGAAAATGCATTATAACAAGAGTGGCATGCAGAAGTTTGGGTTTTACCTCACAGCAGGAGCAAATCACTGACAGACTGTAAGTGGGGATGTGACGTGATAGGTTTTTGTTTTAAAACGACTCTCTGAAAGCAATGTGGAGAATAGATTGGACAGAGATGAGGCTAGAGGCAGGAGGATTAATGAGGAGATCAATGAGCAGTCTCAGCAAGAAATGATGGCGGTCAGGACAGACGCAATGGCAGCCCTGAGGGAGGGGGGACAAAGCTGAGAGTGAAGCTCATCCCTTCCTGCCTTAGGGATTCCGACATCTGTGAAATAAGTAGCCAAGGCAACTAAAGTGTTACATGTTAGGGAATGTGTTTTATAGTTTTTGGTTAGTTGTGTTGGATAAAATGACATAGGCTTACAGATAAAATGGGGATCTCTACACACACAAGAACTGGATTCTGAAGGAGAGAGAGAGAGAGAGAGAGAGAGAGAGAGAGAGAGAGAGAGAGAGAGAGAGAGAGAGAGAAGAAGAAGAAGAAGAAGAAGAAGAAGGAGGAGGAGGAGGAGGAGGAGGAGGAGGAGGAGGAGGAGGAGGAGGAGGAGGAGGAGGAGGAGGAGGAGGAGGAAGGGAAGAGTTAGGAAAGAGATATGATGAAGGGATGATCAGATCTTTAGAGGACTGTTATGGTTAAATTGTGCTCCCCCTTTCCTTTTTATGGAATCCTAACGTCTAGTACCTCAAAATGTGACCTTATTTAGAGTGTTTGGATAGAGGGTCTTTATAGAGATAATTAAGTTGAAGCAGAGTCATTAGATGAGCCCTAATCCAACATGACTGGTAACCTTATAAAAAGGGGGAGATTTGTCCACAGGCGATATGGAAAGAGAAAAGATGATGTGAAGAGATACATCTGAAAACCAAGGAGAGAGCTCAGAACAAAACCTCTCTCGCAGGCCTCAGGAGACACCAACCCTGCCAAAACTTGATTTCAGGCATCTAGCCTTCAGAACTGTGAGATAATACACTTCTGTTAAAATACCTAGTTGGGAATGCTCTGTTACAGCAGCTCAAGGGAACAAATATGGGGACCAAAACTGAGCACATAAACTCAATACTACACAGAAGGGAGGGTGAATGAGGATGCCTGGGAAGTGAGGGCAGACTCCGCCTGGCCTGCTTATCTCAGAGGCTAAGCAGCTTGAGGGTCATGGCTGTGACCGGCAGTGTCATTCATAGAAATAGAATATATAGTTTCTCAGAAAACCACAGTTAAGTATGCATCTTAGTTACCTTTCTGTGGGCTGCCCCATGTATTAACTAGGATGAGCTAGTACAAAATATTATCTCACCCTGACCACAAGGAAAAAAATTCAGCATTTCCACTGGTTTGATTTAAATATGAAGCACCTTATTAGTAAGGCTATATTCAACAAAGTTTTGCAGTCCAACCAGAAAATGAGGGATGCTTTTCCCAAGGTGCACCTTAACTAATGCCTCAATGACTACAGATTTTACACAGAGTAAGACATGATATCGCTGTAGTACCAGACTCATTAAATAAATAATAACAGGAGTCCAGTACTTCCTTGGTAATTTGCTGTCTGAGATTCATGTTTATGCAGTCAATATTGAATCATATTTTTCCCTTATTGTATCAGGAAAAAAGAACAGCATATAATCACAGTGGTGACTCAGTTGCATAAATGAATGAATAATCAAATGAGTGAATGAATGAATGACCATTATCTCTAAAAGAAAATGGCTGTAATGGCAGAAAAAGCCCTTATGAAATAGTCAGATGCCATCAAAGATAATGTTTTCTTATCTGCTTTTCATTTAATTTTAACCTTCACAGGGGAATATTTCTATTTTATGGTAACTAGGCAACCTGTTATTTTGAATCACTTAGTACAGGCTTTGCACACTATGGATGCTCAATAAATCCATTTTGATTAATGAGCAATTTGCAGCAACACTGTTTCCAATCTTGTTGGAAGAGAATAGATGATCTCTGATAAAAAAAGAACACAATCATAGGTACATGCCAGGATAGCGTGGATCTTGGTTACCTCGATGCAATTTGCCTAATGTGCTTACTGGCTGTGGTCAACTTGAAATGAAAAGGTCATCTGGTGAATAATCCTCCCCTCCCCCACTACACTTCCACCGCTACCCTGAAATCGATCATTTCGATGGTGATTCTGTAACTACTGCATACCAAAATATTTTTTGAAATGACTGGTGAAGCTTTTTGAATTTTAGTGCCAAAATTTTGAAACTAAAAGAATTCCGACTGGACCAGGACTAATGTTTATCTCTGCTTAGCAAGTGAGTAATGTCAACATAATTTCTGTGGGTATGTTTAACTCATTTAAGAGAGCAAATGTTTTTAAGCCCCTTGGAATCATTCTTTTACATATAAATACTGGCCTTGCTGATAAGAGCCGTTTTTATCAAACAGCAGTTATTTATTTGGCATTTGTTATGTGCTGTCTTAGCCATTTAGTAAAGCAGACTGGTACTCGGTACATTTTTAACCCAATGTTAGTTCATAGAGGGGTGAAGAGAGGAGACTAGGGCGGCAGTACCTGCAGGGAAATCACCCATAGGAACAGTTGACCAATTTGAAAATGTAATCATCTCAGTTTGCTTAAATTGGTGGAATTTGGCTATCTGTGGAAAATAATACCCTAAACAAAAAGCAAATTGTACTCCTTTCCCCTCAGATTAATTTTACTTATACAATGTATGAATAACATGAATCGCAGAATAATATTTCTAAAAATACAACAAACTCTTTAAAGTGATTATGTTAGGAAAATAGACTTTTTATGATGTCATTTATGGTACCCTCTGGAACAGTTTCTCCTACAATGTCAGACTGTGTATAATTATGAAAGTAACAGTCATTAATTCATAAATTCATGCTCACCAAATTCAAGCTGGACCTCCACTCTTTCTCTCCTTTACTCTTCTCAAACCTCTGATACTTTTTCCTACCTCATTTCTCACAGCATATATTCTCATATTTTAATTAATAAAGAAAATTGAAGCCATTAGATGGAACTTTGTTAACATCCTCCATGACAGCTGAGATTTTTCTGAAAGTTCTAAAAGTTGGGAGTTCCTCAAGGCTCAGACAAAGTCTTCCCTATTCATTTTACTTTTCTCTCTTCTTAAGTGATCTCATCCATAGTGTGGCTTCTGTTATAATCAACATGCTAAGGACTCCCAAATACTGCTCTCCAGGCTACACCACTTCTGTCAACTCCAGGATAATCTGTTCTTCATTTTATCCGTCTGTCTATTCATTTATCCATCCACCATCCATCCATCCATCCATCCATCCATCCATCCATCCATCCATCTATTATCTATCCATCCATCCATCCATTGTCTACTGAATATCTTCACCAGCATGTCTCAAAGGCATCTCAATCCTAACATATCCAAAACTAAGCTCATATCTTTCCCCTCAAACTTATTCTTCATGCATGGTTTCTTATCTCAGTAAATGATTTAATCACTTATCTGACTTAGGAAACCTGGGTGTCCTTGCCATCACCATCTCTATGAACTCCTATATCCAATAAATCACTAGTTCTTGTACTTCTTAACTGTAATAAGTAGGAGGGTGAGGGTAATTCTGTAACTTATGATATATATCCCCAACTATCCCTCAAATCTATTTTCTCTTAATCTCTACCTTCACCCACCACTCTTCTGGATTATTTTAATAATAAAATATTAATTGTCCTATTTGCCATCCTTGAATTTACGATTTATGTTACAGCCAAAGTCATCTTAAAAATCACAAATCTGAATGCATCACTCCTCTGATTAAAAACTTTTAGTGACTTGTTATTTTGTCATTGTTCTTAGAAAAATGACCCAAATTGGTAATAAGGTTCAAAAAGCCCTGAATGATGTGCTGGTTTTTCTTGTGGTTTTTATTTTATTTTATTTTATTTTATATTTAGCCTCATCTCTTACCAGTCCCCACCTTCCCAACTGGGTAGATAAAGAAGAAATGAGGACAATGATATGAATACAGAATTCATCTCTAGAATAGGGAAAATGGAAATCTTTGCTCCAAGTTAAATTGTATTCCTGCTGTGAGTATAAAAGAGGAGAGATGAGTTAGGATTAAATAATACTTGGATGGTTCCCATTTACTTTCTGGGAATCCTGAGACATTTCAATCTGATTTATGAAAGCATATGGAATGCAATCTAACTTTTTCCAATTGGATACAATATATTTTTCTTACAATATGTGAAGTCTGTCATCATAAGTATTCACATAACTTGAAGAGTATAATAGCATATCAAAGGAAATATAAATTCAGATGTTAATAATAGAGTAAGACTAATTTGCGGCTGTATTTTATGCCCAAATACCACATCACCAAAGTAAATATGGGTTCCTGACTAGTGTAGACTTCAAACAAAACTCTATATAGGTGGTGATTTTCATCTAGTTTTTCTAGAACTTATTGACATTTTGAGTAAAAATCACTAATCTTATGAAATACATATTTAATTTACATGACAAATCTATTTTCAGAACTATATTGTATGTGTGCACACAGGGAAAATTACTCTAAAACATGTGACCAAAACCAGCAAATATTTATTATTTCAGAGTTTTTGTGGGTCAGGAATCCAGGAGGGGCTTAGAGGGCGGTGATTCTGGTTTCAGACTCTCTGTGAAATGGTCATTTCCAGGCCTGACTGGGCTGCAAGGATCCACTTCCAAGCTGACTCACGTGGTTGTTGACAAATTTTGGACCAAATGGGCTATCAAACTGAGGGTTTCAGTTCCTTGCCATGCGATGGGGGCCTCTCCAAGTGGCTGTTGATAGTGTGGTTACTTGCTTTCCTCAGTGTAAGATATCTAAAGAGGGGGGCCACTAGATGACACACCCAAGCCTGTTTATAACTTAACCCTGGAAGTGACATCTCATCACTTCTGTATTTGTTTGTTGGAAGTTCATCAACAAGTTCAACTCACACTCCAGGGGTGCGAAATTAACAAAAGCATGAATGCCATGAGGCAGAGAGGGATCAATCCGGCCCATTTTAGAAGCTGCCCACCATGTATTTTATCTGGTCAAGTAGCTACTTGGTCAAGACTATGGAATATGCACAGCTGTTGTTGGGGATAGTAATGAAGGTTCAAGTGTTTCAGTTTTCAATAGATTTTAAAGAATTGCTAATTCATAAAAAGCCATCGCTAGGAGAAAGTAAAAATGTAATAACTATTTGGAATATTAAATAATGCTCTAAAACAATTATTAAATATTAACTTCCTCAACTAGTACATAGTGGGCTCTTCTCACTGGAAATATTGAAACAAGATATTTGGACTATTTTACTTATGATTTTTATACAGCCTGTCTCAGAAATGATGGTCAGGTCCCATTACTAAAACAAAGATACTTCATTTTTATTTTAATCCCCACCCAAGGATATTTTTCCATTGATTTTTAGAGAGAGTGGAAGAGAGAGGGAAAGACAGAGAGAAATATTGATGTGAGAAAGAATTGGTTGCCTCCTGCACGAACCCTGACCAGGGCCTGCCTGGGCCAGGGAGGAGCTTGCAACCGAGTTATGTGCCCTTGACCGGAATTGAACCCAGGACCCTTTGGTCTGCAGGCCAACGCTCTATCCACTGAGCCAAACCAGCTAAGGCAAAACAAAATTACTTTAAAATACAAAGATTCAATTGGTTATTCATTTTTTATTTATCCATCCAATGAGCATCTATTGAACACTTATTGTGGACAAGGCATAGCCCCTGTGTTAGATATAATGTTATTTTTTGTTTAAATAATAAGTACATTTCTACTTTTATAATGAAAATCTTAGTTTTAAATTACATAGTGAGGAGAATATTCATATTTAATATGAATATGGAAAAGGAAATGTATAATATACCATTCTCCCAGGTTTGTCCATAAGAGGGAAAACATTTCCATGGGAAGTACTATGACAGGGGTCTACAAACTAACTATCTGGTCCACACTTGTTTTTATATATAAAGCTTTCTTGGAACATAGCCACATCCACTTGCTTACATATTGTCTGTGGCTGCTTTTGTGCTACAACAGCAGGTTGAGTAGTTATGAAAGAGACAGTATAACCTACAGAGCTTAAAATACTATCTGCCCTTGCAAAAGAAGTTTGCTAATTCCCGACTTAAGGCCAACAATTAAAACTTGTACTTCATGAATTGCTAGACTAATAACTATTAAATACTTTCTTGATGATTACTTAGTGTTACATTCAAGATTATTATGATAATAATAGCCACATTTATTTGAGCACCTACTGTGTGCTAGGAAGTATGTTAAACAGACATACATACACAGATACCCCATTTATTCTTACAGCACTATGAGAAAACACTGTTTCACAGGAAACTGAGATTAAATATTCCAGGATTGTAGTTTAGGTTTGTCCGGTTCCAAAGCCCAAATTTGTACTATATGGCTCCTCCATTTCTCTGTATTACTTTCCATGAATATTATATTTTATTCAAAATGAGCTCTCTCTTATTCTACCAATGTGGCTCTTTCCAATCCCTCTGCTTTTTTCTCACCCTACTTCCAACCTTCCCACCCCTTTATTTATATCTAAATTGTACTAATCTGTCAGAGACCTCCTTTATCACCACCTGTTCTATGACACCTTTCCTGAATCTCCAGCCGGAAGCAATCTCAGTCCTATTTGTCAGCTACACAGCAGCTAACAAGGTCTCTGGTGTCCTTTAACTGCTCTGTACATGCTAAAGAATGGTATTAAAATTCTATAACACTGCCCATGCGTTATTTTGTATTCATAGAATGCTTTCCTCTAAAAGCTCAAGTAAACTAGAAGGTTTCTTCTAAGCTTATTATTGTAGAGGAAACTGACAATCATAATGCATAATCTAATGCATAGTAAGGGAATCTGTCTAGAAGATGTTTCTTATTTCAATCTAAGATTGCAGTATATTCAGTAATTTTCTCTAAGCAGTTTTTACACACCTCATTTCATTTTCATCAGCCATGTTGTGTAGCTGCAGGTGTGAGATGTGGGTTGATCATGTATATCTTTGACATAGGCTGCCATTTTACAAAGTCCACTGGATAACTGGTATTTTTTATAAGTAGTATAATAAAGGCTATTTTTAAGGCATAAATCTGTTTCCTAACACTCTTATGTATGTTCTATGCTTTTCATTTGAATTTTCTCTAAACATTAGAGAAAAGAACCATGGAATTATAAAAGCCAGGTCACCTTTCCTCATGTCACCATGGGCATTGTGATGGTTGCCACTGACACACACGTTTTGCTTTCTTTGCTTTATTTCACTTAGTACTTTTAAAGGTATGCATTGAGCTATGGCGGGGATAATGGAAATATAAGTCTCCGAGGTAATATAGTCTAGTCTAGAAGAGATAATGAACAGTGCACAGTAGTATAAAACCAAATTATTGGTCTAATGGCAGAGATCATGGATTCAGGAGATAGAGACACTTATAGTCTTTTCTAAAGAATTTAGTACTTCATTACCCACTGTCTTATACTGTGTGTTAAATTACTTGTAAGAAACATTCATAAACTTTTGCTTTATAGTCTGCTTAGAGTACCCAGCAGTTTTTCTGTCTTTGATCCAAAGGCAGTCAACAGGGCCAGTCCTTGCAGTAAATCATTCCTCAGTGGATCATCCCTTATTCCTGGAATTCAATTCTGTTCCTACCTCTTTGTATTAATAGCTTAAAGGTGCTGGCCTCAAATCCTACCCAATTACTCACAGTCATTACTCTAGATGTATTATCTAAAACACATTAGTAATTATTTTCTTGCTTCTCCCTCTGGATTTTCTTTCCACTTCCATGTTTTATTTTAATTCTGATGATATTTGGTTTGATAGGGGAAAACAAAACTCAAATTTATTAAATCTGTACAATACTCAAATTTATTAAACCTGATAACATGCTAGTTATTTTTCATGTGTGTTCTCTCATTTTATATGCACACATAAACCCAAGAAGATAGTTATTAACCATTTTCATTTTTAAAGTTCAGGAAACTGAAATCCTGAGATGTTAAATAAATTATCTAACATTGAACAGGTAAGTTTTCTAAAGACTTCAGCATATGGTATTAGAATGTATGTTGGGATGCTTCTTTGAATTAACATTTACTAAAAGACAAAAGCATTATATTTAATGTTGGATATCTTATTCTATCAAAAAGTTGAGTGACACATAATAAAGAATTAAAGATGAGATAGATAATAGAACAGTGTATAGAGAAACAGGTCTACGGAGAATTCAGATATTGGAATTATTGGACTCAGATGCTAAAAAAAAACACAAAAAACCCCCAGCAAAAACAAATATCCTTGACATTTTCTAATAAATAAAGGGAAGCTTGAAAAAGTTAGGGAACTGAAAAATGCCAAATGGTGACAGTATATTTGAAAAAGAAACAAGTAGAAATTTTAGAATTGAAAAATAGGATTGAAATTAAGAAAATGGTTTGATAGCAGACCAGACAGAACTGAAGAAAGAACCAATAAACTGGAAAATAAATATAAGAAACTAGGCAGATGATGTTTTGTTGATTTGTACACTTGAAACCTGTATCGCTTTGGGAACCAATGTCACCCCAATAAATTCAATAAAAAAGAAACTATTCAGAATACAACACAGAGAGACAATAATGAAAAGTACAGAAGAGAGAATCAATGATAAACGATAAGGAAAATAAAACTCTAACATCATTTCATTGTAGTCCAATAAACTTTAGCTATTATTACTGCTAGGTCACTCACTCCCTGCTTAAATACCTTCAATATTTCTTATTGCCTACAGAATTAAATGTGAATTCTTATACTAAAAACCTTCCTCTAACTCATTTAAACTCATCTCCAACTTCTTCCTAACATAAAATAGCTCATCTATGCTCCTTCTACCTTCATGTTGTTATGATTTATGTTCTACTCCAGCTTTCTTGCCTGAAAACTGAAGTCTTTTACAACCACCTTCCTCTCCAGCCACAGTCCTCCCCTGCTTTTTCATCGTGCTTCATTGATCTGTTATCAATTCTCAAGTTATATTGCATTATAAATTGCATCTCTGATGCCACATTTGATTGCATACTTGTCAAGGGCAGAGATATATATTTTTTAATCCTCACCCAAAGATATTTTCCCATTTATTTTTAGAGAGAGTGGAAGAGAGAGGGAAAGACAGAGAGAAATATCATTGTGAGAAAAACACATCGATTGGTTGCCTCCTGCATGCGCCCCGACCAGGGCCCGGGCTGGGGAGAAGCCTGCAACTGAGGTCAAACCTGGGACCCTTCAGTCCACAGGTGAATGTTCTATCCACTGATCCAAACCGGCTAGGGCAAGGGCAGAGATTTTTAAAAAAATATTTGAAGACATTATTTTTAGAGCAGTTTTAGATTCACAGCAAAATTGAGTAGAGATACAGAGAGTTCACATATACACTCTGCCTCTACATGGACACAGCCTCCCCCGCCAATCAATACCCCCCACCAGAGTGGGGTACATTTGCTACAATCAACAACCCTACATGGAAACATCATTATCCAAACTATGGACCAAAGTTCGTAGTTTACATTAGGGTTCACTCTTCGTGGTGTATAGTCTAATGGGTTTAGACAAATTAAAATGTCAGGCACTCACTGTTATAGAATCATACAGAGCAGTTTTACTGTCCTAAAAATCCTCTCTGCTCCACCTATTTAATCCCTCCCTACCTGCTACCCATGGCTAGAGATTTTTTAAAATTTATCCTTAGAAGGAACATAATAACTGACATCCTTGCCCCCAAATAAATGTTTTTGGATGTATGGTTGAATGAATGAAAGAAGGAAGGACAAATTGGAGAGAAGCAGGGCATCTTTGTCACCCTCTTGCTGACTGATGTTTTATCTCTGTTTCAATATTGACTCATACTATTCTGTTCTACTCAGAAGACCACCCATACAAACCTGCCTGTTCTTGAAATGCTAATTCCCACCTGATCCATTAAACTGAAGTTAAGAGAGAACTCTGGACATTTTAAAGACATATTTAATGAAGGATCTATTTAATTCAATGTGCCACACTTGTATTTTTCATAAGCCTGTGTCTAGATTCCCCAGAAGACTGAATTATATTTTTATGTGGGGGGTAGAGTTTTTATATCCTCACTTATTATGAGCAAGAGATGCCTTCATAAATTACTGCTTTTCAGTTGGGATTGTAGACAGTAGCTGTGGAACAGAGAGATTTGCTGGTCTATAAACAATTCACAGTCTCAGTCTCTTTTGCATCAATTCAGCTAGCTGTCTAGGACAGAACATTATTGGGAACTAATTAAAATTATAACAGGGAAGTATATGTTTTTGCAGATTTGAACTTGCAATCGTTTCCATAAAAAGCCACAGAGGATTGCCAAATTGTTGTTAAAATAATATAACTTCTCTTTGTGCTAGCAGAAGTTATTTATAAAACATTTGTCATCCTTTCCCAAGTATTTTAAACATTCCAAATGGCATCGTTGATGTTATTTTGTTTTTATATAAACTTAAGAAGAAAATGTTTCACATGCTGCTGATTTTGAAGACATTACTTTCTTTATCCTTCCACCCCACCCCCCAAACAGTTACCATAAGGGAAGACTAATTTAGATTTTTGAAATTTCATTCATTTAGTTTTGACCATATAGGAGGATATATTTATCTGTGGGGTAATAGTTTTGTATTATAAAAATGTTTTTTACAAATGTCAGTTTCTCATCAAGGTTAATTCACTGGGATATTTTTCTATAGCTTGAGAGAAATGCTTTGGGGAGGTTTGAATTGGGGTTTTATGAATTGGACCTATGAAACATCTACTTTAATAAAGATCAATACCCATTTGAAAGATTATGAAGAAAACTTAGCCCCATAATATATTAAAAATCATGTTTTTTTTAAAGTTAAAATTTTGGTCATTCATATAATTGTGGTAGTCTTCACAGCTATGTTGGTTAATTTATCATTATTAACTGAATAATAATACTGTTCTTTCTTGGGATAATACCACAGGGGGTGATATTATTCTAAAAGAGAACAACGCATTCAATAAACATTATCTTCAAAACATACTGCTGAGCATATTCCTCAGTATGATCTTGTAATTGATACCAGTTTTAAGTTGAAATCTCAATTCCTGGTCATTAAACTAATTTGCAGTCTTAAAAGGTAAACTGAGTGATTAGGTTCATGGCAGTTCTATTTTTATTCACAGATAATGCCTCTGAGGTAGCAATTACTGCTCCAGGAACTAGTAACCATAGAAACAGCTCTACAGGCCCAACACCTGACTGCTCACCTCCATCCCCCGACACTGCCCTCAAAAATATTGTAAAAGTTATTCGACCTCAGGTAAGTGCCCAGAATGACATTATCTGCACCATAACGTATTTTGTTTCTGAATCAGTGCATGCAAAACTGATGTTGCAATGCCTGGCCTATTTTATGATATGTACATTGATTTTTAGATTAAAAGAACGGACTTGGAAGGGGATGTTTTCTGCCCTTGGAGTTGATGGTAGACACTGAAATCTATATCAGCTTTTAGAAAAAGGAATTTGTGTATTATAGAAAAAACACACAAATGAAGCTTAGGAAACGTGCTATTTCACATCATCTTCCTTTCATAACATTTTAATAATTATAGTCCAATTATTAAGTTGTTACTTTTTTTTGGTGTCTCCTGCTCATTTTGTCTTCATTTCTCTGAACATGCTGCATTGCTTGTAATCACTTCCCTATCCTCCAGCCCCAGTTGTTTTTATATATTTTCTTTACATTCTCTATTCCTTACGGTCTCTAATTTTGCCTGTGTTTGGTATTTTACATCTCATTGCTCCTTACTTCCCTTCAGTGCTCACTTTCGCCTAGCTGGTCTCCCTTTACCCTTTGTTCTTTTCCCTCATGCCTGTCATTTGTCTGTGTGGCTTTCTTTCGCTTCCCTCTTTCTTCTCTTTCAGTTGGATTTCCCAGTAGGCGGTTTGCAGGCAAGCTTTAGAAATATCACTGGGACAAGCTGTTCTGTGATATTTCATTGAAAATAGCACTTATAAAGCTGTTAGCATTATATTTTTGCCAACAGGAGAACTCAGAACATGGACTTGGTCTTGTTCTCAAACCTGGCTCGTTCTGAATGGGCCTCATAAAATCCAAGAGAGGGGGACTGTGGATCCAATCAATGCCATTCACCATCTACTTAAGTATATAGTATGAACAAGTCCTTTGAGCTAATTTGTAAGACAGATGTGCCTGCCTTTTAAGACTGTTTTGCTGTGAATGAGCCATAATTTCCTTAATATCTTATCTTCTTTCATATCATTTGTTTAGGGCGATTCTTATTATAATCATCATCCTCATTAATAAAATGGCATTTATTTATTTATTTATTTTACCTGGAATTAGCCTTTTACTCTCAATATTATGTTATGAATATTCACCCACATTTACGTGCAGTTTAGTTCATTCATTTCCTTTTAAAATTTAAAATTTTTTATTTTTTCCATCACTTTTATCTCCTCTATGCCCTCTATTCCCCCTCCACCTCCACAATCACTACACTGTAGTCCAGCCGTGGGCAAACTATGGCCCGCGGGCCGGATCCGGCCCGTTTGAAATGAATAAAACTAAAAAAAAAAAGAGACCGTACCCTTTTATGTAATGATGTTTACTTTGAATTTATATTAGTTCACACAAACACTCCATCCATGCTTTTGTTCCAGCCCTCCGGTCCAGTTTAAGAACCCATTGTGGCCCTCGAGTCAAAAAGTTTGCCCACCCCTGCTGTAGTCCATGTCCATGAGTTCTCTCTCTTTTATTTTTCTTTATTCCTCATTCCCCCCTCCCTGCACCCCCATCCTTGAGCTGACTGCCTGCTCTCTATCTATGAGTCTATTCTCTATTTTGCTTGGTAGTTGTTTGTTCATTAAATTCCACATGTAAGTGAAACCATATGGCACTTGTCCTCTGACTGGCTTATTTCACTTAGCATAATGTTCTCCAGGTCATTCATGTTGTCGCAAAGGCTAAAATTTTCTTAAAATGGAATTTAAACCTTACCTATCCACCTCAGTTTATAGAATATTTTATTCTTTTTCTTACTTTGTTTTGGACACTTTCATATAAATTGTTTCCGTTAACCTTCATTAACTCCAAGGGAATGGATATTCTGGTGTTTGGGGTAAGGATGTTGGCACTCCAAAGGGGCTAAGTTGCACAACTAATTTGCAGTTCTTTTCCTTTCTTTCATATAATAGTTGTCTCTTCTGGTCCTGTTCAGAGGCTAGAAAAATCCTCACGAGATTGTACAACATGACATCTTTATGAGGAACTTACAGGTTTGGGGTCAGTTAGGCACAGTCACTTTACACAGAGTCCCAATATGCAGAGGAGAAAAATGTCTTCAAAAACCCTTTCTTCCTCTTCAGGGAAATGTCATCTAGTTCATTTGCTTCAAGAAATAACCTCATTAACCCCATATTTAGATGCTAAATGCCACATTAACTGTCATCGGTTCTCTCATTATATGAAGCTGTTTCTGGTGTTACTGTGAAGCCATAACATTTCCAGAAATTTTAAAATGTCTTAGGTAAGAGATTGTCCTATAATTACTTTTATACCAACGTAAATTCTCTAATGTAAATGCATGTGGTCATTCAATGAATGAAAAACGGATTTCTTTCTACATATCTGAAGTCTATGCAACCCTAAGGAAACTTAATCCATAAATCCTTCCTTACATATTCTTTAGCTGTGTTTATTTTGGTAAACTTTGAAGAAAACGAGAGGTAGTGTTAAAGCCAGAAATTCCAACTTGACTCTATTCCTTGGTTCATTGTTACTAGTAAATGTCTGTGAAGCTAACTAACTCCAGCTTCCTTTCTTAGCTGTCATAGTGATGATTTGAGGAGGAAAAAGTGAAGCAAGTCAGGAAACTAAGCATTATGGTATTTAACTTAGAACCAATGCAGCCTATAAGTTTGTATGTAATAGAACAATGACTGCTAAGGTGTATAATTGGGAAAGAATATAACCTCAATTTTCTTTTTACCGCAGAGACTGTGGCGGATTGCTTATTTCTCCTCATGATGTCTAACCTCCTGGGGCTCCTCATTCACTGTAGAGAGCAGGGAATAGAAAATTAGTGGAAGTAATTATTAGGGAGAATCAGGGTAGGACACGTGATTTCAGGAAAGGGTTTGGAGACTAAAGAGTGTGGGTGGGGGACAGCTGGATGGATAGAACAGGGGACTCCCTGGGGTGTTCTGACAAGTCACAGGTGTGTGAGGGATGGAGAATGGTTGAGATCTAACTGTTCCAAAGAAAAGATAATTGTTGTTAGGTTATATAAGAGCCTATATTTTGATCACAAGTTTAATCCTCTAAAGTGTTTGCTAATTTTGGCTGGAAATGCAAAAAATGTGAAGTTAGATTGACTTATGGGTATTAAAACACTTTTAAAATTTACTAATTAGAAATTAATAACATAGTTGAAAAGATCATTTCACTCTGAAAACTACCTGTGTTCATGAATTTGCATTTCTTTGCCTGGGCATTGGCACATGTGTTCATTTTTATTGTGAGAATGCTATAGAATTGATGAGGAATAAAAACATAATTTTCATTGCATTCACTGCAAATATATACTACTTAGATAGAGCAAGTTTAGTTATTTCCCCTTCTCTTTGTGTATGTCTTTATCTAGTCTACTTTCCATAACTCTACCTATACATGAGAATATCCATTGTAAACAAGGACTCATTGCATTCAATTTGTGGTAGGGCTGATTATACATTGCATGCTTGGAATTACTGTTAATTACTTAGAAGCCACAGATTTTGCAGTGTATTGTTGTTTGATTTTATTTGGCATATTTATTTATTTTTTCAGTATGTTTTTATTGATTTCAGAGAGGAAGGAAGAGAGAGATATAAACATCAATGACGAGAATCATTGACCGGCTGCCTCATGCACTTCCCCTACTGGGGATCAAGCCTGGAACCCGGGCATGTACCCTGACTGGGAATCGAACCATGACCACCTGGTTCATGGGTCAACCTCAACCACTGAGTCACACTGGCTGGGCATGGCATATTTACTAACTCACTAAGTCACAGCTGTTAGTTCTGTATCCCATGTTTGACCTTTTTACCTTTGCTTCTTTGGATTCTTTCATGTCATAAGATTCTTCAGATTGTGAAATATTCTATTTTCAACTCATAGAGACTGAAATATTTATATACTACTGGTTTCTCCTGAGCTTCTCTATCAAGATGATTTACCCACATTTTTTAAATGATAACTTTTGATGAATGGAATATTTTATTTTTGATCCAATTTATCAGTTTTTTTCTTTCTTGGTTAGTGCTTTTTGTGTTTTGTTCAGGTTGTGAATATGTGCTCTCATATTTTTTCTAGATGCTTTCTGGTTCTGGCTTTTATATTTAGTTTTATGATCTATCTCAAATTGTTTTTGTAGGTTGTGAGGTAAGAGTTGAGATTCATTATTTTTTCCTACATAGAAAAAGAGTTTTCTCATTGAGTTGACTTAATGCTTTAGTATTGTTTATTACTTTCACTTTCCAATTGTTCATTGTTGGTATATAGAAATGCTGTTGAGTTTTCCATTATCCTGTGTCCTGCCACCTGGATAAACGTATGGAAAAGTTATAGTAGTTCCTTTTAAAAATAATTTTTAATGGTTTTCTTCTGTCCTCTGAGAATAATGATGGTTTTATTTCTTCTTTTTCTAGTCTTTATGTCTATTATTATTATTAACCAGTGGCCTGGTGCACAAAATTCATGCACATTAAAAGGGAATTAATTAGAGGAAATATTTTAATATTGCTACTTGCCTTTTCTCTATAATCAAAATGTCAGAGATGAAAGAAAATTAGTAAAATGTATATGAAAATCTTCCTCCTGTCAGAATCTGGGGCACGCCGCGGAACCCAGAGTCAAGTCCCCGCCCACCCGTGGGCACCTCAAAATCGCTCAGGACCCTAGCTGGTTTAACTCAGTGGAAAGAGCGTCGGCCTGTGGACTGAAGGGTCCCAGGTTCGATTCCAGTCAAGGTCACATGCCTGGGTTGCGGGCTTGATCTCCAGTAGGAGACGTGCAGAAGGCAGCCAGTCAATGATTCTCTCTCATCATTGATGTTTCTATCTGTCTTTCCCTCTCCCTTCCTCTCTGAAATCAATAAAGATATATATTTAAAAAAAGAAAAAAGAAATCCCGCAAGACCTAGACCCGGCCGGCTCCACTCCCATTGGGCAATATCCAGACCTGGCCAGCCCCACCCTCATCAAGCCCCGCTGGGCAGGTCGCGCAGCCTCAGGTCCCCCAGCCTGGCGTTGGGCGAGGGGCACAGACTCAGGTCCCTTGTCAAGCCCTTCTGGGTGGGGGGCGCAGCCGCAGGGCCTCCAGCACACTCTCAGGTCCCCCGGCCCAGTGCTGTGGTGGGGGGGCGTGGCCTCAGGTCTCCTGTGAAGCCCTGCCAGGTGGGGGGCGTGGCCTGAGGTACCCTGTCAAGCCCCTTTGGGCAGGGGGTGTGGCCTGAGGTCCCCCGTCAAGCCTCACCAGGTGGGGGGCGCAGCCTGAGGTCCCCTGTCAAGCCCTGCTGGGCGGGGGGCATGGCCTGAGGTCCTTTGGCCTGGCACCAGGGCAGGGGGTGCAGCCTGAGGTCCCCTGTCAAGCCCCACCAGGCAGGGGTGCAGCCTCAGGTCCCTGCTGATTGCTCATTAAGGCTCATTAAGGGAACTCGGCCCCCGCTGTGGGGTAGCCGTCTTCTGTTACAGAAAAACCCGCCTCTGCTGTGGGCACAGCTATCTTTGTGATGGTGTGATGGTCAATTTGCATATTACCTCTTTATTAGATATGATAATATAATACTACTGTGACTGCAGGGCAATTGTGCACAGAACTGGTAAAACCAAAAATCCTTTCCTTATTTGTTATCTTTAAGGGAAAGTATTTAATATTTCAGCATTAAATACAATATAACCTATGTTTATTATATATACTCTTCTACTCCTAATTTACTGAAAGTTTTTAGCATAAAAGGGTGTTGACATTTTTCAAAATTTTTCTGTGTATATTTAGATGATCATATGATTTTTCCTTTGTTCTGTTGATGTGATAAATTATGTTGTTTTATTTTTTATATTTTAATTATTTTTTTAATCCTCATCTGAGGATATGTTCCCATTGATTTTTAGAAAGACATGAAGAGAGAGAGAGAAAGAGAGAAAGAAAGAAAGAAAGAAAGAAAGAAAGAAAGAAAGAAAGAAAGAAAGAAAGAAAGAAAGATTGATCGGTTACCTCCTATGCACACCTTGACTGGGGATAGAACCCTTGACCAAGGTATGTGCCATGACTGAGAATTGAACCCTCAGCCTTTTGGTATATAGGACAACACTCAACTAACTGAGCCACCGGGCTAGGGCTACATTGTTTTATTTTTTAATGTTAATCAAACTTTGCATTTCTGGGATAAGTTGACTTGGTTATGATGTTCAAGAGACACTTTGGATAAAGCATTAGTATTAAATAGATGGATTAAATCTAAGGGAGACAAAGATGACTAATGATCTGGTCCTGGTTGGCTGGGATTTTGCAATGATCTTAATAAAAATAGGAAAGACCTGAGCAGAATTTATTTTGATGAGGAAGAGGGTGGCATGATAAATTTTGTTTTGTAAACCTATTGAGTGTGTGGCATGATATTACAAATTAGAAATATTGATGTGGAGCTCTGGTGAGAGGTAAAAGCTTAAGGTAAAGATTTTATAGTCATTTATAGAATTAGATGATGAAGGGAGATAGTATCAAAGACAGAATGCTGGAAATGTTCACTCTTAAGAGTATAATTAATATTTGTTAAGTAAAAAATACAATTTAATTTTCCTGGTTCTTTTGGGAATGGATATTATCTTCATTTTATAGATGAGGAAATTGGAAATCAGTACATTTAAGTAATTTCTTTACATATACTTTAGAAAGAAGGCCTTAGCAAATGGAGAGAGAGAAGGAGCATTGAGAGATAAAAAAAACAAAACAAGAAAGGTAAAATATTATTCTAAATATGAACAGAGAAGAAAATTTGAAGAAGAGATTAGTTAACATTATTAAAACTTGTTGGGATGCAAAGCAGAAGGAAGCTCAAAATGTCAGCTTGTTTGGTGATTATGAGGACAAACACCTTCAAGAAAGCAATTTAATTAAAGTGGAGAAGGTAGAAGCTAAATTGCAAAGAGTTGAAGAGTTGAAGAAAAGCAATGCACTGGTTGTAGATTAAGCTTTTGAATAATTTGGTGGTAAAAGGAAAGTATGACAGGTGTTGAAGGAAGGACAGAATTTAAGAAACCATTGTGTGTGTGTGTGTGTGTGTGTGTGTGTTAATGTCAGGATGCATGAAATTAAATCTGGTTGTAAAGAAATTAAATCTGGTTGTAAAGAATGGGAAAGAGGAGATTAAAAGTTGATGGGAGAGACATGAATGATGAGGACTGAAATGTTAAATTTATAATAGGAGGAGTGACTAAATCTAATTAGCTCCAAAGTTCAAACACTGGCATTACTGGAGTGTTTGGATAAGGAATTGGCTGTTAAAGCATTGGATTTTGGGGCTGCACCCTTGGTGTTGGTTTTAGCTGGATGGATTTTTCTACTCTTCCTTTTTCACGACATGGGGATGTTTGAGAAGTGACCCAAGGTGGAGGCAGAAAAAAGACAATTTTGGCACAATATCACAGATGAATCATTTTATTAGGTGCTTAATATTGAATTTGATAATAACATTTTAATGAACATAGGTGGATATTAACAGCAAGTCAACCTGGAAAATTTGGAAATTCTGATTATCTTGAGGCTGTTCCTGGTACAGATCCCACCACATACTTTAAACCCCATCCATAGTAGAATCTGACACAATGAAGTGAAAAGGCTACACTTTTTCACAGCTATGGAGGGATCTTATAAAAAGAAGCACACAGAGGCCATAGAAAGATAAAAGTCAAGGGCCCAGGTCTCTCAAGAGACTAAGGCAGATGATTTGAAGAAAGATGAGTTGCTCCTGAATTCCTATCCACGATGGACTCTGTTTAAATCAGGTGGAAACCTGAAGGAAATCAATATTTTAGATATTCTTCTGGACTTTTTTTGGGGTGCTTAATGAGCTAATAATAAGGTAATTTAATAATAATCCATACCATCTCTCCCTTCCATTATTAAGAGTGTAGAACTTGTGGTATATAAAATTCTTGCCAAACTTAGAATACTATTTTACTGGGCACTGTGGGGTTATAGAATATATACGCTAAATTTTAAAATTAGAAATGAGAGTGGGTAAAAAACAGAGTCCTATAACTCAGAGTACAGAATATTGTATTGGGTTGAAGCAAAAAGTAGATAAGAAATAAAAAGGCCTTTTAAAAGATAATCTTTTAAAAATATTTTTCTTTTAGTGTATTGGGCCATTTATTTCTATTATTGACCACGTGTTTCATTTATTTCTTTTTTGCTTTTATTTATCTTTATTGTTGAAAGTATTACAGTTGTCCCCCCCTTCCCCCCCATTGACCCCTTCCACTCCACTCCTGCCCTTTAAAAACCCCTACAAGGTAACTATTTTTTTTATTTTAATGATTGGGTTTGAGACTTAAAGAGGTTGAATAATTTTCCCAGTCTTTCAGAGTCACTGACTGGAAGAACTCTGGTCTCCTAACTCCAGTAATCTGTTCATGTTAATTAGCTCCTTGGGGAGAAAATCATCAAGATGGAACATTGTATTCCAAAGGGATGATGAAGTTTGAGAGGAGAATAATAGGTTGGAAAAAGGAAGAAGAGCAGAAACATAGACGGCTGTAGTTTGTAACCTAACGGAGGAAACCAAAGAAGACTCTGTTCAGTAATCTGGAGTCCTTGAACCAAAGCCAAGTGAGAAGTGAAAGCTAAAAACAGAAAGATAATAAAATAATAGAAAATAATCTTAGGTGAAACAAAGAACAATTGGGAAAGAAAAAGATATTAAGAAATCAGTGCCCCCAACAATTAATCAGTAGTCCTCAACAAATTAGAATTTCCTGAGAAGATTTAAAAAAAAAATGCCTGGACCCTACCCCAGACTAATTAAATCAGTATCTCTGAAGATAAGTATTTTTTTAAAATCCTTATTGCTGCTCTTTCTAGGAATTCATTTCTAATCATGCTTGTCATCCTCTGTGTAACCTTTCTGACCCTTCAACTTGTCAGCAATGTGAGGATGGTATTTGCCTTGCCTCCTTCTCAGGGGTGCAGTAAAGCTCAGATCAGATGAAATCTGCAGTGGTGCTGTGTAAATTGTAAGGCCCTGTAGCAGCCTGACTTGCTGTTACAGTGATTTAAAAGTGGTGTTTGTCCACATTAGAAATATGACCTTTGAGAGACACTCCTCTCTTGCTGTCTCATCCATAGTGGCTCTGATGATAGCAACTTTGGCTTTTAGGAAATGTGTTTGGGAGCCTTTTAAGTTCCTAAAGTCATTCAAATCTACCCAGAATGATGCTGGCTAACTAGGGGGTATTCCCAACCTCCAGCATTTCATCCCATAGAGGTGTCTGCATAAGTGAGCCATGGAGATATGAACTGAAATTTGGGATGTGAGAGAAGCCAATAAAGATAGACACAGAATTGGGTCAGGCTGAAGGGAAAAGCCAGAATCCAAAAAGCACCCACTACAATCTTTATCTTCCATTTACACTAATAAAAGACAAACATGCAAATTGACCGCACCTTCGCTATGCCTTAAGCCATGCCCACCAGCCAATCAGAGCGACTATATGCAAATTAACCCAACCAATATGGCGGCCAGCAGCCATGGAGCTGGAGCAAGCAGGAGGCTTGGTTGCCCCAATGATGGAGGAAGCCAAGCTTCCCAACCGGCTCTGAGCTCCACTCAAAGCGACAAAGTTTCAATTACAGAAGGTAAATAAACCCTAGATACCTGCTTTCAGCAGGCCGTGGCTACGGAGCTGAAGCAGGAGCCGGCAACAAAGTTTCAATTATAGAAGGTAAATAAATCCCAGAATAAAAAAAGAAAAGAAGAAAAGGAGAGGCTGGGAGCTTCCGTCGCCAGGGGTCTTGGCCAGCCTGAAAACGGCCCTCAGCCCCTCACCCAGACTGGCCAGGCACCCCAGTGGGGACCCCCCCACCCTAAAGGGGGTGTAGCCAGCCTGGAAACAGTCATCAGCCCCTCACCCAGGCTGGCTGGCCAGGCACCCCAGTGGGGACCTCCACCCTGAAGGGGGTGTGACCAGCCTGCAAACAGCCGTCAGCCCTTCACCAAGGCTGGCCAGGCACCCCAGTGGGGACCCCCACCCTGAAGGAAGTGTGACCAGCCTGAAAATACCCATCAGCCCCTCACCCAGGCTGGCCAGGCACCCCAGCGGGACCCCCACCCTGATCCGGGACACCCTTCAGGGCAAACCAGCCGGCCCCCACCCATGCACCAGGCTTCTGTCCTATATAATAAAAGGGTAATATGCAAACTGACCCTAACAGTGGAAAGACTGGGAATGACTGGTCACTATGATACACACTGACCACCAAGGGGGCAGATGCTCAATGCAGGAGCTGCCCCCTGGCAGTCAGTGCACTCCCACAGGGGGAGCTCTGCTCAGCCACAAGCCAGGCTGCCAGCTGCCAGTACAGCGGTGGTGGTGGGAGCCTCTCCAGCCTCCTCAGCAGCACTAAGGATTTCCGACTGCAGCTTAGACCTGCTTCCTGCTGGCAAGTGGACATCCCCCAAGGGCTCCCGGGCTGCCAGAGTGATGTCTGACTCCCAGCTTAGGCCCAATTCCCCAGGGAGTGGGCCTAAACTAGCAGGTAGTCATCCCCCAAGGGATCCCAGACTGCGAGAGGGCACAGGCCAGGCTGAGGGACCCCCCCGAGTGCACAAATTTTTGTGCACCGGGCCTCTAGTTAATGAATAAAATCACCATCATTCTTTGTAGATGCCATGCCAATCATATGCCAGTAGAATATTATTCATCCTCATTTCTTTTGATGAAACTCTGGCTATATTTACCCACGTTGAAAATGGGGAATGATTTATTGCTGACCCTTTCTACATGTAATAAAAACATTCATCTCCTTTTCTAAGCATAAAACCTGATTCTCTGAATTTTGTGCCCACAATGCCCTTTACAGCAGCAGACTTTATTAAATGGTTGTTTTTTTTTCTTTTGTGTGGTTATTCAGGTTTTTTCTTCCGCATACATAAAAATCTCAGTGGGTGCCATTCTTTGGCATGTCTTTCTCCCTAGAGCATTTCTAGGCAGTTTGATTAAGAATGCATACATGGAAATTTCTCTGGGAAAAATTTCCTTAAAAAACAAAATGTCTAGAAACTAGCGTTGGCATTATTGTTTTAAATGTCTTCAGTGCGAATTAGAATTTGAAACCTAATCTCATCCGTTGTTATTGACTTGTACTGGGCAAAGTTAAAGGCCTGCAGTAGTTACCTCTGCCTCTCCATTCATGGGAACCTGTTTGACCGCGTGATGAATAGTAGACCTAATGTATGAATCTGAAGTTGATCACTTCAACTTCCTACTCTTGCCTGTTCTAAAATTCTGGAATTTAGCTATGAATGTACCACAGAGCACATTGTTACTTTATTTGCTTATTTATTCAGTAAACAGAGTTGAGTGCTTATTGGATGCTGGGCATCATAAAATGATATTTACATATAAAAATGACCTCAAAGAACCTTTAATTGACTGAGGGAGACTGTGTTCTAAAGAGATAACATTTAGATTTTCACTGATGGAATTCATTGATTGAATGAATAATCCCAGGGATTATCGTGAGATTTCTCCCAATCTACATTCATTCCCTGTGTATTCTCATCCAGTTCCAGGGCTTTAAATGCTGTCTATATGCCGATGACTCCTAAACTTCTATCTCCAGCCCCAACCACTTCCCTGAACTCAGGCTCATATGCAGCCAGCTACCCTAAATCTCAAATAAATGTCTAAAAAGCATTTTAAGCTTAACATGTGTGGCACTAAACTTTGCATTTCAGTTCATGGCAGCACAGGGTAAAGAAATTGATCCCATTCTTGATTCTTTTCTTCTTCTCACTCTGTCACATCTAGTCCATCAGAAAACCCTTTAGGGCCGACAATTCTTAACTATGGTTCAGGACCCCTTGGCGGTCTCAAGGACCCTTTCAGGAGGTCTGTGAGGTCAAAACTGTTTTCATAATAATACAAACATATTTTTCCCTTTCCACTCTTATTTGCACAAGTGCTTGATGGAGTTTTCCATTGTTGCGCGATGATGTGCAATGACATCATAGCTCTGATGGCTAATGAAATGTGCATTTGGATTCCTATGTTTTTAAAAGTGTCTCAGTTTTAATTTTTAATATACTAAATAGTTAAAGATATTACCCCCCTGTACGAAAACTCTTTAGTGTTTCCAGTAATTTTTAAGGGTATGAAATGGTCCTGAGATTTTAAAAAAAGTTTAAAAATTGTTCCTCTAGTTTTCTTTTCAAAATATATCTTGAATCAGGACCCTCTGACCATCTCTCCTCTGCCACCATCATATAAACCATTAATGCTCTTGCCTGGACTTTTGAAAAAGCCTCTCACTCTGTTTCCTGGCAATGACTGTTGTGCCCTTATTATTCTTTTACAAATTGGCAGGTGGACTTACATAAATCAGATCATGTGATTCATCTGCTAAACTTCCAATGTCTTCCCATCTCACTCAGACTACAATCATACATCCCCTTAAGTAATTTGACTCTCTCTTTAACCTCTTAATCGATCTCCTGTCAGCCTCCACGCAGCTCACTTTACTCCAGCCACGCCATCTTTTCTCCACTGCCTCAGATAAGCCAAACAGTCCCTGCCTTACGTTTTTTATACTCATCATGGACTTGTCTGGAATGCCCTTCTCCCACTGACTTACGTGGCTCATTATCTTTCTTCCTTCAGGTCATACTCAGATGCCACTATGAGGAGGCCTTCTCTGACCACTGAATATAAAGTAGCCTCAACTTCACGTTCTAGCTCCTTTATGCTAGTTTTCCTCTGTAACATATTTTAAACCTGATTTAGCATTTATGTGTTGGTCAATGTCTTTCCCACTCGAATGGATGTTCCATAAGAAAAAGAACAATGTACTATTATGATTATTATATGCTCAATCCTAGTACCTAGGACAGCACCTAGTACATAATCGGTGCTCAGTAAGTATAATTTTAATTAACAGAGGATGGTTGGGTAAAAGCCAGGGAAGGCTATTCTAGGAAGAGGGTACACAAATGGAGCTTTATATTTGAATAGAAATTAGGTAGATAAAGTGGCATATACACTGTCCAGGGAGCACAATAGAATGAGCAAGGCTTTTATAGATTTTTTACTTAATGCTGTGCCAAATTCACCATAGGGTATTCTAATAAATGAAGAAGTCTCAACCACATATTCTACCCTCTTCCCCTCAATCAGAATGTCTCAATATCTGTGAAGTACTCATTCTGAGTGGTGTTTCTGGAGTAAAAAATGTTCCAGTGGTCAAATGTATTAGGGAATTACAGGGTTAAACACTTTTCTGCACTGAAGGATTTTTCATAGCCTTCCCCCAGTTCCACCCTTGGAAACCCATTATTATTTTTCACAACTAGTGATCCACAGCACACAATTTGGGAAACATGATATAGGTCACTTGATATGCTTCTTTATAGCTGACCCCAGCAGTTCCATTCTGGTTTGATTTTTCCACTCATTCTGCACAAATTTACACTGTTGAGAAGGGGACATGATTACTAAGCAATAAATCTGTGTCATTCATGTAGTCTGTTACAGAATGGTATCTATACATTACTTACTTAATTCTCTGAGCAATCATATCAGATAATAGAGCCATTATAATTTCTATTTTATGTATGAAGAAAAGTAAAATAAGTATACTGTACCCTGTTGAAAAACAAGTTTTAAATCAATGGTGTTAAATCCCTAAAACTGAAAAACAAGTAATTAGAAGGACCTATATTTTTCACTATAATACAGTATTATGTTAGCATCATTATATTTTACGTTGATTGAATTCAATTCAATAAGTTTGTTTCAAGCACTATATTAGTCACTATGAGGAATAAAAAAGTTTACATAATTGTTTGAGTTTGGTATACAAATTAACTGCACTGTTTCACTTTCTCTCCCAGATTCAGAACCAGTTGAGAGATATGATATAGGAGTTAGACAAATTAAAATAAAATGTCATAATTTTTATTGTTACTGTAGAACTGATTGGACAATATTATTCTGGATATGTAGCTAAATGTGCTTGCTGTAACTTTGCCCTGGAATGAAACACATCACAGCCATCTACAAGGTGGTTTTGATACAGAAGAGCAGGGATGTATAGATTATGCTGACATGTTGGCTCTGTAGAGGAGAAGCCCAGAAGGGGCAGAGCCTGGAATGCTTAGTTCTTTCCCCAAAGACATTTTGCAGCTGAGCAGTTCTCACTCCATGGGGAGATATGAGTGAAGGGAGAATAGGCCAAGAATGTTACTCTGGTGGAATTACCTTTCTTGTGGAAACATGAGGCCAGAGAGTACAAAGTCAGCTTAACATGATAATAAAATATGCTTTATTTGGTCAAGTAGCCTAGCGTGTTTGGATAATAAAGCTCACTATACTTATTTGCCATTACATCAGCTTACTTCAAAAACATCTCTGTTTTCTTTATATTAATGGTACTACCATCTAATTGGTTTTCCAAACCAGAAATTTGAGTTGCCCTAGAGCCTTCCCTTTTCTTTTCTCCCTAGCTACTAGTAAATAGCAAACCAAACTATCTCAATTCTGTTTCCTTAGTATCTGCCAAAGCTTTCCTCTTTTCTTTGTTCCCACTGCAAATGTCTTAATTCACCTGCTCTTGACTTGATTATTGAAATAGCTTCCATAATGGCTCCCTTGCTGGCACTCTCATCTGCTCTAACTTATCTTCTACATTTCTCACAGTAATTTTCATGTTTTAATATTATTATTTTGAAACAATAAAAAACTTACAGCAAAATTAGAAAACAATATAAAGACCTTTTTGCCTGGAATTATTTGTAAGTTGCTGATCCCATCAGCTCCAAATACTTTGGCATGTTATTTCTTTTTTTTTTTTTAAATATATTTTATTGATTTTTTACAGAGAGGAAGGGAGAGAGATAGAGAGTTAGAAACATCGATCAGCTGCCTCCTGCACATCTCCCACTGGGGATGTGCCCACAACCCAGGTACATGCCCTTGACCGGAATCGAACCTGGGACCCTTCAGTCCGCAGGCCAACGCTCTATCCACTGAGCCAAACCGGTTTCGGCTGGTATGTTATTTCTTATGAACGTGGACATGTATCCTTAACCAGAAAACAAAATCAGATATTGAACTTTGGCATGTTACTAGCATTGAATCCTATAACCCGATTCAAATATCAGAACCAGTTGAGAGATATGATATAGGAGTTAGACATAATAATGTTTTATGGCAATAAGATCCCATCCAGAACCATACAGTGTGTCTAGTTCTCATCTCATTTGAACTGGAACAATTCCTCAGTCTTTTCTAGACTTTAAAACCATGACGCATTTGAAGAAAAAGGTCAGTTACTTTATAGAATGTCCCTCCATTGGGGCACAAGCTAGGCTGAGGGACCCCCCCCCCCCCCCGCATGAATATCATGCACTGGGCTTCTAGTATGACATAAATTTCCATGACACTGATAGTGTTTTATTCCAAAGGAAGTCCTATGTATTGTAAAGGGTGTCCCAAAATTCACGCAAGAAGTAATTTTGATAGAAAACACAGGTTTATAATTAAAAATTGTAAATTTTTTATTGATTCATAAAGTATATAGTATAGGGTTAAGTATGGAATAGCACATCGGGTAAATGGCCTCCACGGCTTTGCTGGCACATATGCAAAGCCGTGGTCTTCATTGGTCTTCATTGTCCCTGCTCCTGGGCCATATTGGTACTTGGTAATGTTTATCAAATTGAAGGGATTGAAATCAAAGGGCAACAGATATTAGAATCTGATTCAATAAACCAAGTAAAATTAGGTTTTTATTTTTTGTTGTTGTTGTTGTTAATGCTCACACAAAAATTCAAATTTTGCGTGAATTTTGGGACACCCTTTACTTATTCTTAAAACTTCATATCATCTTAAATTCATCCATATAAGTATTTGTTCTGTCACATCTTTCTGGTTTGAACCTTAAGCTCTTTTTTCTATCTACTATTTATTTACTTCTTGGTGATAACCCTCATCAGAATTGCTTTTACTTATACAGGGGTGCGCAAACATAGGTTTACAGTTGTGAATACATGAAACAGAGTTTATTCTTATATCATTACGTATTAATTATTGTATTATTTTCCATATGAACAACTGTAAAACTACTTTTGCCCACCCTGTACTTTGGATAAAATGATCTTTTAAACTGTAATTTTCTTACCAAACCAAAAAAAGGGGGTGCCATTATTTTTATTATATAGGAAGACATTTGGGGTAATTGTAGAGAAAAATAAATACAGCATGGTGCAATGGAAAGTGTATGCATTGCTTTGAAGTGTTGAGAGGGATAAACTGTAAAACTGTCTTTGAAAGTTACTGAGTATCCTTTGAGAAGTCTCAATTTCCCAATCTGTAAAATGTGGTAAATAATATTCACTTTTGCAGTGGTTGTATTTGCATGAAAAGTATATTGTAGGATGTCCGACACAGCATGTATTTAATGAGAGCTATTATTAGTAATGATGTAAAGTAAGAATTGGAAAGCAGAATGACTTTTGGTAGGTTAAAAAGCAATGCATACTGCACATTTATTTGTAAAAAAATTCTTTGCTCTCATGCACACAGTAGCATATGTTTCCTGTTTTGGCTGCTCAAAACATATCTTCTATAAATCATTATACAATTACCTCCTGCTGTTCTTAAGCAGAAATTGAAAAAAGAGAGAAATACACAAATTGCCTATATCAGGAATGAAACAGGGAATATTACTACAGACTCTATAGACACTAAAAGGTCAATGAAGGAATATTGTAAACCACTCTACCCATATAAATTTGACAATTTAGCTTAAATGAATAACAAACTGGCACAATTCACCCAATATGAAAAAGATAACATGAATAGTCCTATAGCTATTAAGGAAATCGAATTCGTAATTTATAAATCTTTCAAGAAAAACAAGTTGGTTTTGCTGGAGAATTATAACAGATATTTGAGGAAGATTTTTTTTTAATCCTCACCCAAGGAGTGAAGATATTTTTTTCATTGATTTTTAGAGAGAGGGAGGAATGGGAGAGAGGGAAAGACAGAAAGAGAGAGAGGAAAGAGAGACATTGATGTGATTGATTGCCTCCCTCACACACCCTGACCTGTGGTGGGCATGGAACCTGCAACCCTCAAGTGCACAGGCCTATGCTCTAATCACTTAGCAACACTGGTCAAAGCTTAAGGAAGATTAAGTTCAATTTTAAACATTTTTTTTCCTGAAACAAGAGAGGAACTTTGCAATTCATTTATGAAGCTAGTATTTCCCTAATACCCAAATCAGACAGTACAAAACAAAACAAAAACACTAAAAATGCCCAATAACACAAAAAGCAAATACCACAGAGCAGTATCCCTCATAAATATAGACACAAAATTTCTTAATCTATTAGTAAGTAGAATTCAGCAAGATATAAAAAGCATTATATACCATGACCAAGTGGAGTTTATTCCAAGGATATAAGACTGATTGAAAATTAATGAAGAAGAAAACCACATGATCATTGAAGCAGATCAATTGAAGCAGAAAAAGCCATCAACAAAATTCAAGATCTATTCATGATTTTTAAATGTATTTTTATTGATTTCAGAGAGGAAGAGAGAGGGAGAGAGAGAGAATCATTGATCAGCTGCCTCCTGCATGCTCCCTACTGGAATCGAACCTAGGACCCTTCAGTCCACAGGCCGATGCTCTATCCACTGAGCAAGGCCAGCTAGGGCCATTCATGATTTTTAAAAAAATCTCAGAAAAATAGAAACAATGGAGAACTTCCTCAACTTGATCAAGATCATCTATAAAAATTCTTTAGCTAATATTTAATGGTGAAAATTTGAATGCTTCTCCTCAGAATAGGAACAAAATAAAGATGTTCACTCACACATCATTGTTATTCAACATAGCACTGAAAGTTCTGGCTGTGCAATAAAAAGAGGAAATAAAAGGCATAAGGCATGTGGATTGGAAAGGAATAAATAAAACTGTTTCATTTGCAAATGACATAATTGTCTAGGTAGGAAATCCCAATGAATCTACAAAAAATCTTCCTACTAATAAGTTAATTCAACAAGGTCACAGGATGAAAAATAAACATTTAAAAAATCAATTGCATTTCTATAAATTAGCAATAATCATGTGGACACTGGAATTAAAAATACAATATCATTTATAATCAACATACAAAGCAAAGAAAAATCTACCAAAACATGTATAGGATTTGTGTACAAAAGTACACAAATATAAAAAAATGCAAATAAGTATATAGAGAGTGTTTATGGATTAGAAGACTCAATAGTAAAGATGTAAATTCTCCCCCAATTGATATACAAATTTAATGTAATTTCTCTCAAAATCCAAGCAAGATTGTTTAAAGATATATACAAGATTATTCTAGAATTTACATAGAAATATAAAGGAATTGGGATAACTAAAACAATTTTGGAAACAAGAATAAACTGGGAGGAACTAGTCTGCCCAATGTTAAGATTTATTTTATAGTTACAGTATTCAATACTATATTAGCAAAGGGATGGGCACAATGGAACAGAAGAGAGAACCCAGAAATAGACCTACACAAATATGCCCAACTGATATTTGACAGAGGTGTCAAAGCAATTCAATGGAGAAAAGATAGCCTTTTCAACAAATGGTGTTGGAGCAATTGGGCATCCATAGGCAAATATCTGTCCTAAGTCTCACATCTTAAACAAAAATTAACACAAAGGGATAACTGACTTAAATGGGAAATGTAGAATTAGAAAACTTTTAGAAAAAAATTTTGGATCTAGAGCTAGGTAAAGTGCTCTTATACTTTATAACAAAAACATTATCCATAAAAGGACAAATTGACAAATTGTGCTTTCTCAAAATTAAAAATGATTGCTTCATGAAAAACTGTTAAGTGATGAAAAGACAAGTGGAGACTGGAGAAAACATTTGTGCACCACACACCTGCAGAATAAGAGTTTCTAAAATATATAAAGAATACTCAAAACTAAACAGTCATATAAAAAACAAGCAATCCAATTAGAAAATGGGCCAGACATGAAGAGACATTTCCCTATAGAGGATATACAAATGGCAAATAAGCACATGAAAAGATGTTCAACATCACTAACAATTAGAGAAATGCAAATTAAAACCCCAGTGAGCTATCACTACATCTATCAAAATGAATAAAATAAAAAATAGTGACAACACCAAATGCTGGCAAGTATATGGAGAAACACATACATTCCTTGTGGAAAGTGAAATGGTACAGTGACTCTGGAAAAACAGATATTTTAATATTTGAATACCTAGTTCAAAAAATATTTTTTTGCAAGAAAGTCATGACTATTTTAATGCTGGGAGAAGCTTCCCTGAGAATCAACTTCATGATTTGGAGGTAAAAAAACACTCTCCAGGTTTTTAATATCTATATTCAGTCCACAGCAACAACACTTTTATTGAATAAAACTAGAATAATCACCCAAACTTCTAATACCCTTTCATGTCTAT
>NW_005871058.1:3445801-3577986 GCF_000147115.1 Myotis lucifugus
GTGAATGTATTAAAATCAAAGCAAGTATTCCAGGCCCATCTCCATTTTTAATAATGCTACTATCTCTTTGTTCTTTCTCCCATTACTATTATTTCATTTCTCCACACAGATATTTCTTTAATCCTGCCATTGTGTTATGTGTTTTGAGGCACCATTTGCTTATGTCTAGATGTGAACACATGGCCTTTCCTTTTCTTTGAAGCCCTTCTGATTGCTACTTATGTGATCTTGAGTAAATAATTTAACCTCTCTGATCCACTGATTCTGTGCTAGTTAGGCTAAGTAGTGCTAGCTGACACGACAGACCAACCCAGAATCTCAGTGGTTTAACATAAAGGAAGTTTTACCTCAACTTCTTAGAAGGTCCAATGTGGATTGAATGACCCTCCTTCATCTTGGAACTACATCATCTGCAGAGTAAGAGAGGGTTGGAGAAGGCTCACTTCTACAGACAGTCTGTTGGTCAGAATTAGTTACCTGTCACCAACCTAAATGCACATAAGGCTTGGAAATAACACGGAACCTTTGTTTATAGTTTTGTTGAGCACTAAAATGGTCTCTTAGAACAGGGGTTGGCCAATGTTTTCTCTATAGGACCAGGCAGTAAATATTTCAGGTGTTGTGGATAATGTGGCTTCTTTCTAAACTTAAAGTAAATGAATGGGCATAGATATGTTCCAGTAAAACTTTATTTTCAGCAACATGAGGCAGACCAGATGTGGGCCAGAGGCCGTAGTTTGCTGATCCATATGATTCTTCCTTTTTATTACCTCAGATGCTCAAAGAGCTTTGGGCAATAACTCTCCACTCTTTGTTCTTCAAACTGGGTAATAGCTGATGGACAGTTCTGAAGAGTTAAATAAGAATGGGGTCAGCTGATCACTGATCAATGGTTCCTTCCCTTCAAATTTCTATTAGCTTATCTCCCTTTCTCCAGATATCTTATTTGAAGTTATGCTACAGTGAGATCATAGCACTCTGCTCAAAGGAAGAAAGGGAAAAGGGAAAGTAAAATGTAGATTTGCATGACCATGCATTAGACAGTCTACACTGAGTCCTGAGAGCACGCAAGCATACATCTTTCATGTTTCTGTGTAGGAATATATACATTTGTGTTTCCCATTAAAGAACTTATCTTCTGGTATTTACCCAAGCGAGAATCTGTGAGTCACCCTAGACTCCTCCCTTAAAAATCAATCTTCCCATACAATCAGATGTCAAGACTAAAAAGCTAACCTCATTAGCATCTCCTAAAAACATCTGCTATCTCTAACCCTGTTGCCATTGCTTTACTTAGGATCTCGTTATGTCATGGCTGGAATTCTATAACATCCTCCTAATTAGTTTTCCTTCCTCAAGTCCAACCCCGACCAATCTATTCTCTAAATTGCTAAAGTAAGTTTATTAAAATGCAAACTCGGCTATCAAAACCTTGCTTGAAAATCATTCAGGGTTTTTTTTTAAATGTTCACATTAAAGACCAAACTCATTGGTATGGCATTTAGAGCCCTTTATAATTTGGCCCCTGCAACTTACAATATCCCACGTCTTGAACCCACCACTACCTTCACGTACTCTGCACTATAGCCACCCCGACTATTTATAGTTTGTATTTCCTCTCTCCCCATCCTCTTTTGTCTGCCTACCACATGCTTCCCACCTCTGCTTCATCAGAATTCAACTCAGCCACCAATCACCTGCTCATGGAGGCCTTTCCTGATTCCCTCCCTAAGTTAGATACCCACCTTTGGGCTCCCTTTATATTCTGTTCCTCCACTTATCATAGTCCTTTTCACTCTACTATATTATACTGAAGCATAATTCTTGGGTGGCTTGTCTCTTCCCTCATGCACCATTCCTTCTCCAACCAAAGTTTATCATCACCTGGACCGTAGAGACAATGTCTTTCTTATCTGTTCCTGTCACAGTGCTTACCATGGCATCTGCCATTTAGTCACTCAGCAGATATCTGTAGAATGAATTCATGTAGCAAAAAAAATATAGCCTGTTTGCTTTTATTCTTTTATGCATAACAAATTGTGTTTGTAAATAGAACTTTAGGTGGTCCGGGTTAAAAAACATTTATTTAAGAAACATTTAGCCGAAACCGGTTTGGCTCAGTGGATAGAGCGTCGGCCTGCGGACTGAGGGGTCCCGGGTTCGATTCCGGTCAAGGGCATGTACCTGGGTTGCGGGCACATCCCCAGTGGGAGATGTGCAGGAGTTAGCTGATCGATGTTTCTCTCTCATCGATGTTTCTAACTCTATCTCTCTCCCTTCCTCTCTGTAAAAGATCAATAAAATATATTTTTTTTAAAAAAGAAACATTTAAACATAAAGAAGTCCGATACATCAGTTAGCTTGACCTTTATAAAGTTTATGACAAGGAAAATTATAAAAATTTGGTTTATGGCCTGTTTACAAAGTGAAACAGAAACACAACATAGCACAATAAAACAAGACCAAGATAATGGGCATGGCTGTGTTTTTATTGCAGCTAGTGTCATAGTTCATGACTTTGTTTTCTGTAAGAGAAAGTTTATTTAGAAAGTCACAGAGGTAGAAAAAGTGAGCTGTGGAAGAAATGGGCTAGGAAGTTAGGAGAAAGAGAAAGGCAGGAAAATGTGCGTTGGGGGAAAGGTGTGGGCTGCTCCATTGAGAGCCGCCCGTAGTTCATGACATTTAATTGCTGTTATACAGTCTAGAGGAAAGAACATTGAATGTGAAACTGAGATTCAGCAGCTTCAAGGACAGACATTTCATGAGAAACCATGACTGACATTGAACCCTGGTCTTTCATACTTCAAAAGCATCTGAGTCCTGTGGGTACTCATTTGAATTCCATTACTGAGTTGATGTGGCATAATAATAAATGACTTGCAGTTTCTTGTATAACAATATTTATGCCTCTCAACCTCTTTCATTAAAATATTGCAATGGTGAAAGAATAAATCATAATGTGATCATTTGTACCCTTTATGTAAAAAAAAACAAATCTGTAAAACAGGTATTTTCAGTATCATTTATTTTAGATTATAGACTAAATGATATCTACTTTCAAAACCATGATCTGGAAGAGACAGGGTAGCTGAAATATTATGCAAGAAAACAATCTTTGAAGTATAGTGATTAAATTAATAGGTATTTGAGGGCAATGGAAACATTGGCAAACCAAAAGTAACTTTGGGGAAATAAACTTATTGTAAAGAGATTGAAGTTAACCTCTTGTTAATTATTGTGAGATCGTTACTATTTCAGTAGTATGAATGAGAAGAATAAAAAGTAGAAATACTTGAATTGATTCTTGGGAAATGCACACAATTCTGAGAGCCAAAAAGACTGCAATCTTTTTTTTGAAGGACTACATTAGAAGCTCTGCTGGCAGGGAAAAAAAGTGAACATAATTAAAACTATGGGAAAAAAATAGAAAACTGCTATTGGGAACAATCCATTACTGACAAACAGTATAGATTATAGGTGTCATTACTCCATGATTTTAACTTTTATTTTAAATTGACTTTTCTTGCTATTTGGGGATTAATTAAAACCCTTAAAAAATAAAATCAAAGTTTACCACAAATACCAAGCAGATTCTTGGATCCTGGAAAATGCCCTATATGACTTCAATTAATTCCAATGATAGAATTTCAGCATATGGTACTTGGGGACAATATCTAATGCCACTGTTCCTTGGTCTATATAAAGAATTAAAAAAAAATAGAATTGCCCTAATAATGTTTCAATGTCATGAGATCCCTCTTATTGTTAGATTCTATATCCTCAGGGTCTGGCAAATGCCAGATGTTTCATAAATGTTAGTTGATTGAAAGGTGACTTATAATTGCAACTTTCCAAATTGATCATTAAGAGAAATTCCGCACATTACATTTTTACATACTTCTGGAGAAACCTAACAAAGAATCTAAATGATTTAATCAACTATGCCATTGTAGTTTTTCATTAAATATTTTCATTATTTAATTTATTAAGGGATTGTTTAGTGTCCTTCTATAAAGCACAGTTATATTTTAAGTATAAATCCAGACAGTTTAACTGAAAAAAAATCATCACTTAGATTAAACTGATGGGGAGATGGGGCTAAAGATGAACATGATCATATTAATGCTGTCATCATGCTCATTTATTTTAGCCTAAACAACGAACCTCTATTGTGTCTTCTCTGGATTTTCATCGGATGAATCATAACCAAGAATATTTCGAAATCAACACGTCTACAGGGTGTACAAGCTTCCCTTCCAGCCCTCCTGTTAGTCCACCCACCTCTTCTGTGGGAAACGCAGAGGTCAAGAACGAGGGAACTGGCCATCCAGGTAAAGCAGTTCACTTTATGCAGCTATATTTCTCAACTTTTAAAACTAAAAGCCTTTATGAGTTAGATTCTTTAAGAGGAATCCTTTGTACACATTGTGCTGGGTTCTTTGATCACCTACATGTGAGGCAATGTAGGGCTTTATGATTTTTGTCAGAGTGTGGATATAATATTCTTTCTGAATGCATTAATGGCCTTCTAGGCATTAGATATTAAAGATGATGTTATAATGATATTATGATAAAATAATAGGGGTAAATACTACTATTTACCCCTCTCCACATAGTGGTAGCAACTCATCAATATATGCCATCTAGCTCTGAAGCTAGACTTTGGCTCAAGGTTATCTGGGAAGATTAAATTGAACAGTGTGGTCTAAGTGGGCTATCAACCTATTCAAATCAAAGTGAACTTAGAGAAGAGGGGTATGAAGAAATAAGCCTAGGGATAAAGGGAAGATTAGGAAAGGAACCACACCCAGTAGTCAAACATACCTGGTTCCACCCAATCAGATTTGCAATGCTTCCCTTCTTCGGGGCTAGGAGCTAATGACTGGTGGACAGAAATATGAGAAGTGGGGCCTAAAGGATATCTTCTGTTTATATCTAATTTAAAGTAAGTGAACTATTCAACTACTTTTCTTCAAAGAGGTATTATTTTAAAACTCTGTATATATAATTAATATGACTTTTAGAATCATAAATTATTGTTCATGTGTGTATTTCATGTAATTATGTTCAAAATGAATGTGTGTATAACTATATGAAAGAATACACATATTCTTATTTAAGTCCTTTACATTGGCTGTGCTTTTAAGAACACTTTAAGAAGACTAAAATTATTTCAAAAATTTAGCCAGAGAATTATTTTCCCCTAGGAAAACAACTAAGATTTTAAAAAATAATGATTAATGGAAGTGGTGAGATTGATATTCTATGGAAGCTATTCTTCAATCTTTCTGTGGCAACCAGAGTGATATTTACAAAATGTAAATCAAAGCATGTCATCATCGTGCTTAAGATGCTAGATGGCTTCTCACTGAACTTAGAATAAAGTCCAACTCCTTACTGTGGCCAATGAAGTTCATTGTAACCTTGCTCCTAACTAGCTCTTTAACCTAACCTTTTGCAAACCTATCCTGGCCCACATGGGCTGTCTTTGCTAGGCATTCTGGCCCTGGGGCTTTTGTACTTTGGTTCTTGCTGCCTAGAATCTCTGTGTTCAAATTTTTATGTAACTGAGTGTCACTTGGGTTTTGACTCAGATGTACTTCCTCATAGACACTTTCCCAGGTTCCTTCAATATAATGATAATTATAATAACAATGATGCAAAAAGAGCAATAGTAATAATATTAATAAGCAATAGTATTTAAGCAAATGTTTAAATAATTTTCATAATGTTTTCAATATTAAATTTAATTTATAATTATTATAAATATTTAATGTCTTGAATTTAATATCTTTAATATTAAGAAGCAATAAGTATTTATTTTAAGCAAATACTTAACACTATGCTTCATACACTGTTTTAGGCATTTTATGTATAAACTCATTTAAACCTCATAACTGTTATATGAATTAGGTGTTATTTTTTATAGACAAGGTAACACAGGAAGAAGCTAAATAACTAAATAACAGCCCATAATAACAGAGCTGGACTTCAAACTTGGTGATAGAGTCCATGTTCTTAAACATGTTTCAACATTGCCTAGTTACTTTGGTCAAATCATCCTGTTTTTTTCCAGAACCTATTTACTATCTAAAATTATATTGTTCACTTGTGTACTTATTTATTGTCTTCTCTCCTCTTTCTGGATTTGTGATTTAGAATGGATGGGTCCCTGATACATTGTAGGCTGCCTCAGCTTGTTTACTAACTATGAGACTGGACTTAATACCTAGCTTTGAAACTTAACCTCTTTATGCTATAGATTTTATCTATAGAATTAAGTTAACAATTAATTAATTAGATTAGCTTGCCCTGTAGTGCAGTCATGCATGTAAAGTGATTAGTGCCGTGTCGGGTACATAGTGTTAAATAAATGTTAGTAACTATTAGTAGTAGTCATTATGTTAATGAAAGCTAGTATTATTCAGTGAGCATGGGCATTTAGTGTATGTCTGCCTTACACCAGATGCAAGTTTCCAGGAGAGGAGAGATGGGACATGATTTGTAAATAAAAGTGGTATGTGAACCTCAGGAAGGGTTGTAGGCATATAACTCATAATTAATACTTAGTTGAATTACTCATTCCAAATTTAAAAAGTTGAAATGGGAAAAATGACACTGACACTTGCCTTTCAGGAAATCTTTCTTAGCTTTACTTTAGTGTACTAATTGGTGGTTTTTTTTTAATGATTAATTTTGAAAAATTTCAAAAATGCTTTGAGATAGATAATATTTATTTATTTATTTATTTATTTATTTATTTATTTATTTATTTATAAATTAAGAGTAAGAGAAGTTATGGGGCTAGTGTCCTCTCTCCACTCTGACCACCAGGGGGAGAGGATAAGAAAGACATCCTGTTGCCGTCTGGATTTCAGTGGCACCATCCAAAATGTGAGGAGAAATTATCATTTTCCACACATTTCAAAATTGTTATTTTCAGGTCTGACCTTTGAACAGAACTAAAATCTAACCTTTAACAGTTGAAATAATTTCAATAGCATGCATGTTACTATGGTTTCCTAATGTAATATGTCACCTCCATGTTACATCAAAAATTTTAGAGTGGACTGATATTTAGTAATAATGAATAAGGACAGAGAGTGCTGATTGTTTTACATCAAAAAGTAAAACTTTTAGGTAGTTATTTGTCTACTAGGAAAACTAGTATTTTAGTATCTTACACATCGATGTTTTGCTATCCTTTGCATTTAAGAACCTGCACATGCAGGTGCTACCACATAGGATATATGGAAAGAGGATGAGTTCCGGTGTCAGTTCTATCACTGATTTCCTAGGTATTTTCTATCAAATCACTTAACTCCCTGAGAGGGGTGTTCCATACAGGACCACTCCCTCATGGTTCTCTTTCTGATCTTGACCACCATGGATCTCCTTCTTGTATGAACTTCTGAGTGATCTGAGAGCCTAGGTGATAGAGTATTTCAGTCTAGTAGGTACCCCTAATGGTTGCCAATGTGTTCCTTTTCCTCAGGTAACAGTTTTTTAAAATAGAGGTGGTGGAATTCTGAATCTCTTTGAAAGGTAGAAGCAACATTTTTTGGATGGGTTAGGTGGTAGGGTATGAGAAAATGAAAGAGACCAAAGATGTGACTCAAGGATTTTGGGCCCTTTTGACTTCTGGAAGGATGGACTTGATATTAGTTGAAATGAGGAAGCTCAGTTTTGGACATTTTAATTTGAAATATTATTGTATAATCAAGTAGATAAGCTGAATAGATAGTTGAGAGTGATTTTTTTTTAGTGGGATAAGGAAGGGTGGGAAGAAGCTATGTGATAATTTTATATTTAGCCAATTAAGGGGTATCAGTTTTAAAAGACTGAGAATCAGTGCTTTAGCCCACAATGAGTGACCCGTGAGTTCTGAATTCTTCAATGAAAATGTCCTGGGCAGGTGTGCTGTGAATTGCTGAGGGGAAAGAAGCTGAGAATCACCAGTAATAAAAGATGCTTCCTCCATATGTAAAGTTGTTTCCAGAAAGCTCTATGAAGAATTTTGTTAACTGGCACTTTTAGACACCTGCTCAGGAATTTAACTACCCTAGATAAAGAATTATCTCCAATTTCATTAGTAGTTTCCAACCATCACCTCCTGCTGGAGAAAACTTCTTCCCAAATGATAGAAATAACAAAAACAAAAGCTTTTAAGTGCTTAGCAGCATCGGATGCTTTTATGCTAGGGAGATGAAACATTAGAAAAGAACTAAAATTAGAACGGAGAAGGTGGCATGGACCTTTCACGCTGCTCGGGGATTGCCAGAAAGCAAATGAAGGCCTTCTTTTTAATTAGTTCACACGGCCTGGAAATAGGCCTCCTGAAGCTGGGGCAGTGTTATTCCGGCAGCCGTTGGACGCAGGCAGCGGAGGGGCACTCTGGCCTCCAGCCAGCATGAAGGCCAGAGCCGGGCAGCTGAGATGATGTGGAAGCTCCACGCTGAGACTCGGGGTGAGCTGATATGGAGGAAGTGAAGGGTTAGTGGGAATTATGTGTTAATTATATCTTTGTGGTTTATTTTATTTAAAAAATGCATTAAATAAACTATCTGGATTATCTATTGTTAAATTGAGTACTTTAGGTTGACTAAGTTTTAAGTAGCCAAAACGAAGTAATGTTTATATCAAATGTCATGTAATGTTTATATCAAATGTCACACACACACACACACACACACACACACACACACACCCTATTTCAATTGCTTAAAAATATGAAAAGATCTTCCATAGTTAGATGTTGGAGTAATGTGATTTAGTTAGTGCATGCAGTTGGGTGGGAATTTGTTATTCCGACTGTAATTAGCTGAAATAAGACCATTGGTTTATTTGGGCAGCATAAAATAAACATGTTTACTCAGTGTGAGAAAGTGCAGGGGGCTGTGAGAGGACCTAAGAGTGTGATTGACCTCATGTGGGGTCTGCAATGCTTCCAAAGAAGAGACACATTTATTTGTCCAAATATGGCCATTGTGAGACCACGGAGGGAGTGAGAGTTGTGCAGGGTCTTGGAAGCTGTGTTCAGGATGCTGGTGTGCATCCTGAGATAAAGCCTTAAGAGCAGTATTGGCAGGTTTGTAAGCAGAGAGAAATGATATAAATTTTTTTTCTGTGTGATGTCTCCTATTTTTTATTTTTTTTCTGTGAACTAAAGCAAAGTCTTTCTTGGAGAGTGACCAATGAGGGCAGAGATCAGACAATTAAGGAGAGTGGAGAAAGTTTGAGTTAGCTCTTTGTTTAAACTCCTAGCAAATGGATAGTATGTAGGCCTAAGGTTAGCATGGAAGAAAGGATAGTAGGTAGGGGTGGGTGTGGCTAGGACCAGCTCTTTGGCTCCTTCACTTAAGGTTATCCCTCAGTGGGAAGGTGAGCCCTCTAAGTCTGCCACTCTGACCTCTGTCCATGCTAGCCTCTGCAGCTGTCACCATAGCAACCTTGCCACGCTGGCCCTATAGCAGCCTACGTGACTTTCAGCCCAGATACTTCAGAGGCCCTTCCTGGAGGCCACAGAGACCTCTGGGTCTCATTCATAATTAAGGAAAATATGCGGAGCTCAGAAAAATTTATCCTCAAGACCCCACTAGTCTATATCGCGTGGTACTACCAAGTTTACTCAGAAGTGGCCATGCTGGAATCTGCATGGGATTGGGAGCCTGGCCCCTCTCTCTGTATGTTCTCCCATTACCTACTTATCACACTATAACCTCTCCAGGCCAAAGCCCAGAAAGAAACGTTCAGGACACATGTAGATCTACTTCCCTACCCTCCCTATTACACTTTCTCAAAGGCTTGTCTCCTTCCTCTTCTGGGAATTAAGTCTCCAGTGTAGACCTGGGGGAAGAGAGGTTTCCAAAGGAACTCAGTTTAAGAATGGAAATGTATTAATACCTTCTTTGAAAAATACTATCCCTATGAAATGGATTGAGTGGGTGCCACTAAATAAAAAAAAAATACCTGAACATAGCACATGCTTAATTAATGTAGCTTCATAGCTGCTTAATAACTGTGACCATTTCTATTATCAGTATTGGTGTTATTACTGGGCCGCCAGCAGAGCCTAAACACTAAGAATTCAGTGCAAACACAGAGCAGCCAGGTGCTCGGAGTCCAGCCAGGCTGCCACAATCTTACATCCACAACGTTGCTTAGAACAAGCAGGTCAACCCGCAGAGGAGCAGAGTTGGAATTCCCATCTGCTCTTGCCCCAGTTTTCGTGTCCTGGGGTGGAAGGGCTGCAAAACCTGGAAGTTGTGTCCCTGCGGGGAGATCCAGGCTTCACGGGCTCACCGGTGCAGTTACAGCAGAGGCAAGAGAGAAACGGTCTCAGAGTTTTTGTGTTGAAAATCTCCCCCCACCCCATTTAATCTTTTATTAACTCAATTTTCTCCTGCTTTTACCTTCTGTTAATTTGTGTGAAAATATAACTGCTTTGTTAGCTGGAATTTTCTTTGCAACTCAAATTCAGTGCTGCGTAGATCTTCTCTCTAATTATCTTGTCTGCTTGTTTGCTCGATAGTTTTTCTCTCCTGATTTCCTCTATCAGGCCACTTACAGCTCTTGGGAAAGCTCCCTGTTATCACTTACAGCTGTATGAAAAATCTATGATTATTAGAGCAAAATGTAAAATGGCAAAAGGAAAGCTGACTATAAATATAAATGGTGGGAGAAAAAAGCTTGGTATTTCCAGGTCTACGCCACCATCAATTGAAAACAGTTTCAACACTGCCAGACCTTTTTCTCTATTGACATCTTCTACCTCTACAGTCTTCTTTTGGGAGAACATTTCCCCCTGTTTTTACACCTGTCTGTGTTGGGCTGGTGCACTCTGGTGTTTGCCTGGGCCCTAGCACTTTAATATATATTTTTAAAATTGATTTCAGAGAGGAAGGGAGAGGGAGTGAGAGATAGAAACATCAATGATGAGAAGGAATCATTGATTGGCTACCTTCTGCATGCCCCCTACTGGGGATCGAGCCTGCAACCCGGGCATGTGCCCTTGATTGGAATCGAACCCAGGACCCTTCAGTCCGCAGGCCAATGCTCTGTCCACTGAGCCAAACCAGCTAAGGCCCTAGCACTTTAAATATATAACTTCTCTGTTATGCACCATGCCACAGTGAGCCATCCCAGGACAGAACTTGTTCCAGACAGTCCCCCAGTCAACTTCCTACCTACCTGATAAACCACTAGCTCCCTGCCTACCTGGCTCTGGGCTGTAGGGAGTTCAACTTTTTCACTTGACTCTTGGTATCTGTGATAGGCAGAATTCTAAGATGGATTCATGATTCCCATGTATCCACACCTTTGTGTGATGCCCACCCCCACACCTGTTTTCGGTGCGTGGGGGATCTGTAACTTGCTACTAGCCAATGGCAAAGGTGATAGGGTATCATTCCCATAGTTATGATACGTTTTATGGCAAAGATAAAGGAATTTGGAAGATATAATTAAGGTCTCTAATTACTTTAAGTTTCTCAAAAGAGAGATTATCTTTGGTAGCTTGAAATAAATAAGTGATTCCTTTAAATGGGGGTCTTGAAGTTGGCTACTTGTAGTAGCCAACTGTCTCCATTGCTGGCTTTGGAGAAGTAATTTATCTATGATTATTAGAGTTAAATGTAGTAGCTCCCTGATTAGCACAAGTCCTCACTGAGATGATAGACATGATTGAGAGTGAAGAATTTGAAAACGTCTCCTTCACCCCACATCCCCAAACCCAACTCAGTTAATGCCCGTACGCACATCCGTCACACCATTTCCCCCCAAAAGATTAGTTTTTATTTTAATAGGTACCAAGTTGTGAAGCTAAAGCTCTAATGGCAAAATCTGAAGACATAAACCAGATAGTAGGAAATGATATTAGGACATACAGACCTGAAATCCTTAAATTATTAATTCTTCCCAACTGTGCCTCCCTCCTCCAGGACTTAGCTTTTTCTCAACACGGGGGTTAATTTTTTCAAGCAGTTATCTGATCATGCCACTCCACTGTTTAACAACCTCATGTCTTGTCACTATCTGTATGAGAATGTCCAAATGCCTTAGCATGCTCAACAAGATCCTTGCTAATCTGGCTGTAGGTTTCTATTTACTTCTATCCAATGTACTCCTAAGAACATTGTTGTTAGAGTTCATTGTTCTTCATTTAGAGCAGTGGTTCTCAACCTTCTGGCCCTTTAAATACAGTTCCTCATGTTGTGACCCCAAACCATAAAATTATTTTCATTGCTGTTTCATAACTGTAATTTTGCTACTGTTATGAATTGTAATGTAAATATCTGATATGCAGGATGGTCTTAGGCCACCCCTGTGAAAGGGTCGTTCGACCGCCAAAGGGGTCGCAACCCACAGTTTGAGAACTGCTGCTTTAGAGTATGCTTCTGTCAGTTTGGACTGCCTTTCCATCTAATATACCTGGTAAACCTCAGTTATTGTATGGAATTTGGCTAATGGTAATCTCACTTGTGAAGCCTTCTGTAGCTCCAAAAATTATTTCATCTATGTGCCCCACTTCGCACTTTTAACACACCTTTACTATTAGTTATTTTATATAAAAATTTGCCCTAAACGGTTTGGCTCAGTGGATAGAGCGTCGGCCTGCGGACTGAAGGGTCCCAGGTTCGATTCCGGTCAAGGGCATGTGCCTGGGTTGCGGGCACATCCCCAGTGGGAGATGTGCGGGAGGCAGCTGATCGATGTTTCTCATCGATGTTTCTAACTCTCTATCTCTCTCCCTTCCTCTCTGTAAAAAATCAATAAAATATATTAAAAAAAATTTTTTGTGTGTTTTTTGTTGTTGTTTTTTTTGTTAATCCTTACTGGAGGATATATTTCCCATTGATTTTTAGAAAGAGTGGAAGGGAGGGAAGAAGAGAGGAGGAAAAAGAGAGAGTGAGAAAGACATTGATGTGAGAGAGACACATCAATTGGTTGCCTCCTGCACTTGCCCCAACCAGGGCCGGGGATCAAACCTGTAACCCAAGTACATGCTCTTGACTGGGAATCAAACCCATGATCTTTTTGGTGCATGGGCTGATGCTGTAACCATTTAGCACACCTGGGCAGAAAATATTTGTTTTTTTGTCTGTGATTTCCTTAAATGCAATTTCTCAATTAAGTTGTACTCCCAGCACATAGCATAGTGACTAACTTACAATAGAGGGCAATAAGTGGTAAATGATTGAATAACTGAGCATTTGCTTTGTTGGACTTCTATCCCTACTTTGAGCCTATTTCTATCTATACAGTAAGGCCAGGACAGCTTTTCTCTTAACTATGTTGCTTTCTTATGAGCCATGGAGCCCACTTTTCATTGGTTATTTCTTAAAATGCCTCAGAGAGAAATGTGATTTTTAATGTAAATTTTTGCTACATAATTGATCTGATTTAACAGATGAGAAGATACCAGTTATTTACATTGGGAGGCTATTCAGTTTTCTTAGTTAATTATAATGTAGTTGACCCAGCATTGCCAAAATCATTTATATCACTCTAGAAGGCATTATATCTGCAGTGTGCACTAATTTCTAACTTCCTTCCTGTGTTTCTTTTAGTAGACCAATATCCAAGGCTTAATTTTAAAATGACAGGGAAAACTTCAGTGATGTGTGTTCTTTCATAAGATCAAAGCAAGGCATATTATGACTTTTCTTTCTTAGAACTGACTTTTTTCCACCATTGTTTTTTGCTAGTTTCTGTATTAGCCATGTGTGAGCTTGAAAATATTGTATTAGGACCTGGAACCTTGAGGATGAGAAACTATAGCATAATAGTAATGACCAAAATACAGTGTGCAGCCCTGGCCAGGTGACTCCATCAGTTGGAGCATCTTCCTGTACACTAAAACGTTACAGGTTTGATTCCCATTCAGGGCACAAAGCTAGGTTTCAGGTTCGATCCTTGGTCAGGGAGCATACAGGAGACAACCAATTGATGTTTCTCACACAGATGTTTCTCTCTCTCTCTCTCTCTCTCTCTCTCTCTCTCTCTCTCTTTCTCTCTCCTCTTCCCTGCCCCCTCCCTTCCTTTCTCTCTGTAAAATCAATAAACATATCCTCAGGTGAGGATAAAAATAAAATAAAATGAAATAAAATCCAATGTGCAGAATGAATGCTACTGACAGAATTCTAATCTCTGGCCAGCAGTTCACAGGATCTAGAGTGACCTCTCACTTGCATGATATATGAGTTTTCCATAGCATTGTTCTCCTTCCTTAGAAAAACTAATGACATATAGTAGGAAGACAAATATGCTATAAAGAACCAACATTTATTTCAGATTCAAGGATGTAATTTTTGTATTAGCCACCATTTTAGATCTGAAACAAGCCTGTTTTATGTCTGTATTCTTTCTATTACCACAGATGTCTGTGTTCTCTTTATTAACACAGATAATCAGGAGTTGACTATGGACGCTAATAATAGATTTCAGATTTCCTTCTGGAAAGCACATAGCACATGTGAAAGGAAGCATTATTAGCTAAACAAATCTCTCAGTTCCTAATAATTAGCATTTTGACAAGCTGTTGTCTTGGAGGATTTAGATCATATATTACATAAGTTCAAAGTATTTCTTTGTATTTTTTTCTTGATTTGAGTATCAAGTAAATAGTTCTCATTTTCCTTTAAATATAAAGGAAACCTTCGACTTTATTTTAGTTTTCTAGTCTATTGATGTGCTGTAGGCCATTAATGTGCAACTGCATTTTCTTTCTACTATTAATTATAAATAATATGTCAAGTTCTCTAGGCTAAGTAGTTTGCTATTTACTAACAATATATTTGATCCCTGAAGTTTCCATATAGAAAATTTAAACTAGTATATCAAATTCAAAATGAGCCAGAACCATTTCCCCATTCCTCATATTTGATATATTCTCTTTTAGGCAATTATTGGATGTTCTTTAAAATTATCTTTAATATATTTATCTAAAACCAGATGTTTATTATTTGATAAGTGCTGGTATCATATGTTCATTATACTATCTTAGCAACCCAATCATATGAGCCATTGTGGTTGAGACCCTAATTATTGGTTGGTTAAAAGTAAATATAGCCATGGACGGTGTGGCTCATTTGGTTGAGCGTCGTCCTGTGCACCTAAAAGTTGCCGGTTCAATTCCTGGTCACATGCTCAGGTTGTAGGTTTGGTCCCTGGTTGGGGCATTCAGGAGGCAGCTGATCGAAGTTTCACACTCACATCAATGTTTCTCTCTCTCCCTCTCTCTCTCTAAAAATTAATAAAATAAAACATTTTAAAAATATAAAACTATATATCAACACTAAACAAAATTAGTTATATTAACAAATTTATTAATAATACTAGATAAAGTTCATTTACTCATTTAGTGCTTACAAAGTACTAAAACCCAGGCAAGATACTGGGTATATAATAATGAAAAAGACACGGTCCCTTCTCTGAAAAGCTCTGTGGTAAGCCAATAATTAAAGTCTGCTGTTATTACATTAGTATAATGTGAGCTTAGAAATAAAAGCGTAAAAATCTGCCTCGGAGAGTCAGAGATGGTTTCACAGAACAAGTCGTGCTTGTCCTATGACTTTGAATAATTAATCAAATGGATACTGACACAATATGGTGAGAAAGGAAAGAAAACAAGAAAAGAGAAGAAAGAAGAGACTTTAGAACCAGAAAAATTTGGACTGAAGTCCTTTTTTTGTCACTTACTGTAATATTTAGGTGAATGAAAACCTTTCCGAGACACTTTGTTTGTTTTGAGATAATGTAGATGGCCAAACCTAGCATAGGACTTTGCACATGGGAGGCAATCAATAAATATTGTCCCTTCTCACTTACTTTCAGCCTTGAGACAACCTTGAAGGTAAATAGGACATTGTCACCATTTTGAAGATGAGGAAAGTAAGTTTACAGTAGTTAAGGTCACACAACTCGTAAGTTAGTGGTAGAGCTAGGACTAGAACCTACATCTTCTGACAAAATTTTCCCCACTATGCTGCTACAAGGATTCCAGGCTTTTTCATGCGCTTAGTTATTTATTCAGCCAATATATATTTCTTGAGCACCTACTACGTGTCACACATGTTGCTGTACACAGATGATACAGTGATACAGCGGGGAACAAATAGATAAAGTCAGCCCTTATTGAGCTGAGCGTTCATCCGAGAAGGCAGATTTTATACCAGCAATTTCATTATGTCCTTAAATTAGTGTTAGGCAAGGGCACAGTTCAATGCTCTGGGGTATGTGTGGCAAGAAAATTTACTCTAATCAAGGAGGTGTGAGAAGTCCTGTGAGGGGAAGTGATATTTCTGTCAAGACCTAAAGAGTGAGCAAGAGTTATCTGGACAGAGAGAAGATTTTCCCAACAGCAGGAGGTTTGGCAAAGATGTGAGTGAGAACAAGATATGTTCAAGGAACTGAAACTGATCCAGGACAGTAGGATCAGAAAGCAAGAGTGAAAGATTGGCAAGAGGTGACTCTACAGAGACCGGCAGAGACAAGGCTGCACAGGGTTCACAAGCCGTCTTCAAGAGACTGGGTTCTCTTCTAAATTTCTGCATTGCGTACAAAGCCTGACCAGAGGGGAAATCGGGTCTGAAATCTGACTCATTCATTACTTATTGCAGAGAGGGGATGGTTACTTTTTTCAAATCCCTCACAAAGGCTCAAACAGGCTGGTGGGAAGCCACTTAAGGTTCTAAGCAGTGGAATGATACCTGGTTTGTATTTTTCCAAGTTCACCCTAGCCATGCTGTGGCTTCTCTTAGAGGGGACGAGACAGTAGGAGTGAGACTTGGCATAGGAGAGTCAGTGGCAGCTTAGATCAGGGCTGTAGCTCTGGGGAAGAAGAGAAATGAGGTATTTGAGATGTAGAATTCACAGGATTTGTGATGACATGGAAGCTGAAGGGAGAGGGGATGAGTGGAGACAGGGATGTTCCTCACTTTCCTGGCTTGAGCAGAAAACCATAGGAGCCTTGGGCACAATATCTAAGACTTTAATGTTGAGGAAAAGCTACTGGAGTTATTCCATAGTGGGAAGGTGCCAAAATCAGCTGGAATAGAGGACACATTAAAAGTATTTAGAAGTCCTTGGGGCCAGCAGGCATGACATTAACACTTAAAGTAATGGTTCTCTTTCTTTTCCTTTTTTTTGTCCTTACTGGGAAAACTACATTCCTTTGTTATTTTTTGTTTTACTTCTTAGGCCGCTGTATATTTCCATTTAGCTAAATTTCTTCTACAGAGACATTAGTTGTTACCAGACTTTGGTTTTAATTTAAAAGAGGATAAAAACTGAAGTTATGAAGAAGATTGGGCATGTGGGTACCTGATTCATTTCCCTGAGAGGCACCATGACTCACCTTCATTAAGTAGTTTTGCTTTGACATGACTGATGCCTTATTGGTTTTGAATGTTCTCTGCCCTGTATGTAAACAATAAGATAAGTTTCTTTCATGGGTCATTCATTGCTGTTCATCTCCACTATGAGTCAGATGTTTGGCATTTCAAGACGTTATCCTACCTACAACTTCCCTCTTTATAAATTATGAAGAAAACTTCCACCAACAACAGATTCTCATTTACTGACTTTTCAGATTTGTATCTGTAAAACATGTTCTAGTTGTTTTGCTATATCTACTTTAGTAGTAGTTTTATGGCCAACAATAAGGAACTAGTTTATTTATTTTATCTTCATTGCCTACACATCAAGATAAAAACATAATCATCTGTAAGGGAATTCAAATACTGATGATTAAGTCATACAAAAAGCCCTTCCTGTTAATCCTTTGTCTACCTCCAGTTTCAGTATAGCTTTCCTCCCTTTCACATTCAACCTCCTGGATTCACTTTTTCATCTGTCGGCCACTCCCCCAAAACTATGCCACTAAATGCCCTGGACTGTCTCTTCCTGGATGTAATGGACAAAGTCTTTATCTTACTTGCTCAAACTGTTTCACTTAGCTGGTGAAATGCTCTTTCAGCATGTGCCTCTGTGACACCATAGTGTCCCAACCTTCCTTCTGCCTCTCAAGTCTTCATCTCGTTCTCCCTTTGTGAGTACTTCCATCCCTACCCACTCCTACAAGGTTACTGTTCTTCAAGGTTTGGTTCTAGACTAATTCATCTTCTCTGGATGATCTCAGCCACGTCACAATTTTATTGCTCAATCATATGCTAATGTTCCTCAAAGTTTTATCTTCAGCCCAAACTGGAGTTTGACACCTCCAAATTAATCTTCCTGTTTTACCTCTCCACTTAGATGTCCCACAGGTGCTTCAAAGTCAACATGTCTGTGTTAGTTTCCGGGGGCTTGTGCAAACATGTCCTACAAACTAGATGTCCTAAAAACAATAGAAATCTCACAGTTCTGGAGGCTAGGCGTTTGAAATCATGGTGTGAGCAGGGAGGGCCATTCGACCTCTGAAGGCTTTCAGGAAGAATCCATCCTTGTCTCTTTAGCTTCTAGGTGTTCCTTGGCTTGTGGCAGCGTAACTGCAGTGTCCGTTTCCATCTTCTCATGGCCTTCTCCTCTGTGTCCTTTCCTCTTCTGATAAGCATATCAGTCACTGGACTAAGGGCCTACCCTAACTACCTTTGTTTATTTATTTTGTTTTTTATTGTATCATGAGCTTAATGGTTATAGAGATTATGCCTTTCTATTAAGTACAGTGTCAGTAAACAAATTGTTGCCTAATATTTATTGAAAAGGAGGATGAAGAAAAGAAGTAAAGCAATTAATCAACAAGAATTAATCTGAAAAAAAAAAAGATATGCAAACCAAAATAAGTTTAAGTGTGAATTTGTAAATGTAGGTTAAATGGATTTTTTTCTAGTCAATATATTAAAAAAATACATTAAGAATCAGTCAAACCTTCTTTTCTATTGTAACAGAAGTCCTTGATTCCATAGATACTGGAAAATACAGTTATGTTTATTCACCGGCTATTTCATAACTGGCTCTCTCTACCCCTTTATTAATGAAAAAGTTCCTGCTTCTTTTGATGTTACAGGAGGTGACATTGTTTCCTAATATTTCTTGAACATATCTCCAAAAAAGATAAGGTTAAGCAATTAGTTACTAGCATTCTAATTACAAAAAGAAAGGAAGAAAGAAAGAAAATGAAAAGAAAGGAAAAACAACAACACACTATATCCTAAGAAAAAAATGTCTTCGGATAGCCTGAAAGAAAGCATCTTTTGTAATTATATCTGCCTACTTTTTAAAAATTTGTTATTTCTTGATGAGAGAGAGAGAGAGAGAAATATTGATTTGTTGTTGCACTTATTTATGCATTCATTGGTTGATTCTTGTATGATCAGTAACTGGGGATCAAACCCACAACCGTGGTGTATTGGGATGTTGCTCTAACCCACTGAGCTACCCAACTACCCAATCAGGGTTAAATCTGCTTAGTTTTATAAAACATTTAAGCCTTTCTAAGCTGGTGAAAGCTCTGAATGAATATTAAGGCAACCAAGAACTGAAAAAGGATCAGACCTGCTGTATTGTATCTACTTTGCCTACATTAATAAATTTTCTCCCACGAAAGGATCTGTGGGAGACCCCTGTGCTTGTAATTATTGGAAATGCTCTTGGTTTAGCTAAATCAGACTAGTTCCTATGGATGTCGATGAGAAGAAAAGTAGAACTGCCTCACTTTCTCACAGCATTCATTATGTAGGCTAATAAGGGCTACTCTAGGGAGTTCATTGAATTCTTTACTGGAAGGCAAGTCCTCAAAAGAAATTCTAAGTATTAGTATTTTGCTCTACTTTGCTTTAGTGCTACTTTATGGCATTAAATTCACAGAACTTTTAGAACACATAATTTTAATACTCACTAATTAAACAGAAATAGTCAACCACATTAGATATAGTTAGGAAAATGTCTTGGCATAACCCAGTGAATCTGCTTAGATTTATTGTCTCTAAATTATCCTAAGTAGATGCTGACATTCACAGCTCAGTATTTATTATTCTTCATCTATTTTTAGTTACTTTTGATAAATTCAAGGCAGAAGATTCTGACTTTACCATATTGTGTTGTGTGGGGGCCTCTAGGTACTTATGCAACCACTTAAAAAGCCTTGTGTAGCAATTTTCTTCACTCAACAAGATGCACTTCTGAATTTTGAGTAATTTTAGAGTCTTTAAATGGTTTCCTTTATTTCAGCCATGAAAGCTGTCATTTTCAATTAGGCACATATAGGTAAACCATCTCTATTATTCTTAAGAAATGTTCTACATGTTTTGCATTTATTAACTCATTTAATCCTTACAATAGTACCTAGGTAGGGACAACTCTTACCTATGATTTACAAATGGGGAAGTAAAGCACAGAGCCTTTAACTGACTTGCCCACATTCCTATTGTTAGAAGAGAATGGAAATGGGATTTTTTTCTATACATTCTGACTTTGGGTCATGTTATTCTGCATCTCAATAATCTTAATATATATATCTTTAGAAAATATGTACCACTTTCACTTATAATTGTTATTAATTCACCTAAACTTGATCCCTTATCTCAGAATTCTTAAGAGTGTAAGTGGATCTAGAGAAGCAGACCTTTTCTTTCTCAGATTTCCCCCAAATTCTGGCAGTATATTTGTATATTTAGGAAGTATGTTACAGAACTATTTTTTCCTTTGTTCAGCCTGGATTTATGGAGCACTTTTTTTGCTTTAGTCATTATTAGTCACTGAGATACAGATGTAAAAGTCTCAGCCCTTACCTAAAAGAAATTCCAAGTCCAGTAAGTTTTGCTTAAGGGGAGGAGGGGGGGAGTAAAATAGTGTCTCCAGCTTGGTTGGTTTTTTATTTGTTTGTTTTGTTTGTTTATAGATGAGTTCAGGTTCATATGTTACTCCTTTCATTCATTCCACAGTGTTTGCTATGCCTGGCACTGTGCTAGGGGCTGGGTACATCAGAGAACCAGAGTCTCTAGCCTGTTGCTGACACAAAGAAGGAAAGAAATGTCGATAGTTTAACAAAAGGGATAAGGTAATAGGCTAGTTCTCTGATGAAATGCCATTGCTTCTGTCCATCTTCTCCACTGCATATACCAAACTGATGGCATGTGATTTTTGCTTAGAAATATCCCTAATTCAACTTAATCCATGTGATAATTCTTTCATAGGTATTGTCACCAATTAAAAGACGGGAAACCAAAAGGATTGAGTTACTTTCAGTGGTCCATGGTAATAAGGGATAATAATTTGAAAAAGATTCAACCCTCTTTTGACCCCATTCTAGTGGTCCAGATGGAAGGTTGAAGTAGCATTGCCTTTCTGTCTCAGCCTCAGAAGTTATACAGCATTCTTCTCACCACATTCTATTGGTTATAAGTGAGCTACTTATCTATGCAGATTCAATAGACGAGAAATTAGACTCTACTTTATGATGGGGGAGTGGCAAGACTCTATATGGACATGTGGGATAAGAGATATAGTTGTGGCTATCACTGTAAAATACAGTCTTCCTTTAGCCCAGGGGAATAGACCATTTTTCTGCCAAGGGCCATTTGGATATTTACAACATCACTAGAAGCCCAGTGCAGGGATTCATTCACCAGTGGGGTCCCTTGGACTGGCCTACGGGGATCGGGCCAAAACTGGCTCTCCAACATCTCCCAAGGGGTCCTGGATTGCAAGAGAGTGGTTCTCGAGTGATGCACTTTGGAATTGGACTCCCTCCTCTCTGGTTCCAGGTGTGCTCTTGTATTGAGCATCTGCCCCCTGGTGGTCATTGTGCGCCATAGCTACCAGTGTGAGCATCTGCCCCCTGGTGGTCATTGCACATCATAGCCTGGCCTGCACCCTTTCACAATCTGGGACCACTTGGGGGATGTCAGAGAGCCAGTTTAGGCCCGATCCCTGCAGGCCAGGCCAAGGGACCCCACTGGTGCATGGATCCGTGCACCGGGCCTCTGATATGCATATAAGATCTTTGGTTAATCTCTTCCTGCCCTCTTCCCTCCCCCCTCCCCTCTGAGATTCATCAGTCTGTTCCATGTTTCCATGCCTGTGGTTTTTGCTCCTGTGGTGAGTGTTTGCCCCCTGGTGGTCAGTGCATGTCACAGCTACCGTGCTGGTTGGCCAGTTGCTTAGGCTTTTATATATATAGATTCTCGGGCCATGCAAAATTATTAACTTAAAAATTAGCCTGCTACTTACCATTTACAGCAGCATGGATGGACCTGGAAAGTATTATGTTAAGTGAAATAAGCCAATCAGAGAAAGACAATTTTCACATGATTTCATTCATATGTGGAATCTAATGAACAAAATAAACTAATGAACAAAATAGATCCAGAGGCATGGAATAGACTGTAGAACCTCAGAAGAAAGGCAAGGGTGAAGGGATGGGGGATGGAGGGAGGGTGGGGGGTAAGAGACCAACCAGAGAACTTGTATGCATTACTAGTATATGCATTACCCATGGACACAGACAATAAAGTGGTGAGAGTCTGGGGGGGGGGGGGTGGAGGTGGGCTGGAAGAGGTCAATGGGGGCAAAAGGGGGCATATGTAATACTTTCAATAATAAAGATTAAAAAAATTAGCCTACTATATTTGATCAAACATTTAATTAACTCACCCCTAATGCCTTGGCAGGGCAGGCCAGATGTTCCCCATCCCTGCTTTAGCCCAACAGTTCACATTCCTCCCACAAGTAAAATATGCTCACCTCACCCCAAGATTCTTCAAAAGTTTCATTCCAGTTGGTTTATCATTTAATTAGGTCCAGGTGCAGTTGAGTTTCCTAAGGCAAGGTGCCTTAAGCAAAGCACTTGAGTATCGTTCCTCTTGGTTGGAAGTCCTGTGAAAGAGACAGATTATCTCCCACCCACATATTCAACATATAATGATCAGACAAGCATAGATTAACCGAAATATAAACTTCCGTTAAAAAGAGATGGAAAAGCAAAGTCTGTAGAAATTCTGAATTCTAGCCAGGTATATGTTGTCAGTTCTGTGAGCAGGGCTCAGTTCTGCTCTCTGAGAATTATTCTCCATGGTTTCTTGGCTCTGCCTTCTGGGACCTTATCCCCGCTGAGTCGTCTTCCTTTTTATAATAAGTGACCTATGCTTAAAGCTAAATAATCTCAGTTTGATTCTTGCCCATACTAGTTCTAGCATCCAAAGGCTTCCTTTTATTTTGTACTATTTCTGTTCCTTTTATTTTTAACCTGGCAGTGTTTTTAAAATATATATACTTTTACTGATTTCAGAGAGAGGCAGGGAAAGGGAGAGAGAGATAGAAACCTCAATAATGAGAGAGAATCATTGATCAGCTGCTTCCCGCACGCCCCTCACTGGGGATTGAGCCCACAACCTGGGCATGTGTGCTGACCAGGAATGGAATCAGGACCTCCTGATCCATAGGTCAACGTTCAACCACTGAGCCATGCCAGCCATTGGCTGTTATTCTACTAGACAAGACTTATAGTCACAAATCTCTTCTAGATAACCCTTCAGGAACTAAGTGACAGCTATCAGAGAGGAGGGCGGTAGTGGGGTTGGGTGAAAAAGGTGAAGGGATTAAGCAAGCAAACAAACAAACCAAAGCCTCATAGACACAGACAAAAGTGTAATGAAGAGGGTAAGAGGAGGCATAAGAGGGCATGGGGGGACAGAAGGTGATAGGAGACTTGACTTGGGGTGGCAAACACATAATACAATATACAGATGATGTATTATAGAATTGAACACCAGAAACCTTTCTAATTTTGTTAAAAATAAATTCAATAAAATGTTTTTAAAAATGATAACCCTTCTCTACTTTAGGTTCCCTGTGAGTCTGCTGAGGGACTACATCCTTAAGATGCTTAAAAGCTCTATAAATGTTTAACAGAGAGGACCGATGAGGCATGCCTTTAAGATCCTCAAGAGCCTTTTTTATTTCTTAAATATCCTATGAGGTACAGCCTTAGATCTTTTTGAAGCCTTACCAAGTGATCTTACAGCCTTACAGGATTTGATCTTTGGCTTGAGGCTTCCTTAATTAGGGAATTTTGGGCCATCTGGAGAGGCTGGGGATGTTCAGATGTACAAATGGAATTTGCACTGCATTTTCAGACCTAGCTAAAGGAAGTTATAGGTCATTACAAGCAAGCCACAAACTTGTCCAAATTTACAGGGAGAGGAAATAGGCTGTATTTCTTAATGAGAAATTTGCAAGATTCTAGAAGGATATATAGAATATATTGTTGGAATCATCTTTGGAAAATGCAATCTATCTCAAAGAATCACTACAATATGATGAAGCATTTTTAAACAAGTGGACTGGTACCTAAACATGCAAATGCCTTAAAAGTAGTTACCTTGGGAAGATTTTTACTTTTTCTTAAAAGTTTGCTTTTGTGCAAATCGGTTTTGGAATTTAGTTTTTAGAGTTACTTTAGAAAAAACTTGAAGAGGTTCATTATGGCTGCATACTACATACTACTAGCACAATTTGTTGACAAAGCACATTTTTGTGATAGTTTCATTTTCCTTGCCCTTATTTAAGTTTTCAGCCTTTGGAAGTTTCACTGATGATCTCTTTGGACCCCGGGGCATACTAGTACAGTCTACAGTGTTTTCCTCAAGTGTTTCTTCAGATACCGCCAGCCATGCAAAAGCGAGTATAACAGAAAGCTTATTTTGTTCAAGAATGATATCCTAACCCTAGTCAGTTTGGCTCAGTGGATAGAGTGTCAGCCTGTAGACTAAAGGGTCCAGGGTTTGATTCCAGTTAGGGGCATGTACCTTGGTTGCATGCTCCTCCCAGGCCTGGGCTCTGGTGGGGGCGCGTGCAGGAGGCAACCAATCAATGTGTTTCTCTTACATAGATGTTTCTCTGTGTCTCTCCCTCTCGCTTCTACTTTCTCTAAAAATCAATGGAAAAATATTCTTCAATGAGGCTTTAAAAATAAATAAATAAACAAATAAGAATGATATCCTAAAGAACAATGACCAAGTGCTTTAACCATGCAACACTTCAGCTCATTCAAAATAAAGATATATGTGTGGGTGGCATATGTTAATTGAAAGATATCTTAGATTAAATGAACATGTAAACTTCTCTCATCAAAACAATCAATGTGTCCATGATTTAATCATCCAACCCACAGCTGGAGTGGGATTCAGGAATGTGTGTCCTGAGCAGACTCTGTAATCAACTAGCTGTGCAACTTTTTAAAAGCCTTTGAACTTCATTTTAATTTGCTGAAATAGGGGGAGGTGGGACCATCATCAAGAATTATTTGTTGCATATCTTCTATTTAAAAGGCATTCTTGTGCAATTTAGTGATTAAGCAATTTTAGTCATTGTAGGAGAGTAGTACTCTGGTTGGACCATGCAATTTACTTTCATAGAGAAGATTTCTAAGATGATTCACTACAATCTGAACACACAGGTGACTTGCGTCTGAGAGGCCCTGTTACTGATATCCTTGCAAGTACAAAGCAGTAATCAGAATTCCTCTTCTCAGCAGAATCTCCTAACAAAATAATTGGAGTTTTTCATATCTTACCCTTTCCACAAACCTCTTCCCCAAATGAAAGCGCTATCTGAACATCCTCAAACAAAGTGAACCTGGAATTAAAACAACCATAACTGCCCCCTCAGAACAATCATTTGTTTATGGTTTACAGCTATACTCACCTGAGTGTGCACCAGAGTCTAGGGGAAAAGCACATAAAATTCCCAGATGGTTGGGTTTTATGCTCAGGGATTTAAATGAGTATTTTTAAATGTCATTCTACCCATGCAATTTTTTTAACAGCCTCAAAGTTTGGCATGAAATTGCTTTTCATATGCATTAAGTTCTGATGAATGTCTGAGGTCATAATTGAGTCAAGAAAGAAAATATTTTCTATTAAGCAAAATACTAAAGTTCAGAGCTTTATTTTTATACAGCAAGTAGTTTAACAATTCGTGTATTCAATCTGTCATTTCTCTAATTTTGGGGTTGAGAGGATTGGAAATGTGCATGTACAATATTCCTTCATTTAAATGTTGTCTTTGGTTGTACTTCTTATGTTACTTTCAACTGACAATATTCCATATTATAGTTCTTTATTTTCTTGGTGACTTTCACTGCTAACAACCTGAGGATTTAGAGGGAGAAGGAGGAGTTCAAGGTTTTCTTCTTAGGTCTAGAGCTTTGGATATATAACTCTTATTTAGTCTTCTCTCTCCTATCTATACTTTCCGCAGCAGTCATGTATGGAAAGCAACATTACTTCAGTTATTGCTCTGAAAATAGATTGGATAATGGATAAAAGAAGGTAAGAGATTAGCCAAAGAACATGTATGCATAGCCCATGGACAAAACAACAGTGTGGTGAAGCCAGGGGTGGAGTAAGGGCTGGGTAGAGAGGGACAAAGGGGGAAATGGGGAACATCTGTAATACTGTCAACCATTTTAGAAATCTTAAAAAAATTAGTTTCAAGTTCATCTCTGTCCCATTTAGGAGTTACTTTACTTATATTAGAGTTTGCATTTATAATACCTTTGTTGGAATTGTGATTAGTCATAATTTTGCAGATTTGAGTCAGGGAATTTGCATGTAGGATTTTGGAACTATGATACTATTGCTATTAATGACAATGACTGCTTTTATTGCATTTTTACTGTGGGTGAATCACCAAGCTAAATGCATTGTCCTATCTCATTCTCATCCAAGAATCTAGAAGATAGATGATCCTAAAAGCAATATTTCACAAGGAAAATGAGTCATTTCCCAGGTCAACACTGTGAAAGTGGTAGACCTGAGAGTTGAGCTCAGATGTGTCAGGCCCTAATGTCAGTGCCCTTCACCACAATGCTATGTACCAGTGGTTCTTAACTGGGAGTGATTTTTCCCTCTTCCCCCAGGGAAACTTTGACAACTGAGGGGGTTGCTCCTGGTATTGTGTGAGTGCACACCAGGGATGCTGAAATATATCCTACAATGCACAGGACAGCCACCAATAGCAAAGAATTATCCAGCTGCAAACATCAATAGTGCCAAAGCAGAGAAACCCTGATATAGAAACACTTTCCCTAGTCAATTAATGGATTATCATGAAACTTTGACTGTTTACCATGTAGCCTTGAAGATTAAGCCTATCCAAATTTATAGACTCCAGCTGAACTTAATTCACTGACTCTGGAAATCAGAGTACGTTCCATTTTAAAGTAGCCATTTTTATTGTGTGGCAACAGAAAAAATATTTTTAAAAATTTACAAACACTTGTGAGTTGCAATTTAATCAAGGTCAAGAATCCAGGTTAAATATGTGTTAAATTTACATTCATAACCCGTGAGCAACAAAATAGCACATAAAAAAAGATAAAGAAGGTGTGTGAATTTATATCTTTTAAGATGCAGTTAAGAAAGTGTCCATTGCTGTAATTTTTTTCAGCTAGGAAAATGACTAAATTTGTCATTGATTTATATATTTCACAAGATCCTCTACACTTCTGTAGATCATTTGATTAATTCTACATATTCCAACAGATGTTCTCAATCAACACTATCTTTGGATTAAAACAACCTAGGTTAGATCAGAGTTAATCTAACAGAACTGGCAGCAGAATGTAAATCCAAACACCTCACTAAGCATACTGGTTAGTGCAGCCAACATTTTCATTGTATGGATTGTATGGCTTACCAACTAAGGAAGCAGTGCATTGGTTTATATTCTGGCTAAATGTTCTTATCTCAAGGTAGACCAGAGGCCCAGTCTACTTCTCTACTATTCTTCAGAAAGTCTCCACTCTTTAATCTCCAGTCCACACTTCCTCAGTCCACACTTCTTCAAAGTCAGAGTGTTCTAAAGAGGCCTAACTCCTTGGTCTGGATGTATCAGTTAGGGTCGGACTATTACAAGCAATGACATCGGCAGGATCAAAAAACAAGGCTTTAAAAGGATCAGTAACTAGAGCAACTAGGGATATCTAGGGCGCACAGACTGATTAAGAAAGAATCTTCAAAACTCCATTGTTGAGATAAATCAACTTTAAAAATCTTCAATCTCTGTATCTCAACCATGGGGTATCTGATTTTCCTTGATCGGGCCAAATCTGTGCTCTTGGCCTGGAGAGGACAGAGAACCATGATTAACACTCTCACCATCTCATAGGGAAGGGGATGTTTCTCAGAGAAAAATCTTGATGTTGTTAAGGAGGCTTCTAGTCAAGCAGAAATAGTAGCTTAGCATTACACTGGCATTCCTTATTTTCTCTCCCAATTATTTTGAAACCTTGAGAAAGATATTTTTTCATCTTCCAATTTTCATACTATACCTCTTGATGCTTCTACTGATTCTTTACTACCACATGCACATAATGGCCTATTCCTGGTCTCTCCTTATGTTACCCCATAACCAACTCTGTGAAATCCAAGGATAGGCATTGGGTATATGTAAAACTTATATAATGAAGATAAACCATAGCTGAAATTTAATAATTGTTTTCCTAGATATCTGAGAGGTGTTTTTTTTCACACTTCATGATGCTTTAGAATTCCATGCTGTATCTATAAGGATTATGTTTGTTTTTAATATAGACCCTCGCTGTTATATCCATGACTGATTCCAATATCACTCAAAAATGAGGGAATCAAAACAGGAAAAGAGTGCAGCCCAGCACAATATAGAAGGCACTCACCACGGGAATGCAGACATTCAAATACTCTGATGAGACATGATGCTTGATTTCAAAATAACCACTAAAATGAAACAAATGGAAGGAAATAATAGTGCATCTGAACCTCTGGCCATGGTACCAGAGTAGAAATGTAAAAAGCGGAGAAAACCTGGCACACTACTTTTCCAGTAACATCTTATGCGGAACAGAAGCTGTCGCATATAAAAATAATGTGAGTGCTGTGTGTGCATGTTTAGAACTAGGGGAGGAAGTGGGTAAAGAAACTAATATGTGGCAGTTTTTCCATGTATGATAAAAACCTATTTAGCAACCTTGTTTAGAATTTGAAATGATGAGAAAACATGTCATAAAGTACCATTTGCAAAGAAAGGAATTTTCAAAAGCAGAGATAATGAAACATTTTCTCCCTGTAAACATCTTATTCTTCACTGAAATCACAAACAGCTGCAGTATATTCTGACTAATTACAACTGAATCATAAGAAACACAGCATGATAAGAACCCTAAGCGGTATCAGTATGGTGCAAGTTGATTTTAAACGCTCAAGTTCTATGTAATTCAGGTGTTATTCACACTTGGGTTATCAATTTTAAAGAAATAATACTAGTGTTCATTGGGGTCATTTGTTCATGTAGCTGAATGTCTTTATCACCGTGGAATATTTTAATAACTGTAAAAGCCTTATTAGTTCATATGCTGCTTACTAAGAGTTTATGCTTCTTGTACACTGGTGGAGTTTACCTTTGCATTATCAGTGCAAATGGAAAATATATTTTCAGAGAAATGTTTGTTTCTTTAATGATCAGGGCTGACTATTTTCAGACACCAATCTAGCAGCAGAGATCTGTTCTTTGCATATGAAATTATAACACTCAAGAAATTGGGAGGTCCTTATAAAGAACCTTATGAAGAAGTATAACCAGAGTATAAATTAATTTATCTGATTAATAGACTAGCAATTAGTTCATCTGATCCTTATGCTTGCATTTGTGAAACATATAAGTATTTTAAAGTCTCTTCTCATGAATATTTTTTAAAAATATTTTTTAATATTTGATTTCATAGAGGAAGGGAGAGGGAGAGATAGACGCATCAATGAGGAGAGAGAATCATTGATCGGCTGCCTCTTTGCATGCCCTCTACTGGGGATCAAGCCTGAAACCCGGGCATGTGCCCTGACCAGGAATAGAACCGTGACCTCCTGGTTCATAGGTCAACACTCAACTACCAAGCAACACCGGCTGGGCTCTTCTCATGAATCTTCTCCTTTACATTCTGCATTTTACAAGCTCGAGGCTAGGAAACATTTCATTCTATTCTCCCTTGTTCATCAAGCTATCCCCAAGGTCCATGAACCCATTCTTGTGATAAATAGGTAGAAAACACACAGTACCAAATGTTACCCTGAGTACCTGTGCTGCTTAGACAAGGACACTAGAGTTAAACTAGAAAACAATACAAAACCCTCTATAGCCAAGAGGTAGATTAGGACAGACAGGATCTAAATTAGAGTGGGCTAACTTTGAAAAGGAGCCAGGCTAATTTCACAAAGAACAACTTCAGCCACCTTCAGATTTTCCCTGGGATCCAAAACCAGAAACCGGATTGCAAAACATGAAGACAACAGAGAGCTCTTAAGCACAGTTTATCCTTGTCACTTCAACAGAATTCTCCCTTTCCCCCTAAATTTCAAAACATCTCAGTATTTTTATTCAACCTTAGAATTAGTTACATTCCAGTAGTTATCTTATTTCAATATACAGTTTCTCTCCAAGATTCTGATAAATTATGGTCATTTTAAGAGGCACTAAAATGCTATGAGACTGTGGTAATTAAATTCCAGACCTGGGAACTTTTCAACTAGTCCATTAAAGTAATATTTCCTTTTCACCCTGAAACTAGTGTGCGGTGAGGCCAGCTACTCATTAGCAGACCATTATCTTTCACCCAGAGGGCAAACACTGTCTGGGCCTGGGAAAGTGAACCATGACTACATAATTTTAAATGATTCCTCGGCTATCTGCTGCCTGTCTTTTAAAGAGATGTTTAGATCTCATTTGGGTTCATTGGCTTTCCTAGGTTTCTATCTAGTTCCTTTATACCCTTTTGCTTGGATCTCAGCCTGAATCCTCCTTGGGGATAGGTCTTCTCAGTGACATTTGCTTCTCCTCTGGATTTCTCCGTATTGTCCCTTTCACCATGTTCCATAAGCCATAACAATAGTAGCTGAGATAGATTCTCCCCTGCCAACATCACCACTTACTACTACCTGTTTGTTTGTTTTTAAATATATTTTATTGATTTTTTACAGAGAGGAAGGGAGAGAGATAGAGAGTTAGGAATACCGATGAGAGGGAAACATCGATCAGCTGCCTCCTGCACACCTCCTCCTGGGGATGTGCCCGCAACTAGGTACATGCCCTTGACTGGAATCGAACCTGGGACCCTTCAGTCCGTAGGCCGGGGCTCTATCCACTGAGCCAAACTGGTCAGGGCACTACTACCTGTTTTTGTAAGTCACGACCAAATGCTCCAGAGCCATAGGTCTTACCATCGGTTTCATTGTCAGCACCTACATCCGAGACAGCTCACCAGTGCCTTCTGGCTCTAGAAGGTGACTCTAGAAGAGCCGTCCTTGCATCTCCATACCACCAGCTGTCTCAGACTAAGCAATTTTTTTTGTGCCTCTTTAAGGATAGAATATCATGTCCCACTAACCCCCTACACATTTGAGTCTTCTTTATTTTCAGTCATATATCATCCTACATTTGTACAATGTTTTAAACCATGGTTTTATTACAAAAATTTTCATAATGAACATATGCCCACCATCCAATAACCTATTGTTAACAGTTAACATTTGCCACATTTCCTCTAACATTTGCCACATTTCCTCTATCTACCTACCTATCTATCTTGCTGAATCATTTGAAAATACATTTCAGAAATAACGTAGAAAAGGCATTCTTTTGCATAACTATAATACTTTTTAACATATAAGATCATTAGTAACAATTTTTAAATCAACTGGTATCTAATCTACCAATCCATCTAACTTATGCAATTCCCCCCACCCCAAAAAATACTCTTACAGCTGCTTTTTCAAACCAGGGTTCAATCAAAATTCATATACTAGTATTTCATTGTGTTGCTACATCACTTTTGTTTCTTTTAATCTAGAACAATCCCCCTGCATTATTTTTTTTCATGATTCTGATGTTTTTATGAGATTAAGCCAATTGCCTTGTAAAATCTAACATTTTATATTTGTCTGATTATTTTCTTGCTGGCTTTTGATAATATGTTCCTTTATACCCTGTATTTCTTATACCCTGGAAGTTGGACCTAAAATCTTGGTTATATTCAGTTGAATGTTTTTGCAAGAAAACTTCATAGGAGATTCTGAGTATCTATTGCATCACATCTGGAGACATATAAATGTCAGGTTTCCCCTCTATTGGCTTTGCAAATGTGATCATTTTAGTAGTTGCTGCTAAATCTCTTCATTATCAAGGTCTGCTTTTCCCTTTGAAATTTGCAAGTAAACTGTGGGATGTATGAGCTATTGGGAATCACACCATGAATTTTCCAATGGCATCTCATATAAGAGTTTATTATTCTTTGGTGATCCTTTGTGGGCACTATTGTTTCATTGGTATTGCAAAATTATGATTCTCTTATAATCTCATTTCTGCCACAATTATTGGCAATTAATCTTCTATAAAGAGTTTTCCACAGAATAGAGGGCACGGAGCAACAGCTTCTCCCAAAAAGGCAGAGAAATTCTGAATTATTTTCTTTTAATTATCAACCTTTAAAGTAAAAAGTTGGTATATTAATTGCCACCACTAATGACAAACAGATTTCCCCTCTACCTTCCCCCAATTGCTGTGCTCTCCCAAGTGCGCTCCCCCCCCCCCCGAGAATCACTGTGGACTTGTGAAGTTTTATATATTTAGTGTTTTACAATCAATGATAGTGGATAGTACCAGTAAAATTATTTCTTACTAATTAAAAATAATATTATGGATTTTTATTTTATATTTGTATCTTTTATAATGAGAATTTTGGTTTCTAAGATATTTATTTGTTTTATCCTATTATGTAAAATAGGTTCTAAGTTATAATACTGAAAATTACTAATAACAATAAAACTATTGGGTGAAATTTAAGATTTACTTGAAGTGCTTTCAAGGTTAGGAAGTATTTTAAGATGATAGTCTTAAAAATATAATCAGAATGCTATGTCAAAAGTCACTTGAAATTATTTTCTTTCTGAGTTGTATTACTAATTTAAAATAGAATTAGGTTTAATCATTTTTATTTCTTTTTAATGTCATAGTTTAATTTTTACCTATTTTTAAAATATTTAATATATAAGATATCTATATAATTCAAAAGTCAAAATTATCTAAAAAAGAAAGATATACTCAGGAAATTCTTGCTTTCTTCCATCTACTCTCTACTTCATTCTTCCTATTCATTTACTATAGGTCACCATTTTCTAAAGTTTTCCTTTTGCCACACACACACATACATGTGTACACACACGTATACACACACACACTGTTCTGCACCTTGTATTTTTCAGCTAGCAATACATTCTGAATATTATTCCATATCGATACATAGAGATATTCTTCATTTTCCTTTAAGGTCTGCAGAGTACTTTATTGGGTATGTGTGTCATAGTTTATTCCACTCTCCATAATGATGGGTATCTTAATTACTTCAGCCTTCTGCTATTACTCCCTTCCCCCCCAAAAAGCATCCGTAGAATATCTTGTGCATATGTTGTTTTACATTTGTGGAACTACCAGTACATCTCTTTGGGAAGATTCCTGGAAGTAAGGTTTTAGGTCAAAGGAAAACGTGAAGATAATTTTGTTAGCTGTTGTTAAATCCCCCTTCAGGATTACGCCATTTTGCACTCCCATCAGTAATGTATGCCTGGCCAAGTTGTTTCAAATGTTTGGATATGTGCCAGTCTGATAGGTGAGAAATATCTGTGTGATTTTAATTTGGACTTTCCTTATAGTAATGAGTGAGGTTAAGCATCCTTTCGCGTATTCAAGAGCCATTGTCTCTCTTTTATCAACTATCCATGTATTTTGCCCAATTTTCTACTTGGGTCTTGAACTTTTCCTTCACTATTTTAAGGTCCTCATATATTAGAACAGCGTAATGGTTCTCACCTAGGAATGATTTGTCACCTTCCTGCTCCCCTGCCTGGGACGTTTGGCAATGTCCGGAAGCATTTCTGGTTGTCACACCTGGGGAGGGGGAGCTACCGATTAGTGCTTAGAGGTCAAGATGCTTCTAAACATTCCACAGTGCACAGGACAGCCCCCACAACGAAGAATTATCCAGCCTCAGATGTTAATAGTGCTGGGGTGGAGAAACACTGGGTTAGGCCCTTGACTATGATATTCATTGCAAATATTTTCTCCTGTGTTAATGTACAAAATATTCAAACCTATAAAGAATTTGTGTGAGTTTATTTGAGCCAAACTGTCAACAATTGCCAGGAAGCAGAATATCAAGGGATTGAGATAATGCTCCAGAGAATGGCAGTTTTTCACCTTGTTTTATACATTACAATCAAAAGAGGTGATGTACGTGGGTTACATGAACTCCATTGGTGATAGATAAGGGAGGCGGGAGAAAGCAAAGCTGGGAAACCTCTGGGATTGGATAAAAAGTAAAATGATAGACACATACTTCTTTTACTTAAGTGGGTGCAGGATAGTTAATAGTCGATAATTAACCCAATAACAATGAGGGGATTTGTGGTCTCTACAGAGCAGTACCTGTGCTTTGAGGGGTCTGGAAAAAGGGAAAATTATCGTAGATACAAAAAGACAATAGGCTCCATTAAGGTAAAGATTGACCTTTGTCAGGGAAGATACCAGCCTAGGACATGACTACTCATCATAAACTGCTTTTTAATTTAAAAACTTTTAATTTCAGACTACCCTTTGTGGTTACTTTAGGTCTCTGAGTTTGCAAGGCCACCACGCAGGCCTTCCCTGAGCTAGTCAGGTTGGCCTGTGGCCCCTTTTTGTCCACACCTGATTTTCCTCTGGTTTTGCTTATAATAGAATACTTTTTCTTTTTTTAAGTAGTGTGATTTCTCACTCTTTCCTTTTATTGCTTCTGTATTTTAAGTCATACTTAGACAGGCTCTGCCAACTCCCAGGTTATAATAGAATTCACTGTGTTTTCTTTTAGAACTTATGTGGTTCTATGTTTTACATTTATGCAAATATGATCTTAGAATTAATCTGGAGGTAATAAGCGAGAAAGGATTCCACTTTTCTTTTTTCTAAATGACTATCAAGCTGTACCAATACCACTTATTCTAAAGGTCATCTCTCCCCCCCATCCCCCCAGTGATTTGAGATGCCAACTTTATCATGGACCCAGTTTCCATATATACCTGAGTCTATTTCTAGATGTTCTGGTTTTCATTGTCCTTCTGTCTATTCATGGGCCAATACCATACTTTTAATTATAGAAGCTTTACAACAGAGGGAATAGGAAGCAGAGGGTTGGTTATGTAGATGATGGAATAGTAGAAAAGCCAAACCGGGAGCAGTGAGGTGACCTAAGGACTAGCAGAGGCAGGAAGCCATTAGCATTGCTGGGCTGAGAGACAAAAGGAGGTGGTGGTGTTATGAGAGCCCAGGGAACAACAAAACCAAGGATATAATAATGGAGCCACAGAAAAGACACAGTCACTAATGGAGATGCTTCCCAAGGCAGAAAGAGAGGGAGGGAAATACCCCTGGCATCTCTCTACCTAATACTCTCTACCTAATAGCTTCTTATTAGCTAATCAAGTCTACCCAGAAACCAGCTGACTTGGAATTTTGGGGAAACAGCCCACGTATTCTCACACAGGTCAGACACAAAGTTTCAGTGCACTCCTAGGCACGAGCTGTGGGCTTGTGCATCAGCTCTCACTGGTATGTGTTGACCACTGTGCCGCCTCCAGTCTATACCCCTTGGGAACAGCAAGGGACCGCAGGCAGCATCCTTGGCCCTGTGCACTCGCAGCCACTTGCACTCAGGATGCCCACTTCAGTCCCGCTACAGGCTCCATGCCACAAGTCAGGGAGTCCTCTGGGGATAGCCATGCTGCTGTCCTCCAAGACCTATGAAGACTCTTACTCAGCATTACCAATGGGCTGTTCTGGCCAGTGTTCTCCAGTTGACACGTGATATTGTGCTCTGCAGAGGCAAGTCTAAGCTGTGCTGAAGGAAAGATAGACATTTCTTTTGCACAAACAGAACTTCTCTTCTCACATTGCCCTTAGGCCCCTTGTCTGTCTTCCCCACAGGTGGCAATTTATGGCAGGTAAGAGCATAGACAACATCCAAAGCCATCCCATATTTAAGAATGCAGTGATTTTGGCCTAAATAGTTCAGGAGAAATACAGTGGAAGCTACATTGAGTTTGTGCTATCAAATTGAAATCAGTAAATTTAACGTGAACAGAAAACAGTCATTCTCATTTTCTGGAATACTTGGGAATGACTTGCATTGGTGGTCATCATTAACAAAGCCTGGGAATGACTCTGAGAGAGTCGTTGAAGACAGGATCCACGGGTGGCCTGAAGAGTGATGCAGTGACATGAGCAACGATATAAGCAGCAATAAGTAAATGGTATTAGGACTGCAGGTGTAAAGGATATGTGTTGTTTAAATACACACAGGTTCCACCATGACAATAACAATAACCATGTTGGCACCTTTTTATCATCCTGGGAGATATGAAATGGCTAGGAATGGGACATTTGACAATAAGGAACATGAGGATATGCATCTGAACAGGTAGAAGTAGTGAGCAGACTCTATAAAGAATCTTCATGTGTACTGATTGTACAATAAACAAAAATGTAAGCACCATTTCTCTACCCATTATTTATTTGATAAATCACCATGTTTCACATGGGTCCATACTGTTTGTAATACATTTAAATCAAATTCTTTATATAGACAGGAGTCCCACAGAAACAAAATAATTTGCCTGGGGCCTTGCAGACCTTATGGGTGGTCCTGGTCGGACCTTCTTCTTTTGGGGGGAAATGCTTCTTAATTCCTTGTGTTTTTTTACTATGGGAAACTTGCCTCACTTTCCTCTTGTATCTGCAATTCCCTGCTTCCCACCTTGTTGATTTTAGATGATTATTTTTTCCCACTTAGAGGTAAGTTGACTCTGTCCAAATTATGTTCTGGCATGAGTCATGCGGATTTTATTTGCTCTCCTTGATTTGATCTAAAAGATTTCTTGAATGAAGATGGAGGAATTCAGTTAGGAAGCTTACATTACCCTATGAGAACTGAAACCTCAGGGTAAATTCAGTTTTTGTGGCGCGTGGTGTTATATAATTTTTGGAGGCCCTCTTTAAGAAGAAGATTAGGTACAGGGCTCTGGAAGGTTTTGGTAAATCAGAGTTCCTGAAGCTTAAGCAGCATGAGCTTCATGGTAAATCTGCCATTGTTGGGATGACGATTTAAAAAATAAATTCTCAATGCAAAATATTACCTATCTCTTCTAAAGTTTACCTCAGAGATCCTGTGTTGGTTATACACTAACTATATTATTCATTCCTCTTGCTTTCATGTCATTTGTAAATTAGGAGTTAATTTATGATTTTATTTAAGTCCCTGTGAGCAATAATGAATAAGTCAGTTGAAGCTTTTACTAAATAGGTTTTATTGAAATATTTGTTGCTAAGGGAAGTAATCTCTTTCCTCCTTTCCTACCCCATTTCAATTTCTCCTTTAAAGTCGAACATCTTACCATACTACACTCCTCTTTTTTACTAAAAGTGGAAATTGGGAAGTTTGCTAAAGACTTAATTATAAACAAGGGAAAGGAACTCATCCTTTACTGCATTGGCCATAAAGAGGTGAGAGGAAAATTCACTTAATCTTTGTAAAATATGTAATGATTTCAGAGACGACTTGACAGTTTCTAATAATTCTTCCAGTTTCTAATAATTCTCAGACATCTTTGAGATGTACAATTTGTCTTTAAGTAGAATACATAATTATTTAATCTAAGATCAACTTACTTTGGGTATGTATCTCACAATTCCCTTAATTTAGTAATCAAATATGAATAAGCCGTGGCTGGTGTGGCTCAATTGATTGAGTGTCATCCTGTGCACCAAAAGGTTGCCCATTAGATTTCTTATCAGGTCACATGCCCAGGTTGCCAGCTCGATCTCCAGTAGAGGGTGTGCAGGAGACAGCCAATTGATGTTTCACTCATATGGATGTTTCTTTCTCTTCCTCTCACTCTCTAAAAAAAATCAATTAAAAATTAGAGAAAAATATGAATAATATAACAAAGACATCTTAGGAGTTAATTATTTTCATCCTCCTAGACCCCTACTGGGATAAAATGTATCTTTTAGAGGTTATTGAACTCTTCAGGGGAGAAAATGTAGAAATTAGCAGATTAATTGATTCTATTAAGGTATGTGACTATAAAAATTATACTGAGGCTTGGTAGAAAAAATACATATTTAGAAATAAACTTTCAAGAACTCAATAGAAATTGTTTTTTTAAAATGTGTGGTATAGCCCTGGCCAGTAGTTCAATGGTTAGAACATCATCCCACGCACTGAAGGGTTGTGGGTTCAATACCCAGTCAAGGGCACATACCTGGGTTGCAGGTGCAATCCCCGGCCCAGATTGGGGTACATGTGGGAGGCAGCCAATCAATATATCTCTCTGACATCGATGTTTCTCTCTCTCTCTCTACCCCTTCTTTCTACCTTCTTTCTCTCCTTCCACCCTATCTAAAATCAATGGAAAAATATCCTTGGGTGAGGATTAACAAAAACAAAATATGTGATATAATATATTAGAAGACCATGCTAAAGAAAAACTCATGTTCTTGTTTAACTTCTGTTTCTAACTAGCTGTGTAACTTTGAATATGATATTTAGTATTTTTAAATCTTAGGCTATGACCCAAAAGGACATTTCAGTTTCTTTCATTTATTAGAAAATGCTTTAACATGAAGAGTTTGAATTCTGAAATCATATTTCCTGACCTTAAGCCACTACCTTGGGCAAAGATTTTTATGTCTCCAAGTCTCAGTTGTCTTATCTGTAAAGACTGTCATGTTATCGAAGCTCACTCGTTGGTGGTCGTGTCAAGTTATTTCTAGGCATAGATAAAATTGCTAAGGATGCAGCTGCCATAATACCTTCCCCTTCTGAACATGCCAGTAGATTTCAGCAATGGGCCATTTCATTTCACTGAGTTACACAGTCAATATCCTTGTGATGCTTTAGGATATTGTCTACAGTGATGTTGGGTCTTAGGATTTCTTCATAAATATTTCAGATTTATAACATTCTTAGAAAATGTCTAATTATTAGATTTCTTATATAATATATGTTTTGCTTTGCCTTTTTCCCTGGCATTTGAAATTTACATAGAAGCTTTTATGTACTGGCATAGATAATCATCTTCTTGATTTCATGTTACTGTACAGGAAATGTGATGATAAAATTTAAAAGGCAGAACTTAAAATTAAATTCTCTTTTGAAATTATAGTCAAATGCTTAGCATTTCCTGTACTTCCAATGTTGTTATAAAGCATAAATCACCAGTTATCCCAAAGATTATATAATTTTAGAGGTTTTTTAATAATGAATTTCATGAAATTAATTGGAAAACACCATACAGATATTCAAATTTGACCATTCAACAAACACAGTTCACTGTATCCTATTAAAGCTCATTTATTGACCAAGACATAGTGACCATATATTGACAAGTGCTAGATGAATGACCCCAAAATTTTAATCTGTTTGTACCATTCACACTTACATTCTTTAACATTTAATTCTGCGAAGTAGCTTCAGATGATCTATTAACTCCCTACAAACATACCTTTCCGTCCCTTTTCCCCTGTGTCTTATTTAAGCTGATCCAGTACAATACCAAGCCGACAGGAGGGAACAAAGGCCCTGGCAATCAGGAGTTAGTTGCTTAATAAAGTGTTTGGAAGGAGGCTTTCAAAATCTTTTTGTTACATTAACAGAAACTACACCTAGTATTTGATTAGTCAGTTATTGCTGTGACAACAAACCAAAAAATTTTAACAACTTACAACAATGAAGATTTATTTTTTTGCTCTCAGGTTTGCAGGTTGGCTGCACTGTACTGGGCAGGAATGGCTCAGCTGGGTTTGGGTTAGTCGTTCTACTCCATGTGTCCTTTCACTCAGGGACCTGAGCTCAAGAAGCAACTGCTATTTGGGGCACGCTGTGCTTACAGCAGAGAGGTCATCTTAAGAGAGTGACAAGAGGCATGTAGTGCCTCCTAAAGCCTCTCGTTGAATCACCACAGAGGCCCTTTCATTATATTCCAAGGTTAAAGCATGTCTCATAGCCAAACTCAAGGTCAGTGGGGCAGGGATGATACTACATCCACAGGGAAGTATCCTGAAGGAGGAGGTGAATAATAGTGAAGAAATAATGCAATCTTTTATAGTGCTTATGTTATTTAGCATAAGACATTTGGCCTTCAGAAACCCCTACATTCACATGTGAATCATTAAGTCTTTTTATGTACAAGGTAGAGTCGGAGAATTTTAGCATTTTAGAGGTGATGGGACTTTGAAGAGTTGGTAATTCCATTGCTTCATTAGAGATAAAACAGTGTAATGTTAAGTGACTCTTGCCTACGATTAGATTCTGTTGGTGGTGAAGATGGATGTGAAACCTAGCTTACCATTCTTCACTATCAAAGCACTATGCTGCCAGTTGGCTAATTATTTCATCTAGACTAGGCACTCTCTGAGAAGTGGAAAAGAAAGAAAATTCCAAATCAGAGTAGACAAACTAAAAGTTCACCATAGCTCTGTTCTCAACATGGAGAGATTTAATCATTCAATTTCAGTTCTACTAAAATTAGTTGACTGCTCTAGTGAGGAGTTCATAAGAATTCGTAGGAAAAAACACCTATATGTCAATAGAAAATTGGGTCAATAAAATAGACTATTTGAAGAATCTATTCAATTGGATGAAAGTGTTCAACCTCATTAATAATTAAATACAAATTAAAGCAACAATAGTGTATAACATATTATTAAAAATTAGAAAAAAATAAAAATTATAATACTTGATAAGAGTTGGCTAGAAATGCATTCTTACCATGTACTGTGGTTAGAGCAAGAATCTTTACTTTTCTGGAATAATGTAATTTAATAAGTATCAAGATCCTTAAAAAATGTTCATACTCTAAACTAGCAAAACCACTTACAGGAATTCATCCTATCTTAACTGCAGATCTTGTTTATAAATGAGGGTTTTTTCATGTAATTTATTACATATATATTTATTAAATTCCAACTATGGATGAGAAAGTGTGTCGGATGTAAGGGATATAATGGTAAACCAAACAAGGTACTTGTATCTCTAGTGAACATACAGACACATAAATAGATGAAAAGTATAATAGCCAATATTTAAATGGGTTACATTTTCAAGCACTTTTCTGGGTGCTTTCCATATATTAATTATTTTATCTTCCCAACAACCTAAGAAAGTATCATTGCAGTCTTTCTGAAGACAGATTATGTGATTTTTCTCAAGGTCACACAGCCCATGCTGGAGATGGGATTTAAACTCAGGAACATAGTTACATTCACATTATTAACCACTATGTAGGAGTGGATATAAGGCAGAGTACATTACTTATAATGCTAAAAAGTTGTCCACCATTAGAAAAAATGTTACAGAAATTAAGCTACATTTAAATGCTAGAATTTTATTCAGCTATGAAAAAAAGAATGACACATTTCAAAAACTTATAGGGACATTGGAAATATTTATAATATAATATTAAATAAAGATGAATACAAAAAAGATGAATATAATGAATCAAATTTTATTATTAAAAAGTGTTAAACACATGCACATATACTATGCATATTTATGTCTATAGAAATATATTTATATACACATATTCATTTAACATTGGTTTCACTCACTAGATTCTGATGAAGTAGTGCTTGGTTGGTTTGACAACTGTATACCTAACAATTACCTGTGCCTGGACCTAATAAATACTAAATAAGTTTAATTAAATGAGTGGCCAAAAAAAGTCTAGAATAATATGCACCAAAATGCTAGCAGTAGTTTTCCCTTAATTCTGGAATGGTGGGTTATTTTAATTTTCTTCGTTATACTTTTAGTTATTTCCAAAGTTCTCTCTGGTGAACATGTGTAGATTTACCGGACTTAGGTTTTTAGAGTGAGTGGAGCGGGTTGTAAAGGGAACGTACGTTTAGCAGAATTAACAACCCCTGTCTTAGATGGCTTAGATATCCATCTGCTGGAAGATAGGAAGTTGAACCAGATGTTCCCCAGAGATTCCTTTGAGATACAGGTTACCTGGCCTGTTAGATAGAAGTTACCTGGTGTACCAGGCATCGACTTACCATCTCTCGGCTGCAAATTTATACTCCGTTGCCTGTTCTGCAAAAATAGAAATGAGCCCTCGACATATTTTTCCTTTGCTAGCCTGCACCATGTTAAGCTTTGTCAGTTAAGGGCACTGGAGACACATAATAGGAGAAAGGGGGTTCTCCTTCCTGATTCTGGTGTGGGTACTCAGAAGGCTTCGCAGTGCATGGTGGTCAGCAGCACCCACCAGCCTGTAGTTTACCCCAGCGCCCACCTTGGGCAGGTGTGTAATGGAGTGACTCCAGCAGGACACCTCCCAACGAACAGTTTGTGCCAGCGTTCTAGAGAGCAGGTTTCCAGCAAGTCCTGGAGGCCAGATCTTCATCAACTTACTCTGGCATGCCACCTTCCTCAGTGCCTGCAATGCAGTGAGCCATGGCTGTGCCCTCCGGACAGGTCTGGATCAGCCTTGGGGGGCTGGCCAACTTCCTCAGAACATCATCTACCTCAGCCGTAGGGGAGTGGCTGCTCCTTGGGTCCGCGATTCCTATACTCTGTGGAGTTCCTTTCACTGCCTACCAGCCAGTCCCTCAATATGCCAATCCCCTGTAAATAGTTCTTTATATATTAAACTCTTCCTGTTCAGTTTACTCTGTGGTTTCTGTCTCCCAGGTGGACCCTGATCGATACACCTGGGTTTTGTGAATTTCAGTAATTTTATTATCATTTCCATCCTCCTCTCTTCACTAAAAAAAGGTAAAAGGATATAACTAAAATATGGCAAGGGTTATGTTTATTACTGAAGTCAAGAACCATACTTGCTCAAATATGAAAAAGGAGATATAAAGAAAGTTCCCTCAAAGCATATAAAACTCCAAATTAGCAGGTGCATGGTGTAAACTGGGTAAATAGCTCTTAAGCAGAAAAGGAGGAAATGTAAGGTGTTAAAAAGAAATATCCCGCCCTGGCTTGTGTGACTCAGTTGGTTGGAGTGTTGTCCCATATACCAAAAGGGCACAGGTTTGATTTCTAGTCAGGGCACATGCCTAGGTGAAGGGTTCAATCTCTGGCCCTGGTCAGAGTGCTTGTGGGAAGCAACAGATCAGTGTTTCTCACATTGATATTTCTCTCTCTCTCTCTTCCCCTCTGTCCCTCTATCTCTTTCCTACTCCCTCTCCCTCCCTTCCCCCCCCCCTCTAAAAATCAATGAAAATGTCCTTGGATTATAAAATAGAATAAAGAGAAATATCCCCTTCTGCAAATGGTAAACAGCATGAAAGCAGAGCTATTAGCAAAAAGGAATTATAGGAGGAAAACTATCAGAAGACAAAATTATATATGCAAATAAGAAATTAATTTGAATCTCCATATAGAGGCCACCAAACCAGAAAGCCAGGCAAACAGAAGTGAGCTCCTTTATTTCAGGGCAGTGGTGCTTGTCTAATTCTGAAAAAATATGATTCTTTCAAATTAGCATTACTCACCTTTTATTCAAAGGACAATGAAAAAAAGTTATAAAAGGGATAGAATGAACCCAAACTCGTGTTAAGGAATAAATTTGTCACAGAAAAAAAATAAATAAGATTTTGCAAATGCAGATCTGAAGTAATTATTAAAATGAATTACACAAAGAAATTTGCATTGAAACTAAGGAAATAATTCTAGCACATTTTAATCTGTGTTTTTTTTGTGTGTTTGTTTTTTACCAACTATGAAAACTGAAAAGCACATTTACCTTATTTCATGGGAATTATTGAGAGGATGTAGAAATTCCACTGGTTTAAGTCTTGAGTGACCTGGGTTTAAAATTGGGGATTCAAAGAAGTAGTTATTTACAAAGATATTGATATAAAAACTTTATCAGTTAAAAATATTAAATGTAGCTCTAACTGGTTTGGCTTAGTGGATAGAGCGTCGGCCTGCAGACTGAAGGGTCTCAGGTTCGATCTGGTCAAGGGCATGTACCTTGGTTGCAGGCACATCCCCAGTAGGGGGTGTGCAGGAGGCAGCTGATTGATCTTTCTCTCTCATCGATGTTTCTAACTCTCTAGCCCTCTCCCTTCCTCTCTGTAAAAAATCAATAAAATATATTTAAAAATATTAAATGTAAAACATTTAGCATATTATATTGCATGTGATAAGCACATGATATTAGATATTACACCATATTTAATGTTAATACAGCCAAAGATCATATTGCCCTTTTATTGGCATCACACATTATTATTTATTTGTTCAAAACACCTTTGAGATGTGTTTTTTTCTATGAAGAAATACTATACTAGGAATGGTGGAAAATATATAAGATTGTTGGATTTGCTAGTACCCCCCTAACTTCCTAATTCCCTGTTCCTAAGACTGTTTAAATCAGACACTTGTCTTTTACTCAACTTGAAGTCAACAAAAATTTGAATGTTCTTTTGTCTGTCACCTGTTGTTATCTCACAGGACCCCTACCCTTTACTTAAGCCATTGATATTGCAATCTAAGTCCACTGTCTAATCTTAGCGGTGTTAACGTTGTGGGTGTCTGGCCCAGTGGTCCAGGACTCAAGGTCATTTTGGCATTTGTTGTATCCACTCTCTTTCCCAATGTGTGGCAACCATGGATTTGATAAGCATGTCTTTTGGGTGGTCATCCAAATTAGAGATAAGTGGCCCCTATTTAATGAGTGCCTGTTATATGCCAGACACTATACATATGTCACCTTGCTTAATGTTCACCATGTAGAAATACTGGTATTGAGTCTCAGAGAGTTTCAAGATCACATACAAAGAAAGAAATAGAGACAAACTTTGAATTGAGATCCTTGATTTTGAAGTACATGCTTTTGCCATTATTCTTATGGTTCCTGGTGCATGAGAAATCACATGAGAAACAATTATGTATTTCCTAGGCTTTTCCCAAGAGTATCTCATTCATTAGGTCTGGAGTAGAAGCTAGGAATCTGTATTCAAGAATTGCTACACTACACCACAGTGTCCCTAATGAACAGGACAGGTCTATGGCTCATATCAGATTCTTGTGGCATATTACTAAAGATCTCCTTCCTGGTTAATAGACCCATTCATTAATATGCTCTGGGAAAAAATACATCACACTGTGCTATTATTTAATTTACTAGTAGCCCTGCATACGAATTCATGCATCAGTAGGTCTGCCGCCCTCCTGTAGCACTCCGCCCGCTGTCCCGCCCTCCTGTAGCTCTCTTCCCACTGCCCCGCCCTCCTGTAGCCCCCCCCCCCCCATAGCTTGTTGCCCTGCTGTCTCCTGTAGTTCTCCGCCTCCTGCTTGCTTGCTGCCCTGTCCCATCCTGTAGCTCTCTGCCGCCCACTTGTAGCCAGTAGGTCACTTCCACCCTCCTGTAGCTTCCCCGACCCCTCAGTCCTCCCCCCCCCCTCATAGCTTGCTGCCCTGCCCCCTCCTGTAGCTCTTCACAGCCCGCTTGCACCTCGCTGGCCCACCCTCCTGCTGATCCGTGATCAGGGCGTAATGGCTAATTAGCATATTCCTCTCTTATTATATAGGGTATGTGCTATTTAGTTCATAAGATTTTTGTGATACTTCTTTTATCTTGCATGAAGCAGAAGAGAACCCAGTGTGCCAGTAAGAAACTTAGATGAAATCAAGATAATCTGCACAAACATAAATTCATCTTTTCTTAATACTATGATTTGAGTGACTTCAAAGGAAAAGAAAATTATTTTCATATTTAAGTAGTGTTCTCCATTACAGTATAAAGTGTATGCCTGAAGTGGTAGAATTACATAGAAAGAAGAGCAGGCTCTGATAGAGAAAAGGGAGTACATTACACGGCTAAAGTCCATCCTTTTCCCAGTTCCTCTGAGAGCTGGCATTAGGACCTAGAGAAGAAAGCAATAGGCTAGATTCCTCAAGGGAATCTTTTAAAGAGAAAGTGGATGGGACATGGGCTGAAACCTTAAGGAATGGGCAGGCCCTGGCAGAAGAGTAGAGGACATAGCAAGCAAAAGAAAAGAACAAAGACAACATCCAGGAATTGGCATGTTGAGTGAAAGAGGTCAAAAGGAAATTAGACTGACCCGAGTTATGGTTTCTAACCTGGGATCCTGGGAGAAGATTTGAAATTGGACCAGAATAGAGAAAGCATTAAAAGCACAATGGGAAAAATTATCTTTAATTTGATATGGCCAGAGAGACTCATTCTAGGTTTTTTAGTAGGAAATAACATGAGGAAGTAATATGTTAGAAGGTGATCATAGTTAACAGTCACTACTATTTATTATGTGCCTACTGCATGCCAGGATTTTTATAGATAATATGGGCATTTACGCTCCTCCATAAATTATGAGATCAATATTCTCAGTTTTGCAGATAAGGAAACTAAGACTTAAGCGAGAGAAAAGACTCACCCAAGTGTTCACAATAGAATGTAGTGAAGCCCGCATTTCACCCATATACAGGGTATCCCAAAAATGTATACACATACATTGAATAATTATAAAGACAGTGTTTATTAAAATGCATTTCATTTTCAGAATTGAGCTACCAATTAAAGTGTGTATACATTTTGGGGGGACACCCTGTATATCTGAATCTAAAGATCACATTTATCCTTTGCCTCCTCATGTAAGATGGGTCTGGGATCCTTGTAAGACTTTTATTGGCAAGAAACAAAGACTCCACTTAGGACAGTGATGGCGAACCTTTTGAGCTCGGTGTGTCAGCGTTTTGAAAAACTGTAACTTAACTCTGGTGCCGTGTCTCATATAGAAATTTTTTTATCTTTGCGACCATAGTAAAACAAAGACTTATATTTTTGATATTTATTTTATATATGTAAATGCCATTTAACAAAGAAAAATCAACCAAAAAAATGAGTTCGCGTGTCACCTCTGACACGCGTGTCATAGGTTTGCCATCACTGACTTAGGAGAAAGGTAACCTGGGCTTCAGTACCATGGTTCAGTTGTGTTTGCATTGGACCTCAGGGGTTATATTAGACTTGAGGCCAGTTGCACGAAGATTCGCGCAATAGGCCTTCCTTCCCCTGGCTGCCGGCACCGGTTTTCCTCCGGGACCCAGGCCTTTGGTCTGGCTGCAGCGGAGAAGCCAAGCCTCTTCAGTCTTCAGTCATCTTCAGTCTTTAGTCATCTTCAGTCTTCAGTCTTCAGTCATCTTCAGTCTTTGCTCCATGCCTGCATATGCAAATTAACCGCCATCTTTGTTGGGTTAATTTGCATACTCATCCTGATTGGCTGGTGGGCATAGCAGAGTGACACCAATTTGCATGTTTCTCTTTTATTAGTGTAGATCCCTGTTAGGGAGTGGGAGTTTATTTACAATTTGAATTACAATACAAAGAAATTACAAAGTCACATCTACCCTTCATTTGAATGTATTATGAAGTAATATTTAAGAATTATGGAGGATCTTTAGCTATAGCTATAATAAACTCTGTAATTGGAATATTTAGGAAAAAAGTCTAGATTCTTAAGAAAATTAGCTTTCATTTGCCTCAAGAAACATTTAGGGAACCAATATTCAAAAAATAAAATTGCCAGTGGGGGTTGAGGAACTCAATCTCTGGATGCTTATTCTTTTGAATGAATAATTAATGGACTTGTAAGATCTCTAAGGTTTTTATAAGTGGAGCAATTTTTATTTAAAGATAAGTCTTTTGCCTAATGGGAGTGGCCTCTCAAAATATCTTGATTCCTTGATAACTTCTCCTTCTATTTTTTTAAAATATATTTTTATTTATTTCAGAGAGGCAGGGAAAGGGAAAGAGAGATAGAAACATCAATGATGAGAGAGAATCATTGATCGGTTGACTCCTGCACGCCCCCCACTGGGGACTGAGCCTGCAAACTGGGCATGTGCCCTAACCGGGAATTGAACTGTGACCTCCTGGTTCATAGGTCGATGCTCAACCACTTAGCCACACAGGCCGGGCGATAATCTCTCCTTTCAGATTAAATGTAACACAGATGACAAGAGATAATGGAAATAAGAAAGCAGGTTATAGTATAACTAGATGCCTAGTGCACGAATTCGTGCATGGGTGGGGTCTGGCTGGCCCGCCCTGATTGGGCTGGGCCAGCCGGGGGGAGGGGACACAGGAGGTTGGCTGGCCTGCCTTGCCCCCTGGTCGAATTCCCAGTCGAACTCCCGGTCGAGGGGGCAATTTGCATATTAGCCTTTTATTATATAGGATTCCATCATATTCATTAAAGATGAAGCAGGATTTTTGGTGGCTGCAGGAAAGTATTTATGGCAGGACTCAAGTCTGCTTCTCGCAGTAGTTCTCAACCTTCCTAATGCCGAGACCCTTTAATACAGTTCCTCATGTTGTGGTGACTCCCAACCATAAAATTATTTTCGTTGCTACTTCATAACTGTAATTTTGCTACTGTTATGAATCGTAATGTAAATATCTGATATGCAGGATGTATTTTCAGGGGTCGCGACCCACAGGTTGAGAACCGCTGTGTTTCCGTGTTTCTCTGTCTGAGTAAGCGGCTCTCGAGCTCAGGTTCTCTCCTTCCAGATATTCAGCAGAATGCTCATGCCTTTCTTATGCTTTTGTTTTAAGCACTACTTCTCAATAACATGATGAGACCATACACATTCATTGAAACTGAATTATACACCATGAGGCAACAAAATCAGTAGCAGTAAAATGTTTTCCAAGCCAAGTCAGGTAGAATGATCCCAAAAATAATGACCAATATTACAAACCCTGTGTAGCCCTTAGGCCAGTGATGGTGAACCTATGACACGCGTGTCAGAGGTGACACGCGATCTCATTTTTTTGGTTGATTTTTGTTTGTTAAATGGCATTTAAATATATAAAATAAATATCAAAAATATAAGTCTTTGTTTTATTATGGTTGCAAATATCAAAAAATTTCTATATGTGACAGGGCACCAGAGTTAAGTTAGGGTTTTTCAAAATGCTGACATGCCGAGCTCAAAAGGTTCGCCATCACTGCCTTAGGCCATTCCCACCCAGGTGTGATGGAGACAGGGGTGAAGTAATTTAAAAGCAAGTGTCAACTAATTTTATGCAGGTTATCCATACACAGAAAAAAAACATTTACAAAGCACAGTTTTCTGGCCTAACCTGGGTACCAACCACAGCATTTGGCTCAGCTCTGCAGGTAACGCCAGGTGTTTTTTAAAAAGGTCTGCGTACCCTTTTAAAGGATTTGCGTTTCTGGATCAGAATGAAAAGAGACCCATTTCCTTTCTTCCCTTCTGTGTTCTTCCCCATCCCCACCATAGGAACCCACACACACTATTTTCACTAACTCTCCGTGCAACCTGGGTCAAGTGATTTAACCTTTTTAAAGGTCAGTTTCCTTCCCTTTAAAATGAAAGGGTTGAGTTATAACGGTGCCTCTCTAAAGTCCTTTATACTCTTCAAGTTCCATGATTCCTTCTGACACAATTTAGAATCTTTATATTCTTCTGTCCTCTTTATATATATTTAACACTTGAGCCTCTACCTCATAAACTATATTAACATCACTTTCCATTGCTCCTCTAAACTATCTCTTGAGTTATGACCCACTTCCTAAACTATTTTGTCTTTCTTCCAATTAATATGACCTTGCCTAAAAGAAGTGTCCTACATTTCCTCCCGTTTAAATCAAGTGCCCAACTTAGGGCTGGAGAGAAAGAAAGGAGTTATTCCTCAGGGTCATAGATCTTGCCTATCTGACTTTTCAGATTATTTTATTGAGCCGTTGGCACAGTAACAATTTGACTACACCCCAACCAATGTCACTGGCCAATATCTTTGAGAAAAGATGAATTAGGATCATCTTATCTGATACCTAAAAGTGGTTCTATTTTTAAATCACTCCTAAAGTTATTAAAATTGTTTGTTCTGAACACAGACATTTCCAGGTTGTCTTTTGGAATTGGAAAGGACATGGTCCATAGCCGACAAATGTCAAAATAAGCAGTTTCATCTGTTCTAAGAATTAGCTTAAATGCTTTGCTTCTTTTTAATCCATTGGAAAACAGTAGTGATCACTATGAGAAAAATGCTACCTGTTTAAGAGGTGATTATAAGGATATGAAATTGACAACAAAATTAGTGTTTCTAGCTGTTTTTTTAAAATCATATTAGCACTTCCACAGCAGACTGGATAAATCTCTTTCCTATTGCTTATAGCTAATTAAAATATACATTTGGAATACAAAAAAGGTGACTGATCACATACAGATATTCTTTGCAAGAGCTAAATTTATTGTGCATAGAAAAGCACCTCTAAGAAAATTAGATACAGGGAATTACTTAATTCATGTAGTTGTTGCCCAAAGTAATATTTAAAACCAGTGGTAGGTAAGAGTTTATTTTTTAGAAAGTTATAAATTTTTAATAGCTAGGATTTAACTACAGGAAAACAAAATATAAAACCATGAATGTGTTCTTTTTTGCCAGAATCTAATGTTCTTATAGATTTTCATTTAAGGGACCAGTGTTTATCATTTCAACCTGATTTCACACGCATACATGCAGTTCTTAAAATTCATGTATTCCGTGAACCTAAGATCTTGGCATGCGGCAGACATAATGCTAGGCAGTGGCACTGCTACTGCAAATACACAGTGTTTGCCCCAAAACATTCAGCTGGGGACAAAAAATGCCTGATACGATATTATGAGTACTGCAATAGAGGAGTGTCTTAGTCAGCTCAGACTCAGGCTGGTATGAAAACACCATAAACTGGAGGACTTATAAACAGATTTATTTCTCACAACTCTGGAGGCTGGGAAGTCTAGGATCAAGGTGCCTGCAGATTCGGTACCTGGTGAGAGCCCACTTCCTAGTTCATTGACAGACATCTTTCACAGTGTTCTCCTATGGCAGAAGGGCCAGGAGCTCCCTGGGGTCTCTATTACAAGGGCACGAATTCCACTCGTGAGGACTTTGCCCGCTTTACCTAATCACCTCCCAATGACCTCATCTCCACATGCCATCATATTGGGGTAATTGTTTCCAACATTAGAATTTGGGGGACATTGCCGAAACCGGTTTGGCTCAGTGGATAGATCGTCGGCCTGTGGACTCAAGGGTCCCGGGTTCGATTCCGGTCAAGGGCATGTACCTGGGTTGCGGGCACATCCCCAGTGGGGGGTGTGCAGGAGGCAGCTGATCGATGTTTCTCTCTCATCGATGTTTCTAACTCTCTATCTCTCTCCCTTCCTCTCTGTAAAAAATCAATAAAATATATTTAAAAAAAAAAGAATTTGGGGGACACAAACATTCAGTCCATAGCCAGGGATATATGGGGTGCAATGGGAGTAACTATGCTTGTCAGTAACAGGGAAACTTTCTCAGAGGTAGTGAGGCTAAAAAAATGATTGTGTCAACAGATAATAAGAAGAAAGGAATTAAGAATAGCAAGGGCTATAGCACACACAAACACACAGTTACACACACACCCATAGTATTTTGTATAGCTAGGCCATAGAGTTCACAGGGATAAAGAGGATGTTGAGGCTAATCAAGGAGACCAGGTAAGGAATGACCTAATTAGCCAGGGTAAAAGTGTTGGGTGCTATAGCACTCCATAAGCCTCAGTGGCTTAGTGCAAATAACACACATTCATTTCTTGCACACATAATAGTTCAGTTGAGTGCAAGGCAGATACCCTTCCATGTGATGATTCTAGGAATCGGGCTTATTTCTCCTCGTGATACCATGAGATTCAAGAAGTATCTGGTTAATATCAAATGCTGCTGAGAGGTCAACCCAAAATGACCTGAAAAGTGCCCATTGAGTATGGCAATGAAGAGGTCGCTCGCTGGTGCGGCTCTCAGAAGCAGTTTCATTGGAGTGCAGCTGCAGAAGCCAGACCACAGTTGAAAGGTGAAAGAAAGGTGAAAAAGAGGAGCCAATGAATATCAACTACTCTTTAAAAATATTGGATGTGAAGAAAAAGAGAAAACAAGGGTTATAGATCAAGAGAGACATATTTGAGGGCTTGTTGTGTTATTTGTTTTTGTGTCTTTTTATCACAAGGGAGAATTGAGCATGATGATCTGCTGAGGGGAAAGAACTAGTTTAGAGGAAAAGGTTGTTCCTGCTGAGAAGAAAGTGGAGTCCCCGCATAGTCAGGAGGCAATGAGATTCAGAGGACAGATAAAGGGAATAGCCTTACAGTGGAGTCCCTATGCTTGTCCATGAACCTAGGAGAGAAGCAGATAAGAAAAAGAAAAGTAACTCTAAGGCTGTTTTATGAATGTCAAAGGACAGTGTTGGAGGCTCAAATATATGCCTATGATAACATACATCAAATACTAGAGAAATAAACCATCTATTTTAGAACAGTTGCAGATTCATGGGATATTGGATCTATTCCTGAGGAGTCCAGAAAGCTACTAAATTTTCTTCACTGAACATGACTTCTGCTCATTGAATGTGTTTGAACAGCCAGACGTTTCATTTATAGACTTAAAAGATATACATGTCAATGAGTATATGATTTTAACCATTACTTTGGGTTGCATAATAATGTAAATCTTTGAAAAGTTTGAAAATTGTATTAGATATTGATGGAGTAGTTTCAAGGATTCTTCTTACATACAGAAATGAAATATAATTGCATTTTTCATATGACAGATATAGGGCAATTTGATTTTTATTTGACTCAAAATATGTTGAAGAAATCATAGTATTCTGAATGCAAGGGTTGTGTGCATTTTCACTGTTTGCAAAGGGGTTTTAGGTAAAGTTCTAAAGATTGGTGTTTATTCATCAAGACAAAACGTTATCTCAATGGCAATTTAAATGTTATCTCAAAGGCTAAATTAGCCATCCACTTAATTTTAACTATACTAAGTGATTCTTTTAATTTGCTTTCAGGTGTTAGATAATTGTGTCCATTCTACTTTTCTCCTTGTAGAATCCACAGCATCCACAAGATTTAAAGTGTTAAGGTAGACTATCAAGATAGTCTAATAAGTTTAGGGCAGTTTATCATTCCGGCCTCACTTTTCCTTTTTGAAATATGCACCAATTTACTGGCTTTCTTTGGAATCATAGGACCGCAGTGTAAAAGGAAGTTTAGAAGGCTTCATGGCTACCCCTCACTGGTGCGCACATTGATTCAGTAACCATTGATGAGGTCCCACCCTTTGGTCTTTTTTTTTTTGACTTTTAATTTCTTTATTGATTAAGGTATTACATATGTGATCTTACCCCCACCCCCAACACACACACACACACACACTCATGCCCTCACCTCTCTGTTGTCTGTGTCCATTGGTTATGCTTATATGCATGCATACAAGTACTTTGGTTGATCTCTCCCCCTTACCTCCACCCTCTCCTACCTTCCCTCTGAGGTTTGACAGTCTGATCGATGATTCTCTGTCTCTGGATCTGTTTTTGTTCATCAGTTTATGTTGTTCATTATATTCCATAAATGAGTGAGATCATGTGATATTTATCTTTCTCTGACTGGCTTATTTCACTTAGCATAATGCTCTCCAGTTCCATCCATACTGTTGCAAATGGTAAGAACTCCTTATTTTTTACCATCTTATCCCTAGTCATTTTCGTCCTTGTTGTCTGTACTCCAGCCTCACTAGCCTTCTTTGTAATCCCTAACTTCCTTTCATCCTCCAGACCTTCTCACATTCTATGTTTTCATGTGTCTATAATACTCTCTGCTCAGAACCTACCCATTACTCTTTGTGGCACCTACTCATTTTACAAGTCTCTATAATTCAAGTTACTAACCCAGGGAAAACTTGCCTGTCCTCCATAATTAGCTTAAATCCTCCATTTATAGGCTGTCTTATTTTCATGTATATTTCTGTCATGTCACATGTAATAAAAGTTGTGTTTAATTAATGTGAAATTTTTTAAATCTAATGACAGCCACTAAACACTAAGCCTCACATGATTAAGAACTATACCTATTTTGTTCACCTCCATATTCCTAGGTCCCTGGAAGAGCACCTGGCACATAGTAAATATTCAATAAAAAGTTGTTGAGTGAAGGGATAATGGCACCCAGTGTTTCATAGTGAAAAATACTTACCGAATCAGAAAGATTCTTGTTCCTCAGAAATTCATACTCTATTAGGAGAGAAGTAATGTAAATAAGCAACTATTAATATCGCAGTGGCTAAGAAGGCAAAAGTTGGATTGGAATGCCGAGGTTGAAATCCTGGCTTCCTCCTATACTAACTGTTTATCATTTAGCAAAGAACATAATTTACCTGAGACTCAGTTTCCTCATCTATAAAATGGGAGAAATTATAGTACCAACCTGTAGCAGATAATACAGGTTGCCTTACTCATTTCCATTCCAGTTCCTTATATCTCCCCTTCTTACCACAGAGCCTTAAACAAACAAACATACTAACACTTTATTTCTAGATTTCCTTGAAGCTAAGTTTCTACTTAGAACTTGTTTCTACTGAGCAAACAGAAAGCTGAGAAGGAGGCAGCCACATGTGACAATCATGGTGGTAGTGATGTCCAGTGAAATGTCTTAAATCTAGGCTTGAGTGCTGATTCTCATGGGTCAGATAGTGTGAGTTTGTTGCTTTATTTCTGGATGCCTTGTTTCTGATTGTGAAACTTTAAGTTTGGTTCTCTAGCCTCCCAAAGATTCTGTGAGCTACTTAATACCTTGTATAAATTCATTTCTGTTCCAGACAGCTAAAGGGGATTCTATAGTCTGCAACAATTAAATCTGGATAATCTATTCACTAATAGTTTGTTGAAAAAGTTAAATCTAAATGGAAGCTTTGTCCTTAAGATCTGAATGCAAAGACTGTAGCAAATCAAACTAAGACAACCAATACTACATTTGTGAAACAACCTAATATTATTTTCTCTGATTTTAAATCAATATCCTTCCCCAAAATTCCTTGAAGAGTCCATTTTTTTCATTGATTACATGTATAGATAGGTTTAGGTAAAGTTTTAACAAGTGTTCAATTAAGTTGCTGAGAGAGAGGGGGGTGGGAAGGAAGAGAGAGAGGGAGATCTTGAAAAATACACTGCTTAATTATATTACAAGTTATTTTTTCTTTCTACTTTTCTGTAATTTATTATTGCTCAGAAATAAATACATTAGTTATATATATTTTAAGACAATTCTTTTATATAAAAAACACTCCACATTTGTATTGTCCTTTCATTTTTTTAAAGTTCTCAGATGCACTAATCTCATGACAACCCTATAAACTATTTAGTAATATTGCCATTATACAATCTGCAAACTGAAGCCAAGAGAGACTAGTAGGTGACAGAGTCAAAACTTGAATGCAAGTCTTTGGACTCTAAGTCATGGGCTTTCTTGCTTTACCACAGTTGATTAGCCGTTCATTGAGAGCAGCTCTCTGTAAAATGAAATAAATTTTTATCATCAGGGCCAAATGAAAGAGGTAAGAAGCTTGGGTTTCTAGGTTTTCAAATGCGAAGAATCCATGTTCCCTAGCAACACTATGTGGATCCATATAAAGGAACTTTCAAATACTATTTATAGTAAGTTCTTTTTCCCCCCCCGCTACATTGCCACTTCACTCTGAAGTCATGATTACTAGAGAGAAAATGAGCTTTAAAGATTTTAAGTAATGTTTCTAAGAGGACACCATGGTGTTCAACCAAATGAATGTTGTTCATAATATTGCTTAGGCTTATTTAAAATTCTGTAGAGCCTCACTTTATTTTTTTCTCACTGCTACACTGATTATAAAATACGATTATTCTAAATGGTTATTAAAATTCAGTGTTACTAGCAATGAGAACTTTAGCAATTGTCCTGAAAGAAAATAGATACAGTATTTTTATATTCTCTTCTATATGTGTGTATAAATATGTATGTATGTATTTGTTTATTTGTGAGCTCTATGTGTAAATTTGTGTGTATACCTTTGCACACACACCTATACATTCTGAAATACCACTTGATCCCTAATGGCAAGACATTGTGCATTCTACTTTGAAAATCCTTTTCCCAAACAAGACTTTCAGCTGATAATATCAAAATTCATAGGGCTGTAAAATTAACTGGTCATTATCATAGGAATATAAGGATGTTTCAACATATGGAAAATTATTGTCAACAGATTAAAGGAGAAAAACATATAATTATTCCCAGTAAGGATAATAAGATGCAGTTGATAAAATTTCATACTCATAAGATTAAAAAATAGGTTTAACAAGCTATAAATAGAAGGTAATATCTTTAAGCTGATAAAAATTATCTAAAACATATAGAAAAATACATTACTGCCTATATTCAAATATACTGGAGTCATAACCAATGTAATAAGATAGGAAGAAGCAATATGAAGCTTAACAATTGTAAAGGAATACACATACTGAAATTACATGTTGTTTATATAGTTGTATCCATAGAATGTTCAAAGAAAACTGCAAACTGTTATGGACAATCCCTTCACCTTTTTCACCCAGCCCTGCAACCCCGCTCCCCTCTCACAGCTGTCATACAGAGAACTGAATTCTGATTTTAGCTGTAGAATATTACTTAGCTTCCCAAGAAGAATTTCAATGAAATAAGAATTCCTATTGTGTCTATATTTTCAAGGACTAAGAATCTAAATTGCCATATTCCTTCTCTTTCTCTTTAGAAATACTAGGAGAGTTTTTTTCCTACCCTGTAACTGCAATGAATTGCTTATTTCTGATATAAAATATTCCCACAGACCTTCATCCTATTTGTAGTAGGCATCATAATTCCTGGTAAACAGTACTTTGCAACTGCTACATTGTCCAAAGCGTTGTCATCAATTTCATAATAGTCCTTGGTACAAGACAAAGAATTAGGGCACAATTTAACTTTATTAAATTGAAAATATACAAACAGTATTTACAGAAAAAGATATATAGAAAGACATACTCAGAAAATGTACAAAATGTAAAATTCATTAACCTTTTTTATGAATTCAAAGGAATCTCAAGGTACAAATTCATTGCCAAAGATTCAAGATTACTTCCTAGCAAATTTAGAAATGAACAAATTAAAACAGTCTACTAACCTATAATATTTAATGTATATGCCTGGGAGTGCCTGGGAGTGCCAGGCATATCCCCAGAACCTAGATAGGCTGAGGTCACTCAGAAAACCAGGCAACTCTCAATTATCCATTGATATACGAGCCCAGGGTGGCATAAAAAAGTATTGTTAGAATCCAAGAATATCTCATTTTATCCATTATTGTCAGCATCCTTTGAACCAAATTTCTCTGTAGAACTATCAGCAAGAACAACATTGTCACATATTATTTCCACCTCCTAACTCACTCTTCCTGAGAGGCAAAAACTAGGTAAAATTAAATAGTGGGAGGGGGAGAGAAGAGCCAAGAATCAGCACTGCACAGGAAGTGCTCAGTCTACAGAAAAAATGACAGATTAAGGAGAGCAAAAAAGAACCCTCTGCTCAAGAAGGCCTTCCCTGGCCCCTTAATTTAAAATAGTCTTTGCTGCTCCTACTCTGCATTATTTTTCAACATACAACTTATCAATATTGAAATTGTTTGATTAATTTTTTATTGTCTTTTTATTTCTCTAGAATGAGTATAGGCACCATGTGTAGTCACTACTGAAACTGCAGGGTTTAGAACAACACCAGTATGTACTATACCCTCAATTAATATTTGTTTTAGATAGATAGATACAGATGTAGAAATGATGGATGGATGGATGGATGGATGGATGGATGGATGGGTGACTAGAGCCCCAAATAAGAGTGGATTAAGAAAATAGAGTAGATTTCTTCTTTTTAAAAATATACTTTTATTGATTTCAGAGAGGAAAGGAGAGGGAGAGAGAAATAGAAACATCAATGATGAGAGAGAATCATTGACCGGCTGCCTCCTGCACGTCCCACACTGAGAAACGAGCCTGCAATCCAGGCATGTGCCCTGACCGGGAATTGAACCATGACCTCCTGGTTCATAGGTTGACACTCAACCACTGAGTCATGCTGGTTGGGTGAATAGATTTCTTCTTGAAACAGAATTCTAATCAAAGATAAATGGCCAAGTCACTGTCAGATCCCACATTTCATCTATGATGGGTTTTCTAAATTTTCTAAGTATAAAATGTTTTAGATCAGAAATAACTGAAGCATACATTTCCTATGATATGACTCTCTCAGAGGTTGCTTTATTGCTACATTAAAAATATTATGCAAATTTTATTCAAACATGACCATTCATACCAGCACGAGCATTTGCTAAGATTGCTTAATAATCAGGTGGCTCTTCTATATATTTCACAGAGGCAAATGTTTGATTCTAGTTAGCCTAAAGAACATGAAAACCAATCTCTAGGCCTCTTGTGGCATGAGATTTTTGAGCCCTTATGAAATTTAGAATTATAGGTAGCTTTTAATGTCATCTCTACTTTTAGCATGCTTTGTACTAGTATTCTATGAAATGTGTTCTATTAATTAGATGAGACAAGAAGCAAGTCTAAACTAAATTAGTTTGTATTCATAATTTTCTATTTCATTATGTAAGAGGAGAAAAGCCAAATCTATCTTGCCAAATTTGATTATTTGGGTTACTTAACAATTGGTGGTTTTTTGTTTGAAATATTTGATAGGTGACACTGGAAAAGTGACATTGAATGAAAGAAAATTGGAAAGATGTTTAGATGAAATTTTCTCCTAAGCCATGATAATAATTCATACACCTGGCACATCATTGGAAAACAGTGTTATGCTTGCCATGCATTCATTCCCTCTCTAAAATTCTATATAACATACCCTGCAATGACCTCTGAAAAGTGTTTTCAAAGGGAATCATGAAAACATACGTTAATAGAGCCATCTTGATGTTAATAGCCAAATAAAATGAAATCGTAGAGCTGCTGTTTTTTTATGGAAAGGCAGATGGATACATTCTTTTGTACAATACATGTGTTCCCAGGAGGAGAAGATATAAAGCACATTTTAGAAAATAGCTTTATGTTTTTAATATGTAAAGGAATTTTGCTATTTAAATAACAATGCTGTGGCAAAAAAAATTCTTTGTAAATCAAATAATTATTTTTTCATGCAAATAACCAATACCTCATTTGTTCTGAAAAATCTGATGAAATATCCTCCCAGGGGAATAAATCTTCACTGCTGTCCCCCTGGAACCAGAATCTCTACATTGGTGAACACCATGTGACTCTCTTCTTTGTTTGGAAACATGCAGAGTTAAGAACTCAGTGCATTCTCCACACCCGTGCTCTGCATGTCAGCTAAGAAAACTTTCACTTGAATGTGTTTCTCCTACCTGTTTGGCCTGCCTGAGGTGCCCTCCCCACTCCACTTGAACAAATTCTGCCTTCTTCCTCTTTATAAATGCAAGTTCCTACTTGGCCTCCTCAAACTAACTTTATTTGACCCTGGTCACATTTATGCCTTTTTTTCTTTCTTTTTTTTTTTTTTTACACAACATTGAACACTTCTTTATACAGGTATTATTGAACAGTTTTCGTGAATTTTGTTGTTTCCTTTTTACTGTAATGTTTATGTTTTCTTTTTGTGTTTATTTGTTTTTTAATCCTCACCCAAGGGGAGAGAGAGAGAGAGAGAGAGAGAGAGAGAGAGAGAGAGAGAGAAGATAGAGAAGCATTGATCAGTTGCCTTCCATATGTGCCCTGACTGGGGATTGAACCCACAACCCAGTTATGTGCCCTGACTGGGGATCGAACCGAGAACCTTTCCATGCACAGGATGATGCTCAACTGAGCCACTATGACGGGGCTTGTGTTTATTTCTCCCAAGAGTTTATCTTCTTTTCTATCTAACTTGAAAACTTGATCAGGGTGAAACCAAGTCTACTTGGTTCACCCACAGTGCCTGGTTCATAGTATATACTCAATGTTTTTGAGCAATACAATGAATAAGTATATTATGTACATTTATAGTATGTGCAGTTTAATAAATATATGGTAAAATCCTTTTTGTCACAAGGTTTCCCATCATTTCCTTTCCATAATCCTAAAATAGTATGCCAAATTCATTGTAATACATAATTCCTATTAAGTATTCCTTTGTTTCCTTATTAAGAGAGCTCAATTTTTCACAGATTTTTTTTCTTTTTTTTGAGCCTTTATATCCACATCAAACTCTCAACAAAACTACACAACCAAACTATGCTTCTAAATTTTCACATGGCACACCAAACCAGACCTGGACTCACTCACAGAGAGAAGAAGCAAAAGTGAAGTTATGTACATTTTATCTCCCACTTATACCTACTGAGTTTTGAACACAATGTTTTACTTCCTAAAATTCTCCAGAACAGGTGGGCATGAGCCTTTTTACTTCTCTCTAGCTTTCTTTTATTGGGAAAGTAATTTCTAAATATATAAAAAGATAAAATCAAAATGTAGATGTTCCATGGAGTTTATTATAATAGGTTTTGATCTGTGTTTTGTGTTTTTTGTGTTTGTTTTTTTGAAAGACTGAACTTCAGTGATGTTCTGCTGTCAGTAGATATTCAATAAATGGGAGAAATCAAAAGCCCACTGTAATATGTCATCCACATTACATTTTATGTTGGAATGATAGTTTATTTATATTTATCTTTAATTCATGTCCTTCTAAAATTATAATAAGCTGCATCTGTCATTGTGAGCAACCACTCATTAGATGGATCATAGGTCTGTATGAGAAATCATTTAGTCATCTTGTGGGAACCCTTTCCATAGGCCTAATTCTTTTGCGATTTTACCACTCTTGATTAGATTTTTAATTTTACTCTTTCAATATAGAGTTTTTCCCTCCTAGTAAATTAATTAAGACATTTTTATTTTCCTAACGCATACCAATTGTCAGGCTGTTGCATGATTTCCATCATCTGTTAGGCTGAACCATTTACATCAAACTTTTAACATTCAGTGTGACTTGTCTCAGAATTGATTTGGTTACAGCCATCACTATTGACCATGAAGGCAAACTCAATAAACAGATGGAAGGAACTGTGATTTTCCCACCAAGAATTGAACAGCAATAGATTCAGATCATTTATTGCCCCTTCCTAGGAGAAGCAAGAAATTAATAAAGCAAGTGCTCAACACTGTAACTGCATAGCTGGCAGGATGTCAACATCTAATATCAAAAAGGAAACACAATGTGCCTAACCAAAAAAAGCAAAAATATATTTTTTAAAGTACTTATTAGAAAAACTTGTGTGTTTTTTTTAGTTGATTAACCTTTTTTTTCTTCTGAATATGGGCTTGCATATGGATATGTCCTAAATCCGTCTTCAGAATATGATCTTTGGAAAATTGGGCAACTGCTAATTCTGAAAGGTAGATAACTTAAAGATGAGTTTATACAGTAATAACAATGATCACATACAAACATTCAAAAGTAATAGAATAGAAGCTTAAGACCAAGAAAAAGTGAAAAGTAATTATAGTTTTCATTTTATTAGAGTTTGAAAAAAAGAGTGAAGTAATTTGTAGAAAGGTTTGCTATGAAAATTATACCTTTATTCATAAGATATTGACATTTTTATGTTTTATATGAACTCACTAGAGGCCCGATGCATGAAATTCATGCTTGGGTAGGGTCCCTAGGCCTGGCCGGCAATCAGGGCCAATCTGTGGGGTGACCGGCGGGGCAGCTGGGGCCCCTGCTGGCACCCACACTGGCCGACCTGGTGCCACCTGCTCATTGGCCGCACTCCCCAGTGAGGTCATTGAGGAGCGGTACCAGCCTGCTTGCCGGCCAGCCCCGCCCCTTGATCATCCCCACCGCTGCCGTCAGTCACCTCCCTTTGTGGGGTGACTGGCGGGGTGACCGTGGGCCCCTGCTGGCACCTGCCTTGGCTGGCCTGGGGCCTACAGGCTCGGGGCAGCTTCTGCACTGAGCATCTGCCCCTGGTGGTCAATGTCCATCATAGCAACCACTGGTCATTCCGCTGTTGGGTTGATTTGCATATTAGGTTTTTATTATATAGGATAAGTTCTCCCTCTCACTCTACAGAAGCCACAAAGATGAAATAGAATAAGTGGCCTAGAATTTCACTGAAAGGTCAGCTGGACCCCTGGGTTTCCAGATTCACAGAGGCAGAAATTTTACACTAACAGCTTGTTTTTAAAAAACAGAATGCCTATAAAGGCATTAAATTAATGGGTTCAGTTTCATTACCCTGGTTACTAAAGCCTGGAAAATGGAGTTGCAAAGGGTATAGAAATCATTTTTATTTTTAATATTAGATATTTTCTAACTTTAAAGTGTATGTTCATGCCAATATAGTGACTATAAGTATATAGGCTAAGGCTAGACAGGCAGGGTTAAGTTAAAATCCTATTCTCGTCACTTGCTAATGTACTGTAGGTCAGATTATTCATCCTATCCGAGCATGTTTGATAAAATTTAGAAATAAGACTCCCCATGTTAGAGGATTAATGCAAAGATAAAATGAGAGCAGGCATGTTGCCCAGTGCCTGGTCCATAAGAAACATTCAATAAACGTTAGCTGCTATAATTATAGAAATCATGAGTTATGAGTTGTTATACAAGCATCCTATTAGCTCTCATCCTGACATCTTTAATTCTAGAGCCTCTGGACATTACAGGGGAAGGAGGAAGGCTGCCTACAAGAGCCTAAGGCCTTTATTCAGAGTCTGTATTTAATACTGTAAAGTAAAAGGACACACACACCTTACATGGTAAAGTTACCAAAGATCATAAAAATGTGGATTAATTAAAAAAGAAAAGCAGAGTCTCTAAGCCACAGGGAAACTTGGTGAAAAATCTGGAGATTTAGATTGATCATGGAGAGTTATATTTAAACATGATTACCATGTTGCCAGTGGGAATTGTTTCTTAGAATAATCAGATTTGAGAAGGCTAATAATAGAACACTAGATCGTACTTGCCTCTGAGTCACTTGGCTGAGGAAGGGGAAAGCTAAGCCCACCACCAGGCATAAGTATTGAATGAAAGCCACCTAAAAACCATGTTGGAAAGAATCACCAGTTTCATGATTTCAGTTTTTTCAATTGTTTTTTCCTTCAGTCAATGAAATGATGAAATCTGTGACTTCTTCAAGGAATTAGGCTATGTTTCATTCATTTCTTATTCCTATTGCCTAGCATGGATCCCAGCACACAGTGGGTGCTCAGGACATGTTTAATGGGTTAAATGAATGAAGTTTCTGAGAGAGGAAACTAGCACAATGGGGAAAATTCTGTTTTTGCTACCACAAGAGATCTTGAGCCAACCTTAGGTTTTATACTTGTGTTGCATGAGCTCCTTAAGGATAGAATTCTCTTCATACATTTGAAACATGGGTAGGGCTCAATAAATTGATTTTGTTCTCATTTGTTACTTTAAACCACTGAGCACCTTAATAAAATACTTTCTAAATGTTGCCCCCATTGTGTAAAAATTATGGTTCGTTTCTTTTCTTTTAAAAATCAAATATTATTTTGAAAATGCCTATAATTTCTCAAGGACCTGAAACTTTCTACTTTTATCTGTAACATTTGGGAAAGATTTTATTTTGTCCAGTTTATTCATTTTTCCTAAAGTCATATGCATTTTATCTCCATCTTATGTGAGATCTCTTTTAAATTCTAGTAGCAAAGCTAATGAGCCAAACTGAAGATGTGTGGGTTTAAAAAACCCCACTATACTTTGAAAATGCCACCATCTAGCCCAACAAACACAATTGGCAACCTTAGGGAACGGCAGCTTTAAGAGACATGCATGTCCCAGAGTATGCCCAGAGAAATATTTCATAATAAGTTATATGTGCTAGTTAATATTGTGATATTTCCATTCCAGTTGAATATTACTTAGAGGCACAGTTGTCAAATAGTCATTCATTCATTTGACAAATAGTGTCTGCCTGTCAAAGGCACTTTTGGGCTTTAGGGATACAAAATAAATAAGACCAGCAAGGTCTCACTTATATTCTAAAGTTGGATAGTCAGCTAATAAGCAACTAAATAAACAAATGGACAAGATTAATTTCAGATGCTAATTAATGCCGGGAAGTCAGTGAAACAGAATGTTTTGATAGAGGGAGAATGAGGGGTGTTAATTTAAATTGGGTAGTTATAGAAAGTTATCTTTGAGGATATTATATTTGAGCTGAAATCTGAATTGTGCAAAGGACCCTGTCATGGGGGAATCTGTGGAAAGAGAAAACAGCCAAAAAAGTAAAGGTCTTAAAATGATGAAAACTTTTAATTTTCTTAAAAGAAAAAACAAAAACAAAAAAAACAGAAAAATGTCACCCTAATCAAAACCCCAACAGGCTTTTCCCCCCCCACCCCCTTGGATAAATGGGCAGATCTTCAAATTCATATGTAAGTGTAAAGGATACAGAATAGTCCAAAACCACTTAAAGTCAAACTTACCAACTTACACTAACCAACTTTAAGACTTGTTATTAAGTCACAATGTCTAATGTGGGTCAGTATAAAGTTAAATAAATAAACTCATGGAACAGAATACAGAGTCCAGAAATAGATTCATATTTACATGGCCAACTGATATTTAGCAAAGATGCAATTCAGTGAAGAAAGGAAAGTCTTTCAACAGATATTCTTGTTAACATTGGATATCACTTAAAAAAACACACAGGCCTGGCCTGCGTGGCTCAATGGTTGAGCATCGACCTATGAACTGGGAGGTCACGGTCCAGGTCAGGGTACATTCCCGCTTTGCAGGTTTGATCCCCAGTGTGGAGTGTGCAAGAGGCAGCAGATCAATGATTCCCTCTCATCATTGATGTTTCTCTCTCTCTCTCCCTCTCCCTTACTCTCTGAAATCAATAAAAACATATTTTTTAAAAACCATACAGTATTGATCCACATCTCACACCATATAAAAGTTAACTCAAATGGGTTATAGACATAAATGCAAAACCAATAACTATATATAGAAGAAAACATAGAAGAAAATTTTTATGACCTTTAGGCAAAGATGTGTCCAAAAAGGACACCAAAAGTATAATCCATAAAAGAAAATTTGATAAATTTGGACTTGATACAATTTAAGAATTTCTCCATTCAGAAAGACATTGTTAAGAGAATGATAAGACAAACCATAGACTGGGAGGATACATTTTCAAATATCATGTATGAGAAAGGACTTATCCAGAATATATAAAGAATTCTCAAGTCCAATTTAATAAAATGAGCATAAGATTTTTGCCCAGCTGGTGTGGCTCAGTGGTTGAGCATCAACCCATGAACCAGGAGATCACGGTCCAATTCCCGGTCAGGGCACATGCCGAAGTTGTGGGCTTGAGACCCTGGTGTTTATCTCTTTTAATGAAAGGTATCTCTGCTTGCTGGGGCTGACTAGCAGACCCTGAGCAATGGATGAATGATTACTCAGACACAATGTTTGCTGTGAAAGAGAGGGCTAAGGGAATGCCTGGCTAAAGGAACCAGACAGCCTGGATCACCTGCCTCGTTAAGCTTTTATTGTAACTGCAGTTTGAGATAAAGTTTATCTTTTAGATACAATCAGTAGGATAAGTAATCTTGACAGGGCACAAGTGTTTGCAGTGTCCTTTAAGCAAGGACACCTAAAGATTAAGCATAAGGATTCCAGTAAACACCCGGGGGTCTGCATGTGCACAGACTTGTTTGGAAAGGTCAAGGAATGATTAGGGGCACCGCCTTTGGCACTCCCTTAAGTTGGAATTCTGATAAAAAGGGCAGGCCACCTTCAGCACACTTTCCTTTTCTTGAAATGTCCTCCTTACAAACTTTCCAACCAAGTCTCGTGTGCTCCCCAACATCTACTTACTGATTCTTGTGGTAAAGGACAAACCCCAGCCTAATCCAGAACTTATCCAGAATTATTTAGGAGGATTCTGACTAGGGAAAAACAGAAAATCCTTTCATATATGAATTAATCCATTCACTTAATTTTTCCATTCATTCTTTCAATAAGCATTTCATGGTATATGTTGAAAACAGAGAAATGAAATAAAAGCAAGTGATTGTGACTGAGTATTATTTCAGGTACTGCTCATTTATTCAGTAAATACTTTCTCTATCAATCCTAAGTAAAGCTTCTTTTTTTCATAGCTAAAGGAACCCACATTTGCATCAAAGAAAGCATAGACTTTCTCCAAGGACAGATGATCTTGAATCACTACAAGGTGTCTAGCTACAACAATAGGTTTCAACAGCTGCAGTGAAAGGTCTACTTAACTCAGCTATTTATATACAGATAGCTCTTCCACAGCATTGAAAAAATCTTCTGAAATTCAGTTATTTGGTGAGCAGTGAAATGTTGAAGTAATGGCACCCTAATACCAGCTGATAAATAACCCATCACCAAGCCCCATTCTCCCCAAACCCACTTCATCCCCAGACTAGTGATTATTCCACCTCTAACCCTGAGTCCACTTCAAAAAAAAGGAAGAGAGGGAGGAGCAAAGACAAGAATCTAATAATAGTGAGCTTTGCAATTGAAAGTGTGTAACTATTAATGTTATGCCCAGATTTCAGGATCCCCAAGAAACCACATCAGGGAGCCAGCCAGTCCGATGCAAAAGCATAAGAGTCTTTATTCGAGCTAGCTCTGCTCCCCCACCTTGCCGACGCAGCGACAGGAAGCAGAGAGAGATAACTCAGTGTGGAGACGGGTTATATAGGGGGAGTTGGAGGAAGGGGAGGAGAAAGGACTGTGCTCTGCCGATTGGCCAGGCACAAGTCTGTGTCTTGTTCCTGGGTGTGGCTAGCAGAGGCTTAGACTTCCGGGAAGAAGCTCCTTGCCAAGCACATGGCCAAGGTAAGATGGAGCACTTACCCTGGGGCAAGGTGGAGGGCCTAGCCCTTACCCTGGGGCAAGGTGGAGGGCCTAGCCCTCGCCCTTTCATTTAATGCAAGAAAAATAGAGGCTCTTGTTTCCGTAGCCAACATTGTGGAACTATCCTATATAATAAAAGCCTAATATGCTAAGTGTCTGGTTGTCAGGTCATCTGGGCAACCAATCAAAGCGTAATATGCTAATGATATGCTAAGACTGCTCAACCTCTTGCTATGACGTGCACTGACCACCAGGGGGCAGATGCTCAATGCGGGAGCTGTACCTTAGTGGTCAGTGTGCTCCCACAGGGGGAGTGCCGCTCAGCCAGAAGCCAGATTCATGGCTGGCAAGTGCAGCAGCAGTGGCAGGAGCCTCTCCTGCCTCTGCAGCAGCACTAAGAATGTCCAACTCATTGCCTAGGCCTGCTCCCCATCAGTTGGACATCCCCTAAGGGTTCCTGGACTGCAAGAGGGTGCATGCCGGGCTGAGGGACCCTCCTACCCCCACACCCGCGTGCAAGAATTTTGTGCACTGGGCTTCTAGTAGGATTCATATTTGAGGATCTTACTGAGAGACAAAAAGTGAAGGGAAGATAAGAAATCTGACATTTATCTAGAATTTCACCAATTCAATTCAATTAACAGGTTCTTAATAAATGCTTGTTTAATCAGTGAATAAATTAAACCTAGGATGGCCTAATTCCAAAGCTTATGTTGTGCTTAGCATATAATTTTGCTCCTCTGTTAAGGAAATTGCTTTCTGACAAGACATTTCCCACTTTTCAGAAGCTCTTTCTTGTGTTCAAGGTCATGAAGTTTGGTACATTAGTTACTGGCATTTGTATAGCTAGAAAAAATAATAATAAAAGTATTTTTTGTGCTTGCTAAAGAGCTATGACATTACCCACCAACAGATAGAGCCTATTCTTTGTCTCTTAAGAAAAGCCCGACTGGATGAGTCAGATCTGAACTCTAAGCAGACTCAGCTACCTAAGCTAGACCCACAGCCTCCATGTGAGCTAGGAGCTGGCTGTGTAAGAGCACTCCTCCACTAGCAGCTTATGACTCATTTTTCTCTTGTGGTAAGTTTTAAAAATCCACAAGGGAAAAGATACTCATTTGACTGAGATAGTTAATTTAGTTGCACTTTGACTTGAAATGGGTTTGCCTTCAGTTCCACAAAAAGCCAGCATACAGTATGTGTAAATAATGCTGCTGGCTCCTAGAACAGGTAAACCCCCCAATCTCAGGGGTCAACACTACAGATGTTTATTTCTCATTCATGGTGCAGTCCAAGGAAGGCGGACTGGCTGGCTCTCTTCTCATTCTTTATTCAGGGACCCAGATACCTTCCATTTGTTGCCTGACCTTCCCTTTGCTCCTTAGAATCCTTTCCATTCATTCAGGAGATGAGGGAAGAGAGCAAGATCCTCTGTGGAAGGGTTTACGTTCTGGGCCCATGCATTGGTCAGTTTTCAGAGAAATAGAATCATAACACCAATGGCATGTACTTCTAGTCTGAAAGCTGGTGGGTTCAAGATCTGGCATTTGTATAGCTGATCTTGTATGTTCTTATATGAAGGCCACGTTTCAGTTTAAGCCTGAAGGCAGGAAAAACCCCAGTGTTCCAGCTCGAAGCAGTCAGTAAGGAGGAGTTCCCTCTTACTCAGCCTTTTTGTTCTATTCGGGCCTTCAACTGATTGGATGAGGACCACCCACATTAGGAAGGGCAACCTGTTTTACTCAGTCTGCTGATTGGAATGTTCATCTCACAGACACACCCAGAATAATGCTTGACCAAAGATCTGGGCACCCCATGACCCAGTCAATTTGATATGTAAAATTAACCACATCACTATAAGAAGCCCAGGGGAAGGGTCCAACTGTGTGTCCAGAAGGACAAAGAGAGGACATATACTGGCGAGTACTGGCAGACTCTACCAAAGAGCATGGCTGTTTATTTACTTGCTAATGTTCCTCAATGTTAGTGCTTGTTATAACATCTTACAAAATTGGTCTGCAAAAACATGAAGGGAATTTGGTAGCATTTGGAGAAAATATCAATTTTAGAATTATTGGTAATAAAATTTCAACTGCTGGCTCCTTTCACTGTTATTTCTAAGCAATTCAGCCAGTTATAGGAAACCCTATCCTGTTTCCTTTTTTGTGAATTTTAAGAACATATTTTACATATTCAACTGCATGTTAAAATGATACCAACAGTTTTCAAAAGAGAAAACATGATTTTAAAAACCACCACAGATTGCCTGATTCTGTTTTTAGGAGATGTCCAGAAAAGGCAAATATATAGAGATAGAGGAAGTAGATTAGTGGTTGCTTAGGGGTGGAGGTGGGAAGAAGTGAATGAGGAGTAATTGCTACAAGGTTTCTTTTTTTGGTGGTGGAAATGTTCTAAAATTAGTTTATTGGAATGGTTGCACAATTCCTTAAACATACTAAACATCATTGAATTGTACACTTTAAACATGAATTTTATGGTATGTAGATTATCTCTTAGAGGCTTTTTCTTATAATGGAGCTAATCTAGTTCACTTAACTTTTCTTATTGATAAAAGCTTTTCGATGACCTCTGACACTATGGCAGTCAGCCAGTCACCAAGTCATCACGTCAGTCAATAGACATCTATGGGGTCTACACTATTTCAGGCACCGTGCCAGGATCTGGAAACAGAAACATAAATAAAACCATGGCCTCTGTGCTCAAGTTCAAAATCTAGTGAAGGAGTTGGACTGTGTGGAGTACAGTGTGCTATACTTTAGGTGCTATAATTTAAGTGCTATAATTTAGGTTAATATTAGGTAGTATAGAGCCAGAGAAAAGATTTATAATATATAGGTAATATTTAGGGCATTGCTGGGAAAAAAGTAATTCCTGGATGTGCAGCTCCTTCCTAGCAACACAAACACTCTATTCCACGGGAGAAAACATAAATCTTTGGTGGACAGCTTTATTTCTGACATACTCACTGGAATAGTTTATCCTTTATGTCACAAAGTGTAGAATAACATTTACAGATTATTATCACTTTCACAACTATGCTTGGGAATCACGTGACTCTGTGGAGAATGATCACAGCGCATGTTCAGATTACCTATGGAGAAGGAAAGACACATGTCCATTGTGCAGCCTACCGGAGGAGACGTGTTTGGGAATAGTTTGTAGAGCAAAACAATGATCTGTTGCATCCTATGAAATGTGTATTCAGTCTTACCGTGATCCACAACTCACTTCTTTATCCATCTGAGTTCAAACAAGACCAAACACTAATGAATTACACATACCAATTTGAAGGCACTTAGCACCCTGAACAAGATCCTGAATGCCGAGGGTCTAATTTTGCTTCTGAAAGTTTTGAACAATCCTGAAAACTTGGGTATCTTCTGCATAACCTGATGCCCTCAAAGTAAAGGGAAGAACTCTACTGAGCCATAGGCGCATCTTTGGTTCCAGCTCCCACGTTCCATGTATATATGTAGCTGAAGACCCTCCCTCCCATTTATTGCCTTAGATTTCTCTTAGAAAAACAATTCCTACTGCTGGTAAGATTAATATTTCCTTGGCTTCTCAGCTGCCATTGTGCTCTGTGGCATCAAAATTGCTTTGATAATGTGATTCTTAATGTGGTCTCTGAAGGAATCCAATGATTCCATTTTTATTTTTGCTTTTGCTTTTAATTCAGATCATAGTAAGGATAAGTAGGAATGAGCTTTCTTTCATTGGGTGCTCTTGTAGGAACTAAGCAGACTTAACTTTAAAATAAGACTTTGCCAGTTACTGAGAACTGCATGGCAGACAGGAATGAAGGAGGAGGAGGGCTCAAAGCATGGAGATCATCACACCCAGTTTCTTAACACATCAGAATTATAGGTTCTCATTTATGTGTAAATATATCACATGACACTTCTCAAGAACTGCCTTGTGTCATCAAGGGAGGGAGGTCCTCATGGAAGGTGAGGGAGAAGGGATCTAGTAATATTCATCAAGGAACCGAAACATAACATAAGTAGACGACTTCAAAAAGATATCAGGGTTATACTCTGGTTTTTCTTCAGATCGCATAAATCTTTCGCCTTTTACTAAAAAGATATTAGTGTTTATCCAATAAAATATTAAGGAACTATAGTGAGATCTCATAACTTTTCCAAAGAAGCAAAACATTGAAAAACTATAAAAGGGTCTCAGTATTTGTTGATACTTCAACTTTATTTCTTTGATTACAGATATATAGCACGATCTTATCACAGAGGGGATGATTTCTTCATCTGGTCCCTATAGAATGCCAAGCATTCTATAAATGTTTTATAAATGTCTGATTCAATAGTCAGATCATCCCTATAAAGAAAGTAGGTATTATCTTCTATTATCCTCATTAGAAGATGTTGTATTAGTTTGCTGGGGCTGCCATAACAAAATACCACAGAGTTGCTTTCTTCTAAGGCCCCTGTCCTTGGCTTGCAGACAGCCACCCTCCAGCTGCCTCTTCACCTGGTCTTCCCTCCATACATGTGCATCCCTGGTGTCACGTAGTGTGTCTCAGTTTACTTTTCTTGTAAGAACAGCAGTCATATTGAATTAATGGAGTGATATGATTAGACTGCATTATAGAAAACAACCCAGCAATCGTGAAGGAAATGGATTTCAGAAAGAGGAGTCTGATGTCAAGGAGACCAGTTAGGGAACTCTTATAGTTACCTAAGCAAGGAATTATAAGGGTCTGAATTAGGACAATGGATTATTTAGGTATTATTTCAAGTTCTTACCAGATACCTTCCCTCCCATTTGTACTAGGGACTCAGTAGTTATCCTTGCTGACCATGTCGCTTCCCCCATTAAGCTACATTTTAGTTGGGGCACAGGGAGGAAACAGACAATAAGCAAAAAAACAAAGATTACTAATGTCGAGTAAGTAAGAAGAGCATGCATTAGAGAGTAACTGACTAGAGAAGTAGGAGGCAGTGAGGGCTAGGTGGGGTGAGGGCTAGAGAGTTTGATTACTGTAGATTAGGGATCAGAGTAGGCCTTGCTGAACAGGTAACATTTAAGCTGAGCCCTCAATAATGAGGAGCCAATCATGAGTAGGAGAGTGGGATCTTTGGAGTTTAGAAATATTTAGTAGGTAAAATCAGATGGGCTAAGGTACTGACTAAGTAAGAGAGAAGGAGAAGTTAAAAATTGCCTAATTTTAAAGTTATATTTTAAGTTGGAATTGGTCAACATAACTGGGCTTTTTTCAAGTTCTACCTAGCTTTCTCTCACTTTTACTCCAATTCTCTATTAATTGAAGAACTTGATTACCTATTACACGTTTGAATATTGAAGCTATGTCTTCTGAAAATTTTACTATGTATTACCCTTTGATTTAATGCCACAGAGTTCTCATCTGAAATGTCTCCATATTTCTCTCTCAAATGAAACAATGGCCTATTAGGTTATCAAGTCCACCCTGGTATAGACCATGTAAAATATGATTTTAAAAGTCATGACCAAAGCCTTTGAATTGATGAATTTAAAAGAAAACTTTTGACGAGAAAATATCTGCTGATTTCATCCCAAATAAGTTAATAAAATTCCTAAGGGTTTGCTGAATGCAATTTTATGCTAAATATATTAAATATTTTGTTGGAGTGATAGATTTCTTTAGCAGTGTTGGAGACTGCATACCAAAAGCATTTAATTATGAATGCCATAATTTGCTCAATTGATGCTTCTCTTTTATCTGCAAACCGTAGATAATTTCCCCTAAATAAATTCAGCCATGAAAATAATATTTAAAACAGGAAAATGAATTTGCTTGATATCAACCAAACACTGCATAGTCATAATTAACTACCCCAGTGGCAAATAAACATCTCATAAATTCAAATTGCAAAGGTATTATCTGTTCATTGGAAGTTATTTTTCAAACAAGAATCAGAGGATTTGTTTTTATAAATAACTTGGGGATTTTATTTTTAATCTGAAGCTGATTTTAAAGTAATATTAAAATTCTACTCATTTGTGTATTTTTAATATTTTTCAGCAAGCCATTACATAACAACCAATGACACCTGATTTTATGCACAATGAATTCGTAATGTGTATAAATTTCATTCTCCTCCCCAAGCTAGATTTTATTCCTAAGACAGAGCTTATTGTTTCAAAAGAAGTTTCCCAATGGAAAATATAATTAAAATACAAAATATTTGGACATTCCAACATCCGTTCTTTTTGTCTTGAATGAATCCATGCATGCCCTTGACTCTCATAATTGTTGAAGTTTGCACTTCTAAACCAAGTTGAGGTTTTTTTTTAAATTTCTTTATTGATTAAGGCATGACATATGTTATCTTATCCCCCCATTGTTCCCTCCCCCATTCCCTCACCCCTCTGTGTCTGTGTCCATTGGTTAGGCTTATATACATGCATACAAGTCCTTTGGTTGATCTTTCCCACTTACCCCCACTCTCCCCTACCTTCCCTCCGAGGATTGAGGGTTTGATCGAAGCAAGCCAAGTCGAGTTTTTTTTTTAACATATCCCCATACCTATTGTTCAGCTTTATTGAGCTATACTGGGTTAGTAAATTTGAAAGAGAATACCAGGGAGGTGCTGGATGCTGATAGAAAGAGCTCCAACCTCAGAGTAAGGGAACCTGGGTTTGCATTCTACGCCCACTGATTACTTTGGTTAGATTACTTAAACCCCTAAACATTATAACCTACCTTTGTAGCTACTCAGTTTTCCCATGACATCTGGACTTTCCTTTCTCTATGTCTTTGCTTATATTTTCTCTGCTTGCAACATCTGTCACTCATTTCTACATATCTAAGTCCTACCCATCCTCCAAGGCTCAATCTTTTTTCAGTGTTTATTCTTCCTCTGAAGCCCACTAAACTTCTTTAGTGGTGCACATGTTACAACATATTGCCTGTTTCCTGACTCTAATCTCCTCAACAGGGTGGACCTTATTTGATTAATTTTGTTACTCCAGTGCCTTGGTATGATTTATGTATTTGTTGTAAGATTGAATGGATGGATGAATGAACAGCCAAAATAACCTTCATCTTCATTTTGATAAAATGAGTGAAAGAGTACCTACAGCCCAGATTGTCCTGAATATTACATTTAACTAGATATTGTAAGTGAATACCATTTTTTTCTATTTTGTAGAAAAAAAATTCTACCAAACTGTAAGGTATTTGAATACTATCTAATGAGAGGAATTAAAGTAGAACTGACTGATCCTGACATAGGGAGAAAATAAATATTGGGGATAAAATGTTCCTCTGTGTAATGAGGCGGGCTTCAGTGAGTATTCCTTTGATGGTGACTGGAAAAGTGCGCCGTATGGGAAATTCATAGTTTGGTCAGTTGTAAGCAGTTCTTTTCCTCTGAATCATTCCTATCAAACTGGTGTGGACAGTAAGGGTTGACACTTGTCCTCCATAGACGTACATGTCCTAATGTCAGCAATTTGGAGATGGAGTTTTCTGTTTTAAATTTGCAGCTTCGAAGCCACAGAGTTCTTCCTGGGTGACCTCAAACTGCCTATTTGCTGCAAATACTCTTTGATGATACTTTCTTTAAAGTGCTAGTGACGTTTTGAACGAGTCCGTCAATGGTAATGGTGACAAAGGCAGATGAGCAGGAGAGTTTAGCATTAGTCAGACCACCCCCAAGCCTCTCGTCAGGGTTATTACTCTGCAATCTAGCAAACATCGGGAATACAGCACCCAGTGTAGTGGCTAACGTGCAACAAATTATGCAGCAGATATTTAGAACCAATGGAAGGTGGAAGTCAGGACTTGCATCATTTTAAGGATTCTAGACAGAATAACAGAAAATAAGCAAAAGATTACAACAGATTAATGTGTTTCTCTAAATTACTAACCACATAACTCTGAACTTGGTTGCCATATAGAAAATAAATAATAAAACAGCCCACTGTGTGACAAATGATGAGATATGAAGAAACCCTCTGATTACTCTCCAGGCTAAGAAACCAGTACAGTGGGGCCTTGACTTACGAGTGTCCCGACTAACGAGTTTTTTGAGATACCAGCTGTCTCTCCGCCGATTTTTTGCATTGAGTTGACAGAGTAATTTGAGTTAACGAGCTCCTTAATGAGCTCGGTCTCAGAACGAATTAAACTCGTAAGTCAAGGGCCCACTGTATAGTATAGTCAGTAAGAGCACAAACTATAAAGTCAGATGGACCAGGCCTGAAAATTGGCAGTTTTACTGACTGGTTGTGTAAGTTGAACAAGTTATTCAACCTCTCCAGGTTGGCCTGTCATCTATAGAGAAAAATAATGATAGCACAGATCTCATAAGCTTGTCATAAGGCTTAACAATGTACTAGATATGAAGCACTTAATACACTGCTCGGTCCATAATAAAAATCGAGTAAGTATTAACCATCACTTTCTGCATATGAGGGACCCTTACAAAGCAGATACTCTATTCATTTCTATTATCTAGATGGTTTAAATCATCAAAGCTTCTGTTTCCTTGTCTGTAAAATAGGAATAAGAAAGCCACATCAGAGGAACATTTGGGAGATTAAATGAGATAGTACATTTGAAAGAGCACTAAAGAATTATATGAAAAAGTAAGGTAATAAGAGGGATACAAAGGATGGTGGAGGGGGAAGCAAGAATGCATTTCTCTGGTTCATCTCAGTTTGTGTCATTTCAAAAATAAGGAGGAATAGACCTTTACCAGCATGGCAAATTAATCATGTGTGACACCTAAATGCCAGTAATTCCAGAGTTTGTGCAAAATAAAAAGGAAAGTGAATAAGATAGAAGACATACGAGATACATGATTTCCCATATAAGAAGCAACAACTCACTAAGGTAGTAAAATGAAGAAGACTTAGAAAGTTCAGGGCAAGAATCAAAAACATCCATGGATGCAGTGAGGAGGTATTTTTGGATTCTACCAAGTGCCACAGAGAAGCAAGGATCAGGTAACAGGCTCGCTCCTGACTTACGCTTAGGGGACACATTGTCACAGTTAGTTCCTAATGAGGACAACCGTGACAGGTAAAGAATGAGGACACTGTCCTAGTTAACTCCTAGCTGCTCACCTCAGGTACAGGAAAGAAACATTGGGACAGAGAGAAAACTCCCTCTTGCGACTGCTGTTAGTTCTGATCCTCCCCTAACTTGTAATCAGTAGATCATTGGTTCCCAGTTGTTATTCCAGAATCACATGGTGGGTTTGTTCAAACATAGCTGGTAGTCCTCACCCCCAGATGCTCTAGGGCAGAGCCTGGGAATGTGCATTTATAATAAGCTGCCTGGAGATGTTGATGCTGCTGGTCTAGGGACCACACTTTGAAAACCACTGCTCTAAAGTTGCTCTGCTCTACACAATAGCCGCTATCACAGGAGATTATTTGAAATTAATAAAATCAAATGAAATTGGGAATTTAATTCTTGATTTGTACCAGCTACATCTCAAATGGATAATAGCCGTATGTGGCTACTAGCAGCTACCATATCGGATGGGGCACAGATAGAGAACATTTCTGTCATCACAGGAAATTCTATCAGACGCCCTGCTCTAGATTAAAAAATAAAACTTCAGTGAACAGGGCACCATGCACAACTGCAGGAGGCACGTTTGTGCTATGGGAATGAAGGCCCCTGGAACTGCTCAGGATGGCAGACCCGGCAGTTCACCTAAGCTTTCCCACCCTCCCACTCCATTTACCTATCCATCTCTCTCTCCTTCTCTTTCTGGCTAGCAGCTACTATATTGGACAGCGTAGATATAAAACACTTTTTAGAACCTAAAGCTAGAAAGAAAGACTCCCTCAGTCTCTGACAGAACTCATCTCAATTCTCCAAAATAAACAAGACAAATCTTCCTCTGCAAGAGTGAGCAAGTAGCAAAATAAGATATATTAAATGACACCTCAAAACAAGAAGCTTATTTTGGCCCAGTCAGTGTGGCTCAGTGGTTGAGCATCAACCTATGAACCAGGAGGTCATGGTTCGATTCCAGGTCAGGGCACATGCCTGGGTTGCGGCTTTAATACCCAGAAGGGGGCATGCAGGAGGCAGCTGATCATGATTCTTTTTCACCATTGCCATTGATGTTTCTATCTCTCTCGCTGCTCCCTTCCTCTCTGAAATCAATAAAAATATTTTTTAAAAAGAAGCTTATTCTGAAGAATCAAAACAGTGCTATCTTATGAAATAAAATTACTCTTAAGAAAAAGGAGTTTTCTAAACTACTAACATCAAAACGGATCTAACAGTATTCAGCAGACTAATGCTGTGTGAAGGCAGAAGAAGCCATTATTAAGAGTCAAAGTTATAGAATCATAAAGGCTTCAGCTGAATAATATTCATGTCAAATTCAAAACTATAATGGAGGTAAAAATGCATGGGTCATGAGAATCCCAAGTTAATGAAGTAAAAGATAACTCAACACAGTCAGTAGACAGAAGACATGTACAGAAGAAGAAAAATTATGAGATGAAACATAGAGGAAAACTCTAAGAAATCCAATATGCATAGGTTATAGGAATGTCAGAAGTAAGAGCATAACAATTTTTAAAAGGCATCAATAAAAGGAAAAATTAAAGAAAAATTTCCTGAGCTAAAGTCTTGAAAAATAAATCACAGATGATTTGCTGAATATAGGTAAACTTTCTAAAATAAGCAAAGTTATACTTGAAAATTTGAAAATTTCATTAATTTCAAGGATAAGAAAAAAATCCTGTAAGGATCTAGATAGACATGACCAAACCAAAACAAGTTACCTACAAAGGAATAAAACTTAATCTAATCTCAGACACTCCTCAACTCAAAGCACCCGGAAAACAGTGGAGAAGAGTCTAAGCATTTTTAGAGAAATAGGTTAGGAATCCAGATTCAAGAATTATGTGCCCAGCCAAGGTATGCAAGGTCATAGGAAGTAAGTCATTATCAGACATGTATAGTAGAAAACAACCAACCCGTTTGAAAGAGTTGCTGAAAGATACACTTCAATTGATTAAGGGATAAATAATAAAAATCTCAAGAATGGGCAAGGAAAATATCAGTATAAATGATTATGGAGTGTAAAGTGAAACTTGTAATAAATAGAACATATTTTCAAATAGTTATTCTCAATATGGTTTTAAATGAATGTAAATGTTAACACTTTTGAAAAGAAAAATATAGTATAGACTTTATCTAAAACCCCAGGTTATTTTAATATAAATTGGGAAGGGCAAAAGAGTTTGGAGAAGCGAGATGAGTATACTAATTTTCTCATTTTAGGAATGCAAAATGGTTTAGCAGTCGAGAGCATCATTGCCTGGTTCATATGCTGCCCCGCCAATTAGTGGCTGTGTAACCTTGGGGAGTCACTTAACATTTTCAGGATTCCCTATGAAATGGGAATACCATAATACCCCAGAGTTGTGTGGGAGTGAAACCAGATACTGCATGTAAATACTTAGCACCCATAAGCAATCAGTAAATATAAACTATTAACTTATAAAGAGAGAAATCAAAGATACTCTTGATAAAAGGAGGAAATCGATCTGAGGGTGAGTTTTGTAACGTAAAAGTAATGAATAATAGAACACATACATACACCCTCCAAATCATTGTAAAAGACCAAAATGTACCCTAAAAAAAGAAATAAGATAAAATATATTAGTAATTTGAATATGTCAAAGATTAATACTCTAGAGCCATTCAAATAAACATGTTCTCATTGTTTAGGTGATATTTAATTTTGAAAATTTTCAAAAATACATAGTCATTACATTTTTGTTGGAGGAATTTATAAGTGCATAGAAAAAAGACAATAGCCCAGCCAGCATGGCTCAGTGGTTGAGTGTTGACCTATGAACCAGGAGGTCATGGTTCAATTCCTGGTCAGGGCATATGCCCGGGTTTCGGCCTTAATCCGCTGTATGGAGCTTGCAGGAGGCAGCTGATCAATGATTCTCTCTCATCATTGATGTTTCGATCTCTCTTTCTTCCTCTCCCTTCCTCTCTGAAATCAATAAAAATATATTTTAAATAAGAAAAAAGATACACACACACACACACACACACACACACATAAATGTTAATAATCATTGCTAGGTTGGAACTATATTTCTCCTCTCTATTTTCACTAATATCTATAATGAACAGACATCATTTTTACAAACAGGGAAAATATTATTTTCTTTCTAAATAGCTTTACTATTAACCACTGTTAACATTTAAGTGAATATTACTCTAGAATTTTTCTTTATGTGCTAATGTTTATTCTATTCAAAGAATACTTATTGATTGCCTACTATGCTCCAGACTTTCTTCTAATCTCTGGATATAGCAATAAAAAAGAAAAGAAAAAAAAAATCTCCACTTTCCTGGAATGTAGTTGGGGGAGAGAGAACAGCATTAACAGGTAAAATATACATTTTTTTATATTGCTAGGTAGATGCCAAAAATATGAAGCAGGGGATGGGGATAAGATTAGTGGTTGCCATTTTAAATAGGGTGATCTGTGGAGGGCTTATTGAGAAGACAATGAATTAAGGTCTCACTAGTGACAGATAGTTAAAGGGGGTCCTAGAGGGGGCAGCCATGTGACTTCTTAGGGGAAGACAGTCCCAGGAGAGGGAACCACAAGTACAGAGGTAGCCATGCAGAAGAATGCCTGATGCACTGGAGAAATAGCCCGGAAGCAAGATGGCTCGCTGTAAGTAAAAAGGAGAGGTCTGGGAACTTATATTACAGAACTGGGGGAGAGCATGCATAGGGCCCAGATCAGGTAAGGCCTCATAGACAACTGTAAGAATATTAGATTCAACCCAGCATGACTTGAGGTTCTAGTGGAGAGTTCTGAGCAGAGGGGTGATATTGTTTGACTCAGTTTTACTAGGATTGCTCTGGCTACCGCATTGAGAATCATATGAAGAGGTGCAAGGGTAGAAACTGGGAAACCAGTTAGGAGACTATTGCAGTGACCCAGGGGAAAGACAGTGGGAGAGAAACAGACAGGTTGTAGGTATATTTTAAAAAATAAAGCCACCAGGAGTCACTGCATGAATGGTTATGAGGTGTGAGATGACTCTAAGGCACCTGGATATGCAAATCTGGAGTTCAGGGGAGAAGTCAGATTGAAAACAGAAATGTGGGTGCTGTCATTGTTTAGGTGATATGGTGAGCCCTGAGACTGAATGAACCCAGCAAGAGAATAAACGTAAACAGAGGAGGGGAGAGGTCCCACTGTACCACGCCTGGGGCACTTCAAAATGAGGCAGTGGGAGGTGAGAGGAAGGGGGAGATGAGAGTAAGCAGCCAAGGAGAGTGGGAGGTAGGATGAGCACCAGAAGAGTGTGGTATCTTGGGAGCTCAATGAAAGTGTTTCATACGGGGGTGGGGGGGAGGTGATAACCCGTATTAATCGTATAGCTGGCAGATCAAGTAGGATAGGGATTAAGGAATGTTTATGTCAGCAATGTGGAGATTTTGCTGGCATTGATAAGGGACATTTCAGTGGAGGAATATGGGACAAGAAGCCCATTCAGAGTGGATTGAAGAGCCTAGGAGGAGAGAAATGAGAACTAGCTCTTCTGCAGAGGCGGAAGGAACACTGCTGTCCACTTTCCTTTAAGTTACATTTTCTTTTTCTGCATTAGAGTGATAGAAATTGCACTTTGATTGCCTTTCATTTTTATCTATCCATGGACAATGACATGATGCCCCCCCCCAACCTGAAAAATGCTGGGAGGCATTTTGCTCAATGAACATGCCATTTCCCCAACACTTAGCTAAAGCGGATCTCTCCTGCTTCTGTAGCCCAGAGAAACCCAGACATACCCTTTGCTTAGGCTACCTGGCTTCTATTTCTGCAGTGTCTTCTTTAACCAGTCCAAGGATTATGTGAAAGATAGCAATAAGTGATGTATTTTCTAGGTCATTTTACATACATTAAAAGCACATCTTGTTCCTCTGTCTGGATCCGATGAAAACTAGCAGAGTTGAGCAGTACTAGAATCATCACCTCATTGTTGCCATGGTTATAGCACCGAACCCTTATAGGGGATTTTTATTTTACATGACATATTTCTTACCATAGCAACAGCATGTTGATTTGAAACATAACTCACCAGCTATAATTTATCTCTTACATTTCTGTATATTTTCTTGTTAATGGGATCATGCTTTTGATGACTCTCTTGTTCTTTTGAAATGAGACATCTCTTGGGATGCATGTGACAAAAATCTGGGCGACTCGTTGCTTAGAGGAATAGAAAATTTACAGGATACATCTGAATGCATTACATTCCCAGAGCTTTTATTGAGGATGTTTGGGTGACTTTGAGTTCACATTTAGGATAGATCTTTTGAAAATTGAATCACAGTGATTATGCATTTTAAAGTAATTAAACATAATTTTCATCCTTTTTATATTGTAAAATTACTTTCGTTTTTATACTCTTCAAATAAAACCACCCAGTGTTTTTTTTCTTCAGGTACCAGCAGTGACCTTGGGGTATTTTGTGTTTGTTTGTTCCATTTCTCCAGAGCAGTTCTTCATTTCACTTTCCTAACCAGTTGGGAGAATATAAAAACGGAAAGTGTTTTAAAAATGTTAAAACCAAAGGACCAAAAACACTTGAAAACAATAGACTTGAGTTAAAGGGGTTCTTTCCTCTCTTCCCCCAATACAGAATCTTCTGTTTGGGAAAATTCATGGGTACAGTGACCACACTATCACAAAGAAATACATTTTGGGAAGAGAAAAACAAAACCTCTTGGTTTCCAATGTAGTTATTCACTATAGGCCATTTATTCGTCTGGCTCTAGGCTATGGGAACTACTCCTAGCACAGAACGCTCTTTGAAATCCCTAGCTCCCTAGGGGGTCAGAGATAGATGAGAAACTGCCCCTATGAACTTGGCTTCTACATGGGAAACAAAGAAGCTAGTGGTTGAGGGTAACAGAGGAAAGGCGTGTGGGAAGGGTGAATGTCTCTTAGCTTCCTTTGCTTGCAACAGGAGCCCCTTTCAATGCGAAGCCCATGCCAAGACAGATCAGGCACTCTACCAAAAAGATACAATAATTTAGTAATACAGTCTGCCCAGGCAGTTCAGCAGCTGGAAACGAGGGAGCCTTGGGATTTGCTATAAACGGTGGGGAAATTGGCCCCTAGCCCCTCTCCTATATTGAGCAAAGGGAGCAAGAGAAAAGATTATAAATGTGTGAAATCGGAGCCAAACAGCATGGTCTGTTCTGGTCCAGGAGCTGCCAGAACTCCAGCATCCTCTGGCTTCGGCATTAAATGCTGAGTTTGGCAGAGTGTAGGGGCTAATAGAGCAGAAAACAACAGACTTCACCTGGATGCATTTTCTGAAAGACAGCTGCTGATCTTAAATTGTTTAGGGGAGGGAATTTTATTATTTGCTGCATCCAATGTCATACAGCATCCAAGCATAGCGGGGACCTTTGGGCTAATTGTACAATCAGAAAAAATACCCCAAGGTCACTGCTGGTACCTGTAAAAGAACACACTGGGTGGTTTTCAAACTCCAGTAATACTCAGATAGGACAGCGCAGGGCAGGGTACAGCACGTTGGGCTGATGCCATAGAAAATTCTGTAGTGAGCCCTAAGCACAAAGCCTTGGAATGGAACAGAAAAAAGCAGGCTTTGGACTGGCTACATTTGTGTCCTATACTGGCTCCCATATCTACTAGTATTAGCTGTGTGATTCCTTTTCCTTTTGAAGATCATAATACAGTAGTCCCGCATGATTCACAGGGGCTATGTTCCAAGACCACCAATGGATACCTAAAACCACACATAGTGCCAAACCCTATAGACTATGTTTTCTTCTATACAAACATACCTATGATTGAGTTTAATTTATAAATTATGCAATTTCGCAGATAAATGATTCATTCTTACTCTAGATCTTAGCAATCGCAGCTTAGGTTTTTTCCCCCTTTCCTTATTAAGTCAAGAACATATACCTTTTTACTTAAAGGAAGCACTTTATGGCTTCTCTTTGGCATATGTCTAGCATCACTACTCTTGTGCTTTGGGGCCATCACTAAGTAATATAAGATTAACTTCAGTACAAGCACTGAGCTACTCTGACAGTCAGTCTGATAACCAAGATGGCAGCTAAGAGATTAAAGGGTGGATAGTTTATCAACATTGATAGGCTGGACAGTGGGGTGATCCACAACCTGGGTGGGATGGAATAGGGTGGCCCAAAATTTCATCAAGCGGCTCAGAGCAGTGCACAATTTACAACTTAAGAATTATTTATTTCTGGAATTCTCCAGATCATGGAAAGTGAAACCACAGATAAGGAAGAGACTTATATGAGGATTAAATGTGATAGAATGGCATTGAACATAGAAGGCACTCAATAAATGTTCCTTCTCTGTCTTTACCTAGTGTGGAATCTTAGCCTTTGCAATTTTTGAGGTAAAATCTTTCCCAGGGAGTTTGCATTTATTTGAATTAATTTTATGTATTTTTAGAGACTTTCAGTGATTTTTTACCTTGGGGAATTAAGGGAATATAAGTTCTATATTCTATATTCTGTGACTAACATTATCTGTTTGACTCTCACTTTTATATCAATGTGTAGGTGAGCTGGAAAGACATTCTTAATATTTGGATGTAAATGGACATACTATCTAAAGCTCATGAGTTCCATGACTATGAAAGCAAGGCAGATGAGTAGACTATAATAAATTCATATAATTTACATTATAAATGAAAAAAGTAACACTTCTCCCAAATTTTTCTGATAATACTCAGCACTTCTTTTTTTTTTAAAATATATCTTATTGATTTTTTACAGAGAGGAAGGGAGAGAGATAGAGAGTTAGAAACATCGATGACAGAGAAACATCGATCAGCTGCCTCCTACACATCTCCTACTGGGGATGTGCCCGCAACCCAGGTACATGCCCTTGACCGGAATCGAACCTGGGACCTTTCAGTACGCAGGCCGACGCTCTATCCACTGAGCCAAACTGGTTTCGGCCTCAGCACTTCTTTAAAAGCCTCTTGAGACATGTTGACAGTATATGTTCTGAAAATTTAGCTCTTTCTTCTCTTTAGTTGATCTAGAATTTAAACACAAAATAGACTCTATGGTTAATTTGCATATTATCTTTTTTCCTGAATATCATAATAGTTGGAATGCTTTAAAAATTACCAAGCCTCCATGAATTTTGTGTTCTTTATAAATATACATTTAGAGGGATCTTATTAAAAAAGTATTTGCTTTATTTGAGTCCATAGTAAGCATGTTCTTCATTTACATAATTCTCAAGATAATTTATTGATTTGTATATTGCATCATAAATTACACAATACTACCATGCACATCAAGCAACTCATTATTAACTCTACCTATTTAGTAGGGTACAAATCATTTAAAGTCATATTTAAAACTTTTGAGTCTTAATAAACTGGGTTTTTAAAAAAATTGGAACCTTTATGAATGTACAGTTGAACAATAAAAATATTTTGCTACAAAGTATTATGGCAGATTGAGAGATCTTTATTCAGAAGAACAATGGGGCATTGCCTGCTCTAACAACCTTGGTTCTCTAAGAAAGTGTGTTAGAAGACAAGTGAGTCAATGTTGCACCAAGTGCAGATGTCAGTAATAGCACTGCTATTGAGACACTGTACCTTGGTTAAGTGGGAAGGTGGGAAGGCTGCATCAAGACTATTCAGGGAAACTGAAGGTAAATATAAATCTTCTGTGGAAGAAACCTTCTCTGCTCAGATTGACAAGCTTCCATAGATTAAGATCGACTAATGGGGTAACAATAAATCATTTCTAATCACCTTGGAAAGCAAACCACTATAAGTATCAGCAAAACTAACAAAGGCATATATAGTCCCCAGTGACTATAGATATTGTTACTGAAAATAAAGTGTTTAAGGAGATAAAAAGATGAGTAAAAACAAGGATTGTCAGTAAGTAATAGGCACGTTTGAAAAAATAAATGCCATTTCTAGATGTGAAAGATATAATGCTTGAAATTAATTTTGAAGTTCTAAATAAACAGATAAACAGCAGATTGGGCAGAGTTGAAAAGAGAATTGGGGAATTGAAAAATTAATTTGAAGAAATTATCTAACATATAGCACAGAGGACCAAAGAGGCAAAAACTGTTGGAGACATGAAAGGTGTGAAGGATGGAATAAGAAGGTTAATCCACATTTAATCAGAGACATGATGAAATCATAATGAATATATAGGAGAGGAAATTCCCCATTCCTAATGGGCTCATGTTTTTCTGTTTTATTCAGTGAGTTATAATCCACTACAGTTATTTATTTTGTTCCTACAATTTAACCAGTGGAGCCCATTCAAGCTGGCTACTCTATCCTCCTGACATGCCTCATCATTTTTTGAGTTCTGCCTTGTTTTCTGGCACAAGGTGTTCCAGGCTCACCTTGCACTTGCCCCACCCTGGCCCTGATATCAGTCATTTCCCAATGGATCTCTGTTTCTTTTAGTGGAAAATATATTTAAAAACCAAAATCTGGGCTTTACTTATTGCTATTGGGGTGTCAATTTCCCAGGTCCTCTTAGGAGACAGAGTTAGGTAATACACACAGACACACAGACACATATATACTAATAAAAGAATAATATGCTAATTAGACCGGGAGACCTTCTGGAGACCTTCCAATGTCCTTCCAGACAAAGCCAGGGGCTTGGCAAGCTTGCAAACCACCCCCAAATGGCCCTCAGCCCCTCGCCCAGGCCAGCCACGCCCCCCAGCAGGGACCCTCACCCCGATGGGGGCGTGGCCAGCCTGAAAACCACCCTCAGACCCTCACCCAGGCTGGCACCCCCCACAGTGGGGACCCCCACCCCGATGGGGGCGTGGCCAGCCTGCAAACCACCCCAGGCCCCTCGCCCAGGCTGGCCCTGCCCCCGAAGGGGACCCCCACCCTGATCCAGGACCCCCTTCAGGGCAGACCAGCTGGCCCCCACCCATGCACTAGGCCTCTATCTATTCTAATAAAAGGGTAATATGCTAATTAGACTGGGAGACCTTCCGGGCGTCCTTCTGGACAAAGCCATGGTGGCAGGGCTGAGGCAGAGCTGGTTAGGGGCGATCTGGACAGGAGGGAAGGGCAGGTGGGGGTGATCAGGCTGGCAAGGAGGGGGCAGTTGAGGGTGATCAGGCCAGTGGGGGGGCAGTTGGGGGCAAGCAGGCCGGCAGGAGGGGTCAGTTGGGGGCGAGAAGGCCAGTGGGGGGGCAGTTGGGGGTGAGAAGGCCAGTGAGGGAGCAGTTGGGGGTGATCAGGCCAGTAGGCAGAATGGTTCGGGGCAATCAAGCAGGCAGGCAGGTGAGTGGTTAGGCGCCAGTGGTCCTGTATTGCGAGAGGGATGTCTGACTGCTGGTTTAGGCCCTGTGGGATTGGGCCTAAACCGGCAGTCAGACATCTCCTGAGGGGTCCCAGATTGGAGAGGGTACAGGCTGGGCTGAGTGACACCCCCCACCCATGCATGAATTTTGTGCACTGGAGTACTAGTATATATATATATATATACACACACACACACACATACACACACATACACACACACATGCACGCGTAAATACATATTCACGTCTATCTCTCTCTATCTCTATCTCTATCTTGATTATTTCCAATTCTAATCTAATATCATGAAGTTCACTCTAGTTTTCTCCCTTCTCATATTTATAAAAATTCCTCTTCAGCAGTGAGAAATCTGGCTCCCCTGAACCTTAATGTAATTGCTTATTTGATCAACCCATATCCACGGCCACCTCCTTCCCACTCAGACATCTTTCTCACCCTGACTGAGATTTGATGCCTTAGGCCAATTTATCTCTCTGTGTCAACAACCCACTCATTTCCAGAGACTCTGCACCTTCTGGCAGGCCATCCCCACACGTGGTCACCCTCCTTTCTCCTATTGGGCTCTGACAGCTCATGCCAAGCTACCCAAGGCAGGAACACTTTCCTACTGGATATGAACACCTTCTTCACCCTGTTTGGGTTTTGACATCCCTGACCAGGCTGCACCTCTTCAGGGATACCCTCTCGCCTTGCTCAGTTTCTGACTCCTTTTGTGCTAGGCTACTCCTTGTTCTTGGATTCCCTCCTCACCCTTCACTGGGCTACTGCCCCCTTAATCCTGCTTGGTTCAAAAATGAGTACTACCATTACCTTACTTGGGTGCTGGTACCCTACTCTGGGCCACTGCATACCCCCTCTCCATGGAAGGTACAGCTGTCTGTCTCACTCTTCTCTATCTAATGACATTAAGACTGAGCTGCTCATGAAGTGAAAGGGGAAGGGCAAAGAGAATGACCAGCTGCTTTTTTTTTTAAATATATTTTATTGATTTTCCACAGCAAGGAAGGGAGAGGGATAGAGAGCCAGAAACATCGATGAGAGAGGAACATCGATCAGCTGCCTCCTGCACACCCCGCACTGGGGATATGCCCGCAACCAAGGCACATGCCCCTGACCGGAATCGAACCCGGGACCCTTTGGTCTGCAGGCCAATGCTCTATCCACTGAGCCAAACTGGTCAGGGCTTCTTTTTTTATTTTAATTTAAATTCTTTATTGTTTAAAATATTACATAAGTCTCCTTTTTTCCCCATTGACCTCTCCCTGACTACCCCTTCTCCCCACCCCCTCCCCAGTCTGTGTCCATTGGTTATGCTCATATGCATGCATACAAGTCCTTTGGTTGATCTTTTACCCCCTGACCCCATGCCTTCCCTCATAGGTTGGACAGTCTGTTCAATGCTTCTATGACTCTGGTTCTATTTTGTTCATCAGTTTATGTTGTTTATTATATTCTACAAAATGAGTGAGATCATGTGATAATTATCTTTCTCTGACTGGCTTATTTCACTTAGCATAATGTTCTTCAGTTCCACCCATGCTGTTGCAAATGGTAAGAATTCATTCTTTTTTACAGCAGCATAGTATTCCATTGTGTAGATGTACCACAGTTTTTTAATCCACTCTTCTGCTGATGGGCACTTAGGCTGTTTCCAAATCTTAGCTATTGTAAATTGTGCGACTATGAACATAGGGGTGCATATATCCTTTCTGATTGGTGTTTCTGTTTTCTTGGGATATATTCCTAGAAGTGGGATTACTGGGTCTAATGGAAGTTCCATTTTTAATTTTTTGAGGAAACACCATACAGTTTTCCATAGTAGCTGCACCAGTCTATATTCCCACCAGCAGTGCAAGAGGGTTCCTTATTCTCTGCATCCTCTCCAGCACTTGTCGTTTGTTGATTTGTTGATGATAGCCATTCTGACAGGTGTGAGATGGTACCTCACTGTTGTTTTGGTTTGCATCTCTCAGATGATTAGTGACTTTGAGCATGTTTTCATATGTCTCTCGGCTTTCTGTATGTCCTCTTTCAAAAAGTGTCTGTTTAGGTCCTTTGCCCATTTTTTTATTGGATTGTTTATCTTCCTTTTGTTAAGTTGTATGAGTTCCCTATAAATTTTGGAGATTAAACCCTTATCAGAGATCATTGGCAAATATGTTCTCACAAAGCCACTGTTCTCAAAACTGCCTGGTACTGGCACAAGAACAAACATATAGACCAATGGAACAGAATAGAGAACCCAGACATCAACCCAAGCCATTATGCTCAATTAATAGTTGACAAAGGAGGCAAGAGCATACAATGGAGTCAAGACAGTCTCTTTAATAAATGGTGTTGGGAAAACTGGACAGATACATGCAAAAAAATGAAACTAGACCACCAACTTACACAATACACAAAAATAACTCAAAATGGATAAAGGGTTTAAACACAAGACAGGAAACCATAAAAATCCTAGAAGAAGCCTTAGGCAGCAAAATAGCAGACATTTGTTGTAGCAATATCTTACCGATACAGCTCCTAGGGCAATGGAAACTAAGGAGAAAATAAACAAATGGGACTACATAAAAATAAAAAGCTTCTGCACAGTGAAAGAAACCATCAACAAAACAAGAAAGACCAGATGCCTCTTTTCTGAGCTCTTCTACTTACATATAGTTTAGACTGTTCTTCCAGAACTTTGACCATTTTTAAAATTTCTTTTATATAATTTTGAATTTTAAGTTACAGCTTTTGATTGCTTTGGGGCTACATTTCTGGTTTGTTTTCATTAGCTGTTAGACATTCATTTCATTTCTTTCTCTTGCAATGTCTTTAAATAGGATTCCACCAAAAAAATTATTTTCTCCATATTTCATGAGAAGAGATGTCGTGGACTATTCAGAAGAGGTTTCCGTGGGAGAGCAGGCATGCACCTCAGCAGCTGTCCCCACTCCACAGCTCAAGGACTTTCTCCTTTGTTATTACCGTGAGGTGTTAAGAAGTATGGGTACTTCTCTGCTTAATTCAGAAAGGCTTCCTGTCATTAACCTCAGCATTCTCCAGAGTTCCATGAACCTTGCCTTCCAAAGCAGTGCTCTCACAAGTGAACACTGTATTTTGCTATTATTACATTCAAGGTCCCCCACCTCTGGACCTCTGCCTTCCCTGCCACTCCCGCCTCCTCATTATAGGAAACATTTTACTCCCTGAGAGCTCTGGTGTTTTCACCCTGTTCAATTTGGATTCTGCTCCTGAAAGTTTTTCTTCGGTGTGAGTCTCTAGCCTACCAAAGGCATGGATTTGTTGGATATTTCTGAGATCTTCAATAGCTTATGCTTTCTGTTGTCCTTTTGCAGGATTTTTTTTTCAAGTTTTGCTGGTTGTTCTCAAGTATCCTGCTGAGTGCCAGGCCCTTTCCTTTTTGGAATCAATCTAATCGCACTTTCTGGGTCCTGTGGTTTGCAGGCTCCGTAAAATTTTCTTTTCTTTTTACTATTGCAGCTCGCAACTGCTAGTCTAGTTCTGGACCCAGCCATCATCACGTGATTTCACTATGCCCACCCATTGTCCAGGACCATAGGGATTCCTTGATCCCTGCCTTATTGAGGATATACTTGCACTTGGCTTGTGGGGTTGTGCTGTTGCTGTTTGCTACCATGTGCTGACATTTTATTCTTTTACATTCATATATATTGTTTTTATGAGGGGACAAGGGAAGATTAATTTCTTAAAATACTACATTATTGTCATATTCTGGCCATCAGAAATAGCAAGTGATCTTTTAAAAGTGTAAATCAGACCATGGAAATCTTACTCCTGCCTTTATCTCTGACCTCATCTTCATCCCTTCTATCTACCTGTGGTGGTTCATTTTATGTGTCAACTTCACTGGGCCATGGGGTGCCAAGATATTTGGTCAAACATTATTCTAGGTATTTCTATGAGGGTGTTTTTGGATGAGATTTAAGTGGGTAGACTGAGTAAATTCAGGTGACCTCTCTAACATGGGTGGGCCTCATCTAATCAGTTGAAGGCCTGAATACAACCTAAAGGCTGGCCCCCACACTGAACAAGGGAGAACTCTTACTGCCTGACACTCTTTGAAGTAGTACATCAACCATTTTCCTGCCTGGACTCAACCTGAAACATGGCTCTTCAGACTAGAACTGCATACACCATCATTTCTGGTTCTCAGGCCATTGGTTCCAGACTGCAACTACACTTCTCTCTCTCTCCCTTTCTCTGAAGACCGCTGGCTCATACACCACCCTCTCACCACTTTTTTGTGGCTACACTGGCCTTCAGAATAGCCTCAGAGTATTTCCATACCTTCTTTCCTGGGCTGGCAATAGCAATTCCTATCTCATTACTTGCTTTATTCTCTGTATAGAACCTACCATCATCAGAAACTAGATTCTTTTGATTTGCCTGCAATTGTTTCCTTCATTGGAATATCATCACCCTGAGGGCATGGCATTGTTCTGCCACTGCTGAAACGTTGACACACAGGACAGTGCCTGGTACACAGAAGGCATTTATGCATATTTGTAAAATGAACTTAGAATTTCTATAATATCAATATCAGCACTAGAATCCCTGAAAATGAAGACATTTTTATTTTCTAAAGAGGAATGCAATGACCCAATACTCGGAAGGTATGGTCTATAACAGAAGAAGAAATAGCTTGTTTTCTATCATTTGTTTTTATCTTAACATGACATTTTCGGTTTTATTGTTATTCACGTATTTGTATGGGTGATAAAGATCAGGGCAAAGATGGATAAAGGGAGACTGAACTACTTACTACTGGGTACTTTGACTTTTCTTTGAAATGCTAATGGTGCTTTGAATAACTATCAGATTGGAATTCACACATATTTGGTTCTGTACTTTGGCATGAAATAACCACTTATCAAAAGAGAAGTGTGAAATCAAATGAGACAAGTTATAAAAACAGTTTAATCTATATACTTTTCCTCAGTTTCATCTAAAGAAATAGTAATAAAATGCAAATATTCTTTCCAAAATACAGTATACTTTTTAAAAATAGACAAGCAGAAACAAAGGAGTAAATCCCATGTTTACCATGTCAAAAATACCAATCTGTATTGAGTGCCTGATACAATTAATTACTACAGCATTTCTTTGCAAAAATGAAACCCTGTAGGTTAAAAAAATTATTATTATAATAACATGAACATATGCTGAATGTGTTCTGTGCCACGGGCTTACTTCTCTTCTTTCACTCAGTCTTCATGACACTGATAGATATTTGAAAAATGTATTAATCCTTCTTTAAAAGTTGGAATACAGGCAGAATCAGTTATGTACTGCTATATATCAAACTGCCCCAAAACTTAGTGGCTTAAAATGATAGCCATTTGGTTAGCTCATGATTCTGGCGGGTGTTCTGGTTTGGGTCAGCTTCGATGGATCTTGGCTGGGCTCATGCATGCATTTGTGGTTCATAGGCTGGCTGGCCTGGGGCTGGTCAGTTCTGGATGGCCTCACTCGCATATTTGGAAGCATGTCCTGTAGTTTTGCAGTAAACATCTTTGCTGTAAGATAATTCGTGATAAAAGATAAAAGAACAAAAAATGAAAGAGGAGCATTAAAGGACACAATGAAACATTTAAAAATTAATAACAAAATTTAAAACTCTGCTGAGAAAAATGAAAATACATTGTCTTTGAAAGTTTTTGTTCATTATATTACACATTTTTCTTTCTTTTTCTTTTTGATTATGGATTTGTCTTCTCTTTTGGCTCTGCACTTTTTTTCTTTATTAAAAGATGTATCAGCCTTGGCCAGGTAGCTCAGTTGGTTAGAGAGTTGTCCCAATATGCCAAGGTTGCAGGTTTGATTCCTGGTCAGGGCACATACAAGAATCAACCCATGAATGCATAAATAAGTGGAACAAAATTGATGTTTCTCTCTCTCCTCCTCCCCTCCCTCTCTCTCAAAGTCAATAAATTTAAAAAAAAATTAAAAGTGGTATCAGTTTCCAATTAAAGAATTGGTAATTAATGCTCTGGAAGACTTGTGAATTAGCTGCCTGTTTTATATTTGCCATATGTAGCTTTTGACAGGTGTGAGGGATGACTGTGCTCACCAAGGATTTACAAAAACTGATATATTATCATTTTCTACTATGGTATGTTATCTAACTTTACACATAGCTTTGCAATCTGGCTTTATACGTAGTTATTGTCATCCAGTATTTTAAGACTACCATGTCTACTCATCAGTATAGACCATTATGAGGGCTAAAATTTATATAATATACAAATGGGAATACTGAGAGAACTTCATCAATGGAGAATGAAACCAAACTGACAAAAAAACATGAAGTTTGCCAAATGTAGACCAAACTGTCAGCCAGTTATTTTAACTTTTATGGCAAAATGGCCTTATGGCCAATGTTTGCAACAAAAATGTTTGCAGCAAACATACTTGTGGCAAAAATGTTTATGGCGAAACTACCTAGACCCAACTGGAATTTTGCTGACTATGGACCGAGGTAAGGGTGGGTGGCTGGGATATTAAGGTGCCTTTTTTTTTGTTTTGTTTTGTTTGATGCTTTGACATCTTGGGACCTTGTTGACTCTGGAGGGATGGCCCCTCCCAGGGCTAGCAAGTTCTCAGGGATAGAAAACTCACCTACATACATACCTTTCATATGCAAACCAGCCAATCCAGAGCCATATCCCAACAGCACCCTTTCTCAGGTTCTCACAGGGAGCCACCATCCACCTGCCCTAATCACACCAACACCACACACCAGACCACTAGTGACAGTGCCTATACCCTAGGGTCAAAATAGCCAACCCTAAAACTGCTTATGGTTTCCCAAAGGCACCACAATAAAGGCTCTTCCCACCTTTTCCTTCACCCATTCTGCCTCCTGCCCAATCCTGGTGCCTCCCTGTGCGCCCCCTGGTGGCATGGCATGCTCCCTCCTCTTGGGATCTGAGTATAACAATCTGTCTTTTCCAAATGGCAACTCCTAGTCTGTAAGCCTCTTTATACTTGAAAAATAATAACACCTACAACTTCAAACAGCTGGGTCATGTATCATTTCCTCATCCAGCAGGCCAGCCTGGCCTTGCTCACATGCTGCAAGGTTCCAAGAGAACAAGGCCTACCATACAAGTACTTTTCAGGATTCTCTGAACGTTCCTATCACATTTGCTGTTGTCTCACTGACCAAAGCAAGGTGTCTGGCCACACCCAGAGCCATGTGGGAGGAATGGCTGCAGGGAGCCAGGGCAGAGCGGGGTCATAGCTGTAATCAGTCCACCAAACTGGTGTTTCATGAGGTTTCAGATCAACTTCTCTTTGTCTTTGACAGTCATCCTTAGAGTTTGGCCACTGAAAGAAACAGATAATATTTGTAAAAATGTTACCAACTGTCATGATGCTAAGAAGTGTGATTCAAAAGCCTAATCTTATAAGCTGACTAAATTCTCTTTTACTTGGGGAAGTGACTGCTGATGACTCGAGGACTTGGACAATATAAAGCATTTTGGGGTGGTGATTAGAGTCATTTTTGTGAAAACACAGAGGGGATTGTTACCTAATAATAATAACCACAGAAAACTTGAGTATTGTGCCCCTAACACTCTCTTTGTCATGAACAAGGTCACAAACCTTTTGACTGAGGTTTACAGAATCTTTTTCTTGCAGCAGGCTGATTCTTTTCAGGTTTCCGTTCAAACGCAAACTATTGGGCCTTCTTCAGCAACTTTCAAAGTAACATTCTGAACTTCCTTTTCAAATTCATCCTCCCCTTTACAATTATTCACCCATTATTGTCATCCCACACCAACCTGCTTACGTTGTAAAGCGCTACGGGGAGCCAAGTAGCCAAGGAAGAAAAAGAGAAAATAAATTGGAACAGAATGCCAAATTGTATTTCCTCCGAGCATCAGTTACTTCCATGAAGCAGGAAAAAAACCTTTCAGTCCATTTATCCCAAATTCCTGAAACAGTCATAAACAGGAGTAACCATATCCTTCCTCACAAAGAGTCTACTTGCTTGTCCTTGAACCTTAGATTTTTCTTTTATCTTAACAGTGAAATATGTTCCAGGACAATTTGGTGTGGGAATCCAATAAACCTTAGTTTGAATCTTAGCTTAACATACTGGCTGGGGAAACTGCTGCAATTTAAGTTGTTTAAGTGTTCATTTTGACTTCTAGAACATGTATAGAATAGGCCTTTTATAAACACTACCCTTTTAGAGAGTTCAGAGATGCCTTGCCTCACCTATCCCCCCCCCCCCCAACACACACACTATTCTACTTTAAGAAGAGTCCTGAGGGGAGGACAAAATGGGTTTTTTGAGGAGGACATAGTGTTGCTACACTTGATAGGGACAGAGTTTTTGTGGGACGATGAAGTAATTATAATAGTACTGGATGGGTGCAAATTGTTTCTCTTTTAGATTGTGATCTCTTGGACCCCTCTTCCTGTCAATCTTCTCTTCCATCTCAAGATACCGTTGTGATAGGTCTGGGAAAGGGGACATCTTCTGTTTGGAGAAGTCAAATAGGAACAAGGGTGAGGTTAGGGGACATGCTTCTGTCAATTCCGAGGGAGAGAACAGTATAGGGGCCTGGGACCAAACTTCAATGAAGAAAATCAATTTGTCTCTACGTAGCATCCTCTAGGTAAATGTCTATTGTGGTTGCTGATTTGTGTAAATAATGTGAATTCAGTATTCTGGCCATATCTCTTTCTATCAGAAAGTCATGATGTTTATTAATCATTTCACAGGATTAATTTGAGTTTAAATGAGATGATGTCAATATAATCCCTCATTAAGTACCTAGTAAATAGATATACCTACTCACAATGTTACTTGTTAATTTCTAAAAATGTAGGTGTTTGGGGTTTGTAATAATAACTAACTTCTTTGGAATGTGAGTCAGCATGTGAGCTTTGGATTTGTGGTTATTATCTACCACATTGGCTATACAGTGTTTTATTCACAAGACTGGGTTATGGGCTTGTTGGGTAATTTTGTAGCAAATATTTAGCTAAATAAATTAAGATGAACTGTCAAAAAAGTAAACTGACTTTCTTTGTTAAATTATTTGGCCAAGATCTTGACACCGTATCTTTAAAACACAAATTAGGCAATAAAAAAGTATGGTATATTTTAAATTTCAGAGAACATTTATGATTTATCTTAGAAAAAATATAAAGTGATAAAAATTAGCATTTTCTTTGGTTTCTTGAATGCATTACATTTTTCAAAGACCTGAAGAAATTCAAAGGTAACTAATGTTATTTCAGAGAAGAAAGGAAAAGAGAGTTTTGTGTTAACAGCTCAATATCAGTTTCTTGTAAAAGAGTCTCTCCCTTTTTAGTGATAGAGATCACATTGTTGGCCTATGTTAAGCTTGTACAAATCCTTTTTGTCTAAATTATATAATTTGTATAGAATCATTCTTAATTTTATACTTAAAGTAACAATGTTAGGATTATTTACTTTAAATTATGTTTAATAATACTTCTTTTCAAGTTTTGTTTCTGGATTTATTTGATGGGAGAAGGGCAGAGGGATGTCATTGTGCATGACCTTGATTTACATGCCTGATGTCCACCTGAACAGTGACTCATTTATTGCTGGGTTAGGATGTGGGTGTCTCATGTTAAGAAAACTCAATTTTGTTATTTAATATAAAACATACACCCTGGGGATAAGGGAGAGGGATATGCAATTACTCAGTTAATACCCAATTCATACTTTTGAAATACTCCCTAAGGTATATCAGGAAGATTTGGTGCACAGAAACACACACACACACACACACACACACACACACACACACAGGTGCACATTTATTTTATAGGCAGTACAATAGAGACATGGGTGTTTCATAAAATGGGGATATCATTGTGTAGCAATAAATCAAATGCCTGGATATAGCACAAGTTCAAAAGGGCACTGCTGTTGTATCAGGGCTTTCAGGTTCTTTTATAAATATGCTAGTGGCCCGATGCATGAAATTCGTGCAATAGTAGGCCTTCCTTTCCCCAGCTGCCGGCACCGGCTTCCCTCTGGCACCTGGGACCCGGTCTTCCCTCCAGCCACAGGCAGGCACCCAGGACCCAGGCTTTCCTTGCAGCCCTGGCTTCGTCCAAAAGGTCCGTCCGGTCTAATTAGCATATTACACTTTTATTATTATAGATATCCTGACCTCTTTATTTTCTTTTGCAGATGACCTCTCTCAACAGGAGGAAAGTGATCCCCCAAAGGAATATGATCCTGGGCAATTTGCAGGCCTTCTCCATGGATCCTCTCCAGCCTGTGAGTCTCCTGAAAACCCATTTCATCTCTACAGGAAAAGAGATGAACGTGAAGAAGGACAAGATGAAATCATTTTGGCCAAGAATCCTCTGTCTTTCAAGCAGTCTCCGATAGAAAATAACTCAGAACCTTTGGTAAAGAAAATTAAACCCAAGGTGGTCAGTAGAACAATTTTTCACAAAAAACCCAACCAAGTCGAAAACCATACCATTGTTGGTACAAGAACAACTAGGAGTGGATCCCGGAATGGGGACCAATGGATTGTGAACACGGGGGGATTTGTGGAGAGAGCCTGCACCCTGGGGAGAATCAGGTCATTGCCAAAAGCACTGATTGACATGCATTTATCAAAAAATGTGTCTAAGTCAGATTCTGATCTCATTGCCTACCCTTCAACTGAGAAACCATCGAGAGTTAACTGGAGTGAATCTTCCACTACTGAACACAGCTCGAAAGGGAATTCTGAAAGAACGCCATCCTTCACCTCAGAATGGGAAGAAGTAAGCCTTGTTCTTCTTTATATGAATGCTTTGGAATCGAGGAAGGTTGAGGGGGGAGGATTTTCAGCTTTAAGTCTTTCAGAGGCAAATAGAAAAAAAAATTAACAATGCATACAGCTCTGAGTGGAAGGGAAAATTCTAGGGGCAGCACATGATAATTTAAAAACAAATAGAGTTTCACACATGTGGGGAAATCTATTGTTTCCATAGAAATTGATATCAAGCAGAAGTAATAACTAGCTATGAGGTGCAAGAGAATGTTCACATTATGTCTTCCCAAGCACTGCAGCTGACAAATTGAGAAAAATCTCCTTGTTTTTGCTGCCCTATATCATTTTGCTTACTTACTGAACTCTTTGTTAGCTTGTCTCCCTTCTTTAAAGAATCTTAGATATTCAGAGGATCTCCATATAATCTTAAAAATTACTTAATATTTCTCTTTTACAATTATCAGAGTGACTTTTAAGAAAAAATGTGTTGAGGTCACGTATCAGCAATTTAAGCTCTACCTAAAGACAGAGTATTTAATTTCATAGAATTACTCAGAATGCAAGGGCCCTTGTAGGATTATGAAATATCATCCTTTGTCCCTAAAGAGGACTGCATCATGAAATAAAAACATTTCTTGCTTTTTTCTTGAAATTCTTCAAAGATTGGACCACACTCTCCTTTGACATTTTATTCAAACATGTCACATTTTGTCTCTCAAAAGACTGTGCCAGTTGGATTGGGCTTTGAAACACCGTAGGTCACTATAATATTCTGAGAACTAGAAATTGGAATGGTTCTGATATTGACATTCTGAATTGAGCTGTTTGGGAAAAATCACTCAATCTCCCTGCATCTGTTTCAGGGTGAACAAAATGAGACATTGAAGTAATGCTTCTTGTCCCTTCTGGAACCTGCTGTCTTACCGGGGATGCTAACATGACAAGGAGGGGATTCAGCCATAGAGAGCTAAAGCTTTTTACAAAGTCATTTCTTCCTATATATTTCATACAACTAGATAGATAGTTTGTTCGAGTCTACCCATTACTTATATTTATTAACGCTGTGAGTAACATCTGAAATTCTTTTTGGAACGAGGCAGGATTAATTAACATTTAACTTACCTCTTAGAATGAAGTTGTTTCCATGCCTCAATTCTTGTGATTAGATGCCACAAGTCAGCTTGTGGCTGGTCAGACCATTTAGTGAGAACTTGGTTCCAACTGAAACCCACCCGTCAGCAGTCAGAGGAGACACGTGCCCCGCCCTCTGATTCTAAAGAATGCAATTCCTAATGTCCTGACCCAGGTAGTTCCAAACAAAGTTCATTTTAGGAAATACAAAGAAAAGTTGATTTTCAAAGCTTAAGAAAGGGAAATGTAATTTATGTTTTTAAAAGTAATTCACGAGATGTCTGTTTCCCTTTAAACCTTTGTCAGTCTCTTAATTGTGGTATTGCAGTAGTGATAACATCAAGAATACACGGTGGAGCAAAAGTGGGATTATAGTTGTGTGTATGGGAAGTAATACAATAATTAATAATACAAGAATAAACTCTGTACTCACCACTGTAAACCTACTTTTGCCCCACCCTGTATATGCTTGTAGCATTTGAAAGTTATTTTAAAATGCAATGCTAAAGATGAATGTAATCATTCACTTATATGCTTTTTGTTTCTTGCAGATTGACAAAATAATGAGTTCCATAGATGTTGGAATTAACAGCGAACTTGAAGAAATGAATGGTGAGGCCACAAGTATTGAAATCTCTCCTGTATGTTATAAATGAATAAATGTGCACAGGACCTAGCTAGAAAATGATAGGAATCTTTAGGTAATTTTGGTTTATCATAACAATAGCAGCTATAAGTTATTTCCTTTTATTCATATCAAACAACCACAACCTCTAAACAATATCAATTATAAGTATATTGATTTAGCACACTGAGATATTTTTTCCCATGTGCTTTTTTACTGTGCCAGTTAACAGTAATGAGTTTCAATTTTAGGTAGAGCTAATTATGAAGCACTTCAAGGTGTTGTAGAATCTGATGACTTACTATACTACTGTTGCTCATTCAGTGAAATGTCCCGTTTTTCCTGGCCAAAATGATTAGCAACATGTAAGTTGTCAACTCCAGTATGGCAAGAACTGTGTGTTACTCATCTTCATGTATTCCAGAATATCTACCAGGGTGTCTCACTAATAGTCAGTTTTTCAATCTCTATTTAATCTATTACCCGTATGAAATACTGTTTCCTTCCCTACAATTAAGGCTCAGAGTAAAGGCCATTTGAAACTTTCTTTGAAGATTTTTTGCTTAATACTGATGGATGGTGTCAATTACCGGATAGCTACACCTAAAAATGGCTGTAATAGTCCTACTAAAGAAACTACTATTCTGGAAAGAGTCAAAGGATCTGGCTCCAGCTCTACCCTGCCACTAAGTAGAGGTGTAACTGTAGATTAAATAGATCTATAGAATTTGGAGTTAAAGATAGGTGATTTCTAAGCTCCCAGAACAACTCGTGTTAAGTTAGTGGTAATAGTTGATGTTTCTACAGAGATAATGCAATTAAGATTTGTGTAAGAGAAGTCTGAATATATATCATTGGGTAAATACTGTAATTACGGGATTTTGTAGCCCTTTAACTAGTTACGAGGTCCCTTTAAACAGCATTCCAAGTGACTCTTAAGCACAGGTAAGTTGGAGAATGGTTCTCTTGTGAGGCACTGGGCCTGGAGGGATAAGCAGTGACATTGAAATCGGGTTACCCGCACTGGAGACCCTTGTAGGAGTATCTCACTCATGTCTCAGGTGTGGGATAAGTAAGAACTTAAATTATTCTAACATAATTGGTCTCCATGTTAATTAAGTGATAATTTTTAAAAAGCTTAAATTATTTTTTATGAAATGCTTACTCGTTTTAGATTTTGAAAACTGAAACATTATGGAAAAGCATCAACATTGTGTGTATATGTTTAGTGACCCAAGTGCATTAGCTCTGTGACAGCATGTGTGGCCAGGTCTCTCACACAGAAATGCTGACAGAACTTAAAGACTTTTCTAAGTGTCCGTAGAACTGGTCTAGGAATGTATGTTGCCACACAGTTCTTTCGGACGTGCTTATAGAATTATTTCAAGTTAGCTGTAGGAATACAGTGTCTTGGTCGATATAAACGTAAGACTTTATTTTCTTATACATAGTGAATTCTCTGACACTGAGAATGTCCAAGCAGAGCCCTGGTACTTTTTTGGTGGAAGACTTAAGTGCCATTGAACATTAATGTTCTAAAATTCTTCAAACACGTAGTACCATAATATTGTAAAAGAATGTTACAAACATGATTATAATGAAAATAAGGGTAAATGTTAAAAATGCCACTCAGGCAAAACTGCTTCTGCAGGGCATGTTAGCCATGAACAAATCCATTTTCCCTTAGTTCTCCTCCTTCCATCTCTCGCACTCCATCATACCTCCTGCCATTTTTTTACTATTTACTACAGTGGTAATGAAAATAGACACTCAGTCCCCAAGACTGAGTATTGTATGCACCTTAACTGTCACTTCTTAATTACACACTAATTATGCGACTGACCATAACAATTGGCATTCCAACTGGCCATGAGGCCATTTGTGGATTACAGCCTTACTGGGCTGCAGGCTTTTGCCTCTGGAGGCTGGATAGCACTAGAGAAGTGATAGCCCCAGAAGGTGACCTTCCACAAGTATTGTATCAGGCATGAGTATGGTGAGAGAATCACATGGTGAAATTACAAAGTCAGACTGACATGAATTCAAATCTCAGCCCTGCTGTTTACTAGCTCATGATTGTAGGCAACTCACTCAGCTTCCCCAAAGACAGAAATAGGGATATTGATGCTAGAGAGGTGCAATGGAATATTTGTAGAGTCTGACCCCTGTAGATATGTATTCTATTTCATCTCCCCCCTTACCCTACCAGGAGGGAGACGTTGAATTTGATACTGTGGACACATCAAGATAAACACATATCAGTGTTTATCTTTCTTGAAGAGCTAATGATGGTAGCTAGTCTCATGGTCTTCACATTAAATTTGCTGTATTTCCTGAAATTGTAGTGTGTCGATTGTAATACAGCTGGTAGTAAGCCCAGAGTCAATTGGTACCAAATAAGAGTACTTACTAAAAGAGAGTATAAAACTTCAGGGGACCCTCAAAAAGAAAAGAGAAAAATTTAGGATGTAGTGATTTAAATGGTCTAAAGTATTTTTCTGAGGTCTGAGTATCCTCTTTTTGCCTGACAATGGTGAGGAGAGGCACAATGAAATTAACAACAGTTAAACTTGGAATGAGCAAGAGGAAATACCACTGTTGTCAGTGTCTAGAATTTTGCGTTGGAAGGCCACTGAGCCAAGCACTGTGCCTGGCTTTAACAGAGCTGCATAGTTTTATGAGCATGGATGGTATTTGTTAACCTTAGAAGATGACAGAATAAAATCATAAGCAGTGGAAATACATGAAGAATCAAGGATCACTGTTTAATTGTCCATGCCCTTACCCATTTTGTTTCAGTGTTTTTGTTTGCCTGTCCCTCAACCTGCACATCTGCAATTTCAGGTTTTTTATAAATACTTATTGGACCAGGAAGGGATTTGAAACACTCTCATCTTCACTCCTGTTGACCAGTCTCTATGAATCATATAACTAATTCCATTCATAGAAACCACTTTCTTCTTTTAAAAAAAATCCTCAGCAATTAATAGTTTGAAACTTATCCAGCAACCTCAACTGTCCAGTGCTAAGATAGAAATAAAAGTAAATAAAATTTACTGCATCTATTTTCAGTCAGTCCCTTAGGGTTCTCACTCAGAGTAATACTAACTCAAGATTTCCACCAATATAATATCTAGTTTCCCACTTGAAATCAGATTTAAGTGCCCAACCAACCAGCATTGGCAGCAGGATTCAATTATATTGAATACCTCATATGATGTAGCACATCCTATTTTGAGGTGATGCTGTGATGAGTTAGTACATTCTACAGAATCATGAAATCTCATGTATAGGATTTTTTTCAGAGAACAAGTCTTTAAGTTATGTGGACTTGGATTGAGACCCCAGCTTTGCTTTGTGATCTCTTTGATGTCAACTTCCTCACCAATAAATTCAGATTTTTTTATAATCATCATCAGAATGCTGCAAGATTAAATCACACAGTTGTACTACTGTACCTAAAATGTACCAAGTGATCAATAAGTATAAATTTTCTTGCTTCTGATCCCAATATGCTTGGCTATCTTTCCAATTAGAGTGTACACCACAAAGGAAGATACTTGGGAAACCTTGCTTATCTTTTTGATCAGTGAGGATTGTAGTTAAGAGAGAACTCCTTATATTCTTAGTTGCTTTCGTGTGGAGTCTTTTCTGAAGTTTTACTTCTTTTTTAAAATATATTTTTATTGATTTCAGAAAGGATGGGAGAAGGAGAGATAGAAACATCAATGATGAGATAGAATCATTGATTGGCTGCCTCCTGCATGCCCTCCACTGGGGATCAAGCCAGCAACCCAGGCATGTGCCCTGACCAGGAATGGAACTGTGACTTCCTGGTTCATAGGTCAACACTCAACCACTGAGCCACACTAGCCTGGAAGCACTTTCAAGGTAGAAAATCTATTGAAAGTACTACTTCAGATTGTCATACTTTCTAAGAGTCAGTTTGATGATCTTCTTGATGAAATTGAAGATCACTTAAGTGAAGAGGAGGCTATAATTGGCTCCAGAGCAATCAAATGCCCAGACTTAACCAATACAGGGGTGGCAGGTAATCTTAGAAACACTGTCCTTGAATAATGGGCTTGAATAATCTCGTTACACTAAACAAACTTCAGGTCTATGGACTGTATTAGAATGAACTCAAGTACATGAATGTGAAAAATAGTATTTAGTTCACAGGTACTTTTTTTTTAAGACTGGGATTTTTTTTTCTTATACTTAAGGTTAAATTGTATTCAAAGAGAAATATTCCCCAGTCTTATCTTTTAAACCCTACTTTTGTCAATACATGAATTCCATTTAAATTTTAATTATCAATGAAAGCTATTAAAATGAATTTATAAAGGATTTTACCATAGGCTACACTGTCTATATTGGGTAAAACATAATTCTTAAGCTGGAAAACACATAGCTCTAAAAACAGTAGCTAACATTAGTCCCACAACCCGACTTTCTAAGCTTTTGCTCCTCTTCCTCCAAGAGTCTGAGGGCCAGGTTAGAGTCCCTCATCCCCCATGAAGAGTTTCTAGGAACTGAGGAACTCTCTAAAGCAGTGGTCGGCACACTCATTAGTCAACAGAGCCAAATATCAACAGTACAACGATTGGAATTTCTTTTGAGAGCCAATTTTCTTAAACTTAAACTATATAGGTAGGTACATTGTTATTAACTTAATTAGGGTACTCCTAAGGCTTAGGAAGAGCCATACTCAAGGGGCCAAAGAGCCGCATGTGGCTCGCGAGCCGCAGTTTGCCGACCACGGCTCTAAAGGATAGGCCATGTTCTGTCTTCTCATGGTCCAAGTCTCACCTTCTCCTTGGTCTGCAGGAATAGAGGGAGTTTACATGGCCTTTTCCCAAAGAAGGGCTGGTAAGGGCAGACCTCTCTCTCCAAGCGCTGGAAGCTGCTTCTCCCTTACGTCTTGGCTGCCTCCAGGCCTCTGAGTTTTGCCCATGGAGCTCTAGATCTGCCTCAGGAGGTACCTTGCCACCGGGGCAGCTGATAGCTGTCCTCCAGCTGGGACTGCTGATGGGACTGTCATTTCTCAAACTTTAGGAGAATGCTTTTAAAGATGCATTTACAGTTTTCCAGAGTTGCTCTATTAGAGAAATGACAGAGGAAAGAAGCTAAAATGTATTGTATTCTTACTGTGTGTCAGATGCTGTGCAGTTTATTCCTGTGAACATTTTTGCATTCAATTCTCAAAATAACTCAGTGGGGTGTTATTATACCCACTTTATAGATGAAGAAAGGCTCACAAGTTTAAGTTACTTGTCGAGTCAGCTGCTTCAAATGTAGTTTTTCTTCTTCCTGAAGTCCATACACCTTTTGATAAAATATGCTGCCTACTCAGGATAATAGAAGCCAGCTCCTTGCCTCTTTCTCTTTAGTTCAAATCATAGGAACTAAGGGCAGACATCTGAGGGTGTTTAGATGTAGAACCAATAACTTTCTTTTAGCAAAGCTCAACTACTGGCGTGGAAGGCTTTCACTCAGACCCCAAAGCACAGGCCACTTGGTCATATATTTAAATGAATCACAGCCCTGAATATCTTCTACCTCCCAAAGTGAATGCATAAATCCTAAGAAAGATCCAAGTTTCACTTATTTGTCAGAGGAAGAATGTTCCTTGCCTTCAGTAATATTCTTTTTTTCATGAACTGTTAAATTGCACATAAAAGCCTTTCTGTGAAATGCTTTGCAGCGGGCATAATTTATTTTGATTTTTACTTCTTTTTACAGCACTATTTTTAATAGAACCAACTGGGGGAGGTGGATAGTAGAATATGTTAGCACGCAAGCACACTATTTTGTCTAAATCACACTATTTTCTAGTGACTTAGTTATATTTTAGATAGATTAAATCTAAGAAATCCCTTAATAATAGAATAGAGATATAGAAATGTGAACTATAGTAATCATCAGGCTGGCATGAGTTAACTAATCTTCATTAAAGGATAATATTTAAGCAACCAAACAATTGTGTCCCTAGCAAAAGAGACACTAAAATTTATTTAACACCATCATCCCAAATACATCACCATTAAAAACTAAAATAGCCTCTGTAATATAGATTTTTTTCATTAGAATATGGCTTAGATTCTCTGGTTTTGAAATTACCATATTCATATGTGAAATTAGGTTTACTTAAGTTTGAAGTAATTGAGTATCATTCTGTGGCCTAATATCAATAGTTATAACTTGGTACAGTTTTCAGTTTAACAAAATATTTAACCTTCTAGATGAGGCCTAGAGAAATAAGCAGTCTTCTGCTAGTACTGGAACACTTCCCATTACATCTTTCATGTATGATCCACCAACACCTGCATCCATATTTCCCATGATGATACACTTACTACTTTCACAGACAAAATATTTTATCACTGGGAAGCTCAAATTGTTAAGACACTTATTTTTTGAGACAAAATATGTTACCTACATAGACATAGGTTTAAATACTCACTGTACCAATTACTAACAATGGGACCTTGGGGAATTTATTTCATCAACCCACACCTCACTTCTTCATACAAAAAACAGCTATAACAAATAATATGTACTGCTGGGGTCCAGCCCCAGCGGGCCAGGGGTTCCCAAAGGTGTGGACAGAGTCAGCGAAGAATGAAGGACATGGAGACAGTGTTCAGATGATCAGCATAGCTCTCTTTAGTCTCGGTGGATCTTCCTGCGCCTGGCTGAGGCCACAGAGAAAGATATCCAGAGGCAAGCTGAGCCTTTATTTTATAGTCAGAGGTAAACAAGGTAGTGGTTACCATAGTTACACTGTTCTTGTGAGTTTCACTTGTTTTGGCAGCACTTCCTGCACCTCCCTCAGCCCATTAGCTTCCCAGATAAGATCTAGGGAGCATTATAAGGTCAAGCCTAATTATGCTAAGAGGATTGTGCCCTCTAAGCTGGGACTTGTTTGTGACTTTGCCAACAGGTCAGTCCGAGGCTTAACCCTATAGCCGCGCCCCACAATCTACCTCTCCCCAATATCATTGGGTAGATGTAATGAATTACTATATGAAAAAGTAGTTAGCTACATTCTTTGTACATAGTAGACCATAAGAGTTGACATCTCCCTTCTTTGATTTATTTTTTTCCTATCTATTCATTTTTCTCTTAAAAAAAAGTCCAACGAAACAAAAAATGAATAGTAGCTCATTATTTCAAATCTATCTATATAATTAAAGCCTCAGTGACCATTACACAGAACTACTGGAATGACCAGACGCTATGATGTGCACTGACCACCAGGGGGCAGACGCTTAATGCAGGAGTTGCCCCCTGGTGGTCAGTGTGCTCCCACAGGGGGAGTGCCACTCAACCGGAAGCTGGGCTCATGGCTGGCGAGCGCAGCTGCCACGGTGGGAGCCTCTCCCAACTCCACGGCAGCACTACGGAGCTACGGCAGCAGGAGCAGCAGGCTGGGATGAGCACGAGCGGCACAGCGCCTGGCCCCAATTTGGGCTCCTCCTTGGCCGCCTGTCACTTGGTTCACTGCTACATCCCTTTAGGGGTCCCGGACTGCGAGAGGGATGTCAGATTGCTGGCTTAGGTCCGATCCCAGTGTTGATCTCATAGAAGGCAGTCAGTCTGAACAACTCGGTGACTCAGGGAAGTGCAGGAAACTCAGGGTGAGCCTGCCTCCAGGCTTGACTCATGTTCGCAGGACAGACCATGGTGGCCCAGGCCGGCCCAAGCCGTGCACATGCTCAAGCAGTAGGCCATGCAGCAGCAGAAGGCTATCCAGCCACAAGGGGTCTCGGACTGTGAGAGGGTGCAGGCCAGGCTGAGGGATCTGCTCCCCCAGTGTATGAATTTCATGCACCAGGCCTCTAGTATATATATATATATGTGTGTGTATATATATGCCTAAGTGACTGTTATGACCAGTCGACCCAAAGACCAGTCGACCGGTTGCTATGATGTGCACTGATCACCAGGGGGCAGACGCTCAATGCAGAAGCTGCCCCCTGGTGGTCAGTGCACTCCCACAGCCAACCTCCCTCAGCCGGCTAGCCCCAGTTGGCCCCAATCGGGACTGTGCAAGATGGCCCCTATCAGCCCCAATCGCCGGCTAGGCCAGGGATCCCACCCATGCACAAATTCATGCACCGGGCCTCTACTAGTATATAAGTATCTTCAGGATATGGAGGATATTTTTGATAGAGTATACCCCTTGCACATTCAACATAAAGTTAAAAACAGTTGCAAAGAATGTTCTTTGTAGACACTTTAAAAATAGTTGAATAACTACTATATAAATGTCAGTGCATTTTATAAGGGCCACAATTAATGATCTCATACTAGTAAGAGAGTAGGACCTAAAAATAATTGGGAATAATTTGAAATATAGATAATAGAACTTCATTAGTTATGGATAATCACAATGATTGCTTTTAGATACAATTTTGTTTTCCCCAGATATAATGAAGAATTAAGTGATAAATATGGGTCACTTATCCATGAGAAAAACTATAGCTTGTACTGGTTGTACCTATGATACACTGTCCTGATAACAAAAGGCTTCTCATCTACTAGTATTTTTGATACTCAAGTATAAACTTCTAGAGTTATATTGCTCATAGAAATGTTTCTTAAGGAAGCAACAGGACCAGAGCAAAAAATGTGTAGGTAAAGATGGCCATTTCAGCATTATGATCATTAAAAAAATAAAATCAAACCAAATGGCCACTAATAGAAAATTTGTAAAATTAATTACTATAATTTCCTATGATGAAATGTCAACTATCTAATTTAAAATTACATGTATCTGCATTTATTTTCCTGGAAATATAGCCATAATATATTAACTAAGTGAAAACGTAGATAAAGTAAATTATAATCCCATTTTTTGAGTACACGTGCATAAAAAGATCTGGAAAGACAGATGCAAAAAGATTAACTGTGGATATCTCTAGATAATATTATCATTGATTTTTACTTTATGCTCTCCTACATTTTCTGTAATTTTTATAGTGAGTATGTGAATTACTTTTATTTTCATTGTCCACAGCATTCAATAAAAAAGTATATGCCCATTTAATAAACAAATATATATTTATATAGAGACCTCTATACAAACACATATATGTAAACATTTGCATGTGAAACATAAAATGTTATAGCTATCAGTGCTGATAATGAAAGGTTTTCCCAGTGAATACTGTGAATGAATACATGAGTAAGTCTTTTTTATCAGATTTGAGTTAAAATAAGTGTTTCAGTGGTTTTAGAAAAGAGATTCATTTGACTTGAATTACTTTTATAACTCTGCAAACACTATTTAAAAAATAACTACACAATTTAAAAAATATCCATAACCCAATTCCTGATCAAAATGACACTTTCCTTTGTCCATGTTCTGGTCTGCATGCATAATCGAGTGACTTTATAGTCATTGTCTATGTGCACATTTAATTTCTATGCATTAATAATAATCTTATAGATAGAATTTCACAATCTTTATTTTGTGAAGATGTACAACTTCAAAAACTGGTATTTTATTACATTTTTTTTCTTACCCTATTGCTTTATCCCTCCTGTGAACAGCCATTGTTAACCTGGTATAGATACTTCCACTCTTTTCTCCAATTTCATGTGAGCACAGATAGGAGGTAGATTATGGATGGATAGATAAATAGATGTTATGTTTTAAAAACATGAAATCACACTATATACATTTCTCTCCAATTTGTTCTTCCCATTTAACAATGTGTCAAAGCTTCACCTGTTTTTATAATCAGTAAAGTAAATAACCTATGAAACGAACTTGCACTGGTGAAGTTCACCCTCCGAGAGGAAAAGAACACTGACCTGGTTGCTCCTCTGATCTCTGTACTAACTTGCTGTGTGACTTGGAAAATATCAGCTCACAATGAGCCTCAGTTTCTTTATTTGAAGATGAAATGGTGATGCTAGAGCCTCCCCAGCTCTATAATTCTATGACTCATACTTTTATCTTTCATTTAATGGGTTACACTTTGGCAGGAGGTCCTTCTTTAAAGCTTTCCACTTCTTAATTTCTTAAGGACAAGTGACCAATAAATCTCAAGGATGCGTAATTCAACCAGGTTCTTCTAGGAATGTTGCCAGATTCTCATTTTACAATGCTTTTTAGATATATTAATACAATAGTGCATAATTTAATGGATATATGAATGTAAGATAAGTTCTTTGTTTTTATATGCAAACTTTCTCCTAAGCTGTCTTAATAAATCTTATCTTATGTTGATTTGTCAGAGACTTAAATGGCTAACTGAAATCATGTGCACTTTAGTAATGTGAATGGAAATCAATGCAGAATTTCTGAAACAGTAGTTCCTCCCTTATCTACAGGAGAAACCTTCTAAGACCCCCAGTGGATGCCTGAAACCATGGATAGTACAGTATATAAATTTACTGTTATTTTCTATACAAACCTATGATAAATAATTATAGTAATATACTAAGAAAGTCATGAGAAGGTGGTCACTCATTTCAGAGGATCCCTTGCTGAAGTCTTTGTATAGGTTGAGTGCTTTCTGGTGCAGCACGTTCGATCAATTGGAACACATTTTCTGTTCATGTCTTCCACCCACAAATTTAATGTCTTTTCCATGTTAAGTAAGCACTTACCACACACTGTGGCCATAACTTTTGCAGCTTGAGGGATAGTAGCAAAATGAGCAAGAATTTCTTTTTTCCTTCTTTACAATTTTGCAGACAGATTTGTTCTTATTTGATCTTGCAACCTCAGCATACAGTTATTTTTCTTTCCTTATTAAGTAGAGAATGTTTACCTTTTTGTAAAGGAAACACTTTATTGTTTGGCACATCCAAATTGCCAACATCACTACTCTTGTGCTTTGAGGCCATTATTAATTAAAATAAAGGTGACTTGAACTCAACAGTTGATCTGATAACTGACAGTTACTGAGTGAGTAACAGCTTATACAGCATGGAGACACTGGATAAAGGGATGATTCACATCCTGGGTGGGATGAAGCAGGAGGACATGAGATTTCATCATGCTACTCAGAACAGTGTGCAATTTAAAATATATGAATTGCTTATTTCTGGAATTTTCCATTTAATATTTTTGGACCACAGGTAATTGAACTGCAGAAAGAGAAATCATGGATAAGGCAGTACTACTATAGTATACTTTGTCACTGGACTCTTTATGAGAATTTTTATGGCAGGAAAAAAATAGTTAACATTTCAATAGTGTATTTTTTTATTAGGTTGCATGAACTAAGTGCTCACAATTGCCCATTTATTACTTACTGCCTTGGCTTGACTAAACTGTAAGCAGGCATCTATACTTCCAAGGATTCCTGGGTGTGTCTTGCCCCCAAATCTGACCAATGACTAAAAGGCAGACCGCCTCCCCTTTAACAGTTCCTTTGGAATCAGAGAGAGATGTTTTACCACCTTGCTTTTGCTGTCGGCTCAGCTCCACCTGCTTGCTCCATTTCCCCTCAACATTCCTGTGAGTGCTGCTTACCCTCCTTATAAAAGAAATGCTTTTTTCTGTTTGATTTTGAGATGCCTGAAAATCCTGAGGGAGGAGTGTTGGCCCTATTGTAGTCTGTTTGAGTCTTTCCTGGCCTAAACCTGGATTTGTTTTTTTCAACAATACCCCAAATTTTTAGACCTCTTTTGGTCACCTCAACTTCTCAGGCAGTTCTCTCTTCCTCTTTTAGTACTAACCAGACCATAAAGAACATTTCCCCAGTGTTGTTCCTACTTACTAATTTTCTCTATGTTTTGAAAAATGTGTGCATGCTTATAGGTGTGTGTGTCGTGTGGATTATATTCCTACAATAATCAGAATGGTGGATGTGACATAATTATATGTGAGATATATACAGATTGATTCTGTGCATCGGGCCTCTGGTTTTTAAATAAAAGTGTATTATGCAATATCAAATACCTCATCACCTACTGTTGCTGACACATGAAATGCTTCTTAAGAGACAGTGAGCCTTTATTATAAAAATAAAGGAACAATTTCCTCTTTAAGGCTGAATAATATTCCATTGTATGGGTATAGCACATTTTCTTTATTCATTGATCCATCGATGGACATTTGTTTCTATATCTTAGCTATTGTGAATAATGCCGCATTGAACATAGGAGTGCAGATATCTCTTCAAGATCCTAATTTTAGTTCTTTTGCATAAATATCCATATATGAAATTACTAGATCATATAGTAGTTCTGTTTTTAATTTTTTGAGGAACCTCTGTACTGTTTTCCATAGCAGCTGCACCATTGTATATTCCCACCAACAGTATGTATGCAAGGGTTCCAATTTCTCTACATACTTGTCAACATTTGTTATCTTTTTTAATATGTGGAATAGCCATCCTAAATGGTATGAGGTAATAAAGCTATTGTGGTTTCAGATTTGCCATTTCCCTGATGATAAGTGACATGGAGCATCTTTTCATGTACCTGTTGCCCTGGAGGGCATTATGCTTAGTGAAATAAGTAATCACAGAAGGACAAAAACTACATAATTCCATTGTGTGATGGCTTAGTCTATTCAGGCTTCTCTACCAGAATGCCACAGAGTGGATATTAATAAAAAACAGGGATGTATTTATCGCAGTTCTTCAGGCTGGGCAGTCCAAAATCAAGACACCAGCAGATTTGGTGTCTGATGAGGACTCACTTCCTAGTTCATGGTCTTCCACTGTGTCCTCACATGACAGAAGGGGATAAGGAACCTCTCTGGGGTGTTGTTTTTTTTTTAAATTAGGGCACTAATCCCATTTATGACCTAATCATCTCCCAAAAGTTCCACCTCCAAAACCCATTATACCAGTGGATTAGATTTCAACAGATGAATATTGGAGGGTCACTAACATTCAGCCTGTAGTATATGAGGCATCTAAAATAGTCATACTTTAGAAACAGAATAGAATGGTGGTTGCCAAGGGCTGGGAGGAGGGAAAAATGAAGAGTTGCTATTCAAGAGTACAAAATTTTGGTTATACCAGATGAATAAATTCCAGACATCTGTAGTTACAATACTGTATTGTGCACTTAAAAATTCATTAAGAAGGGAGTATCTCATGTTAAGTGTTCTTACAACAAGAAAAACAAAAACACAGAAACAAGGAATAAAGGAAACAAAATGGAACTCTATTACCCTGTGCATTCACAACAAAAATTTCTTCCATGTGAGCTTTTCAAGTATTTAAATAAACTATTTGTACATGGTATATTATTATTTTTTCAAAGGACTAACTACTCATATTTTTACTAGAGTTACTTAGTACGGGACTCTGTATATTTATACTCTGCCTATCTTCAAAAGAGGCTTGAGAAAGCTTGTAATAAAAGATATAATTACAGTAAAATAAACCCCCATTAAAATGGTAGTAAAAGATATTGTCACCTGAGGCAAACCCTAAATGGAGCCCCTAAGCACTCCAGGATCTGTAGGTTCTTGACTTTGCACAGGAAAGAATTCAAGAGCAAGTTCCAGTAAAACCAAAAGCAAGTTTTATTTAGGTTGAGAGAAAGAGGTGAGGCTGCGGGTTCCTGGAGACAGGATCGGGGTTTAGCCACCTGCTGCTCCCCTGGTTGCAAATCTCATAGGGCACCACTGTGAAAGAAGCAAAAGTACAGTAAAATCTTGATAGAATGGACTAATTCAGGCAAGGGCGTGTCCGTTAAAGCTGAAAGTCCATTGTATGATAAAGTAGGTTTTCCAAACATGTAAGTTAAAAAATTGACAAATTAGTTAGTTTACCTGTTTTTACTTATATAGACACATTTGTGTAATTAAAATTGTGTATGAAAAGTTTAATTTCGTAGAAAAGTGTTCTATATGTATTATTGTCATTTTAAATTTATACTGAATAGGTCCAGTAAATGTGTGCATTCACCAGTCACCCTAGTAAACAAATGTGTGTGGCTGGGGCATGGTTAGCGCACATTGGGACGTTGGCCAGCAAGTGTTAAAACTGCTGCAGAAAGTCATGCCACTTGACAATAGAACCAATTACCACTCATGATTCAGTATGATCATGTGCTAGTCTTATGCTGAACACATTGTTTAGGAGTAGTGTCTCGTGCATTTAAATATGTAGACTATAGTTGTAGATATGGTCTGAGGGACAGTGAACTGGCCCCCTGTTTAAAAAGTTTGAGGACCCCTGGCCTATTCGCTAAAATTGGTTAAAAATAGCAGTGAATTTGCCCTAACCGGTTTGGCTCAGTGGATAGAGCATTGGCCTGCGGACTCAAGGGTCCCAGGTTCAATTCTGGTCAAGGGCATGTACCTTGGTTGTGGGCACATCCCCAGTAGGGAGTGTGCAGGTGGCAGCTGATTGATGTTTCTCTCTCATCAATGTTTCTAACTCTCTATCCCTCTCCCTTCCTCTCTGTAAAAAATCTATAAAATATATTTTAGAAAAAAAAAGAAATAACAGTGAATTAATTTTTAAAAAATAGTCCCTTAATGTAATTATAAGCAAATCTTGGTTAAAAGCATTTAAAAATGAACAGGATGTTAATTTTCACATATGACATACAGACCAGAAACTTTGTCCGTTAAATCCAAAGTCCATTAAATTGAGGTCCACAAAATCGAGGGTTTACTGTACCCATCAGAGTGGGTGTGGGCGAACTTGCAACTGAGTTGCTTTCCATGCTGTAATCAGTTTTGGGATTTTATGCATTTCCAAGGGTGAGTTATTCCTAAACTTTGTGGCGTCAGATTCTGTCTCTACCCTCTGGTTGGGAGGGGGTCTTGTTCCTAATATGGTCTGTTCCCAAGTGTTATGGAGTTCATACCCCTTGGTGCCTCTTCTACTTACAGCATCAATTTTCACTAATGATGGTATATGAGCTTTGGGGTCATTTTTCAGTCAATTTTTCCTCTATCTTGGGTTGACTGACTGGTTTTAGTCAATTCTTGTTGTTGACCTCTGTGACCACTGTAGGGGTTTCTGCCATAAATAATTTCCCTTTGATCATGCGTGGAGGTGCAACTCTGGTGAGAGGACCTTGTGGTGTATCCATCTGTGGTATCTGTTCCTACTTCCTCATTTCACTTTCTGGGAGCTTTCCCTAATTTTTCTCTATCCTGCCTCCATATGAAACAGATCGTTTAAAAGAGAAAATAATTAAAAGGGACAAAAAGAAAAATATTCCAGAAAAACCTGAACTAAGGAAAATGACTGCAACTGAGCATATGACTTGGCTCTGAGCTTCCTGGCAACCAGGTCAGAAGTGTGCTACAGAACCATCTCAGGGAACTATTAGCAAGGCAGGCAGAGAAAGGAACTCTCCCCAGGCTTGAAATGCTAGAAGGACTTTTCCTCATGGGCTGTTTTATAAAAGATATCTATAATAATAAAAGCATAATATGCTAATTAGACCGGAAAGCCGAACGACCTTCCAGACATTCTTCCGGATGAAGCCGGGACTGCGAGGGCCGAGGCAAGCTGCAGCGGCTGCGAGGGCCAAGCCCCTTGCACAAATTTCGGGCATCAGGCCTCTAGTATAACTAGATTAGGAGCAGCACTTTCATTAGAATGCAGGAGAAAGGGGGAGTATTCTCCCTGTATATATACTGAGCCAGGTGTACAGTGATAAGGTAGTGCCTCTCTAAGGACCTTCCTATCTGTGACTTCTAGCTTTCTCCATGACATAAACAAAACTGCCTCTAAAGGATCAATGTTTTTGTTCCTTACTTTCAAAAAAGGCCCTCTTTACTTAACCTGTTCTGTGTGTCAGTGATTCGAGTACCATCATTTCAGGGGTACTTAATGAAATTTTATATGACAGTGAGATTGGGGTGCTACACCGCATCAGAAAATGTAAATTAGAGTACCAGTTCCATCTCTTACTTGCTGAGTAACCTTGAGTGAGTTACTTCATCATTCTGAGCTTTCATTTCCTTATTCTTTAAAATGAGAATAATAATACATTTCTTCTTGTTATAATTAAATGAGATAATTTATATGAAAGCACTTGTAACCGGGAATGGTCTGTCAGTGATTATGATGTTGCCTTCCCAGAAAGCTCTTTACTTTTAAATTAGAGGTCATTGTGTTCGTTTTTCTCTCAGGCAATTGAATGCAGTTTATAAGCACTCAGTGATGTAGTTGCTTTATATTCATACATAGACCCTCTGGAAATTCTCTAAAAATAATTTTTGTTTAAATTAGGCTTTTCTCCTTGAAGTAGTGATCAGTGAATCAGGTTTTCTACTTCATTTCTCTATATTAAAGAAAAGTTTGTTTACTTTAAGAATATAATAAATAAGGTAATTTCCATACCAATGAAAACAGTAAAATATGTGACTACAGTATAATTGTTATTCAACCTACAATCAAACTCTCTTCAAAAAATTTGATAAAGTAGGTGGTAAATTATTTTAAAAAACTAGAGGCCCAGTGCATGAAATTCATGCATGGGGGGGGGGGGTGCCTCAGCCCGGCCTGCACCCTCTCCAATCTGGGACCCCTCAGGAGATGTCCGACTGCCGGTTTAGGCCCGATCCCATGGGCCTAAACCTGCAGTCGGACATCCCTCTCACAATCCGGGACTGCTGACTCCTAGGTGCTTGCCGCCTGCCTGCCTGATTGCCCCTAACTGCTTCTGCCTGCCAGCCTGATCACCCCCTAACTGCTCCCCTGCCAGCCTGATTGACGCCTAACTGCTCCCCTGCCGGCCTGATCACCCCCAACTGCCCTCCCCTGCCAGCCTGATCGCCCACAACTGCCCTCCCCTGCCAGCCTGATCGCCCACAACTGCCCTCCCCTGCCGCGACCTGCCTCCTCCGCACGAGGCGGCGGAGATGCTGGGACCAGCCTCCTCTGCACCGTGCAGAACTGCTGGACCCCTAGGCCTCACTTCGTCGAGCAGCCACCGGGATCCGCCTCCACTGTGCGTCCAGCCATCTTGTGATGGCCATCTTGTATGACATTAGGGTGTGATGCGTGAGGGCATTACGCCACCGAGATGATGATGCCAACAACTGAGTACATAGTATGGAGCTTAGAGACCTGAAGGCAGATGTGCTGCTGTCTCAGTCATCTGGACCCAAGGAAAACTCACAACCTAGACTTTAGAAGCCGCAGAAAAAAAGGAAAGCAGTATCTGTGAGAGATAATGACTATTATCTATTGAAAAATGCTGTTAGACAAAGAAAATGTAAGCATTAATGAAGAATTAGCAATTTTAAGAAGATTTCCTTAACTCCTGAGAGTACTCCAGATTTTGGATTTCCGGAGTTGAATGTCTTCATACCCACAATCAGTGCTACACACATCACCCACATCTTCAGAGAAAGATATAGAGCCTGTGTTCCATTTGGGAAGATCTTATTTTTCCCGATGACTACTCAATTGCCCCCACATCCTTTAATTCATTAATATTCCATGTGGTCCTCACTGATCTGAGATACACATTTATTATATACTTGATGTCCAATGATATTTTGTTTTTACTCACTTTCTATTGTGTTCCCCTTATGTGTCTGTATCTTTTCCACATGTCAGCACTACCTTGTTTTAATTATTTACACTTTATAATATGTCTTAATATCCACCTTCAGAGTTCATGTTTTCTTACCCAGTAAGTTCCTATTTTAATACTTTAAAAAAATGTTTGAACACCAGCCACTACCACTCTGGTTCATCAAGGTTCAGAGATGCCTAATTTATTATTGTAGGGCATGCAAATGACCCCAGTCCTGCAGACTCAGCCATCAGCCAGAATGTTCTTCCTAGTTGACAGCTATGCTTGAAGACTGGCTTCTTAGAGAGAGGCTTTATGAGTAAGTGGATGGTCCTTGCACATTCCTGGAGCCTTTAGTGACTGAATTGCTGGTTTTCACATGGAACTGTATAGAACGGTGGCAACCCCTGGAGAGCTGAGTTCACTGTCATTGTGAGAGCAATATATTTGCCTATTTTTTCACAAGGTCTGTAACTTTGAGCCTTTTTCCAGTCTTCTCTAAGTCCAGCCAACTTCTAAGAAATTAACATATATTGTAACTTCTTGGTAATGACTATAGTTGATCTTCTGCTTGAATCTGAGCCACACTCAGCCCTCCCTATAGTTCCCTTCTTTCCCACTTCTTTGCTCCAAAGCGTAATCTTGTTTGTTGGTTTTGTTTGTTTGTTGGCAGATAGCTGGGGAGGGGGGGGGGAGAGAAGAAGGCTCTTCTTTTAATTTTTATATCATCATCATTTCTTACGCCTAGAAACATTTGTTTCACAGTTGTAGTCTACCTGCTGATTGTAGTGTCAAAGAAAAATTGCACTAGGTGCAGCTAAAGAGTCAAGAGAGACTTATTCAAGACTTGCACTAGAGAGAGATTGACCTCAACTCTCCTGAAACAAAGGTGGGAGAGATTTTAAGTGCTGGCGTGAGCTAGTGGAAAAGTACTAAAAGACAGTTATGGGGGAAGATTGGTCAATGTAATTAGACCATCTGTGTGGACTAATTGATGCTTATTGAAATTAGACTCCTACCCTCCTACAGAGCCTTGAGAGATTGGGGAAATATCTTCTTTGATTGCTACATTTCAAAAGGATGGCTTCCAAGTCCTTGGGAAAGACATTCCTGGATTGTAAAACCAGCAAGAGACTAGGAGATTTTCATGTCAGAAAGGCAGAGAAAGAATTTACAATTATAAGTTTTCTAAAGCAAATGCTCTAAGAAAAGAAAAGTGAAGAAGAAAATGGTCTAAAGTTCAGTCAAACTAAGGGAAACATTAGCCCACAGTGAGTCTATTCACTGGTAACTCTTTCTGTACCTCATCCATGAACTCATTCTGCCTTAACTACCAGGTCTCTAATGCGGATGCTCTTCCTTGAGAGAATCAGCTGATCTCCCGGGACATTTCCACGTGGTGTGCTATATTCCTCAACCAAGCTGAGTTAGAGGAGTCACACTACCAAGTACAATGGTTTCATGTGATTTTATGTTTCTGAGCGTTTGCATACATAGGTGAGAAAATGCCTGTGAGGTACAGGCACCTACAGAACCTTTCATATACTATGGTCTTTTGTACCAGGTTTCACAGGACTCACACTAACTCTTAATTATAAGAGGAATAATTATTAACTTTTCAAGAAGGCACTTATGAGCCAGGCACTGTTCTAAGCACCTTACTTATATTAATTCATGTATTCCTCACAAATACTCTGTGAGATCATTATTTCCCCACTTTACAGACGATAAAACAAAGGAACAGAGAGAATAAGGTCATTTACACAGAAGCAATAGGATGTAAACCCAGTCTGATTCCAGAACCCAAGATCTTAACTTCTATGTTAAAATGTCTTGCCAGAGGGCTGGGGCAGTATTTTATTAGGAATTGTCAGGGGCTGATAGAATAGAGTAAACTGCATAAGTCTGTAGTTTAGCTGGCCTCCTTAGTGCTGAGCCTGTGGGCAGCAGCTCGGAACCAGGGACTCCAGAGACGCCCTGGCCTGAATACCACTGAGGCAGCCACTTAGCAGAGAATCTCACAGTAGTTTGTTCTATGAATTAGCAATCGGATATTTTCCATAAAATACTGTGAAAGGACTCACTAAAGACACCCAGGAAAATTAAAATAAGCCATATTACTCCATAATAATTCAGAGGACATTGGTCTGTCACGGTCAAGGATACATAGAAGACTCCTGGGGGAGGAAAGGTGAGAAAAATCATTTTTGAAAAAAATCCCAAAAAGCAAGTTAGAAGGAAAGCATCCTTTTTTTAATGAGTAGCTTTGAAATGCTAATCTTAGCATCCTTAGCATTCTAGAGCAGGATGCTAAGTAGTCCTTTTACCTCTCTGGAGTCTGCACCTGTGCCAGGATATGATCACTAAAGATTATTTCTTTCTTCTTTCCAATTGAGTCCTCATCTTTGGACCCTTGTCTTGCCACTGGGCTTGGGTGATAATATGGATAGAGGGCCCTGGCCTGTGTAGTTCAGTGATTAGAGCATCAGCCCATGCACCAAACAATCACAAGTTCAATTCCTGGTCAAGAGCATGTCCTGGGTTGCAGGTTCAATCTCCAGCTCTGGTCAGGGCTCATGTGGGAGGAAACCAATTGATGTGACTCTTTCACATCAATGTTTATCTCTTTCCCCCTCTTTCCTTCCCTCCCTCCCACTCTTTCTAAAAAGCAATGGAAAAAATATCCTCCGGTGAGGATTAAAAAATACATATGGATAGAGGGAAAATTATAGATTGTTTTAAATTGAAGATTCATTGCTTTTTAGATGAGCCATCTTGGGAAAGGTATTTATCCACTCTGAACCTCAGTGTTCTCATCTGTGTAGTAGGGATAACTTTTTTTGAGTTGTTATGAAGATTAGAGATAATGTAGAAAAAAGTTTCACTTACGCAATAGTCCTTCAACATTATGAGTATTGTTATGCTTTCGCAAGCTTCTTCCAGTCATGTTCAGCTGAAGAACTCAGAGCAAAGCAGGAAGAGATTTGAGCCACGGACCAGGTCTATTTTGGGAGCTAGAGAAACAGCTGTCTGTGGACTCCATGGTGGTAGGTGATGAACAAAAGGATCACATAGGTAAGGCAAGGAAAAGACAACCTAAGATTATAGTCAGTATCCAGTCCAACCTAAGGAACTTGAAGATCTTAAGCAGAGACAGGCAACATAACAGGATTCAGGTAGTCAACTGAATATGAACCAGAAACAATTTCCATAAGTATTGGGGCCCAGCTGAAGGGTAGGCCTCCATTCATCAGGGAGGAAGTCTAGTAACTCCAAGGCAACCAGGTTTCAAGAAAATTGATCAGGTCCTCAGATTTAGAGCTCAGAGAAGCCCTTTCCGGGACTGGCACACATGAGTAGACTGAGTCATGGAGAGGAGAGAGAAGAGGAGAGGAAGAGAGGGACCTTGAAAGTGGAGAAGCTAACATAATGTTTTGGCTGTTGTAACAGAGAGACACAAAATAATAGTGACTTTAATAAGATAAAAATGTACTTATCTCGCACATTAGTCTGGGTCAGTGGTCTAAGGTGATATAGCAAAAACCATCCAAAATTATCATGGCTTGTGTTCCATCTTATTGTTCTGCCACTTTGAACGCATAGCTTCCATCTTTGACCCAAGATCATGCCTCCAGCTTTCCCCACGTCATCCAAATTCCAAACAATGGCAGGGAAGGAGGATGCATCTTCATTTAAAGGGCACATCCCAAAGTTGCACACCTCTCATCTCCGTGTATACCGTTTGCCAGAACTTAGTTACATGGCCACACCAAGCTGCAAAGGAAGCTAGATGTAGTCCTTGGCTGAGCAGCGATAAGTCCACCAAAAATTTTGTTACTATTAATTAAAAATTATTAAACAAATAGTCTATACCATGGCTACCAAAAGAGAAGGCCAGTCATGACATCCCAGCACCACGATGCTGTATCAAGCCATGCCTTCTTAAAGGGAATAAGTCCGGGCCTTGTCAGATACTATATTTCCACTAGTATTTAGAGGAAACCTACCAGTCTCTACAAAGACATTAGACTCCACCCAATCTCCTGGACTGTTGTTTTATTTCCACTCTTTTAAGTGACAGCAAAGTTTATTTGTAAAATACGTGATACTTTATTGAAACTACAAAATCGACCAGCAAAGAAAGCTATAGATTTTTTAAAGAAATGTATATTTTAACATTCTAGTAAAGAAAAAAACAAAACTGTTTACAAAGCCTTATCAAAAGCAATGATTTAATAAATCATTAAATACTTGCATAATAGCAGTTATTAGCCACATTTTATACATTTTACTCTGTCAGTGACATCTAGTAACATGCCCAGAGTTCCAGCGCTAGTTAGGGGTAAAACCAGAATTTAAACTCAAGCTTATCTGATGCAAAAGTACAAGTTATTTTCCATGTATACTTAAATACTTTTATAAACTATATCAGAGAAAAATATCAATTTGACTATGACATACTATCTTATCACTTAAAATTTTTATTTTATATTAATTAAAAGTGCTCTAAAATACTTAGACATTTAAAAAATGATATACCATTCTTGGGCATACATTAAAAGGAAAATATAAGCAAAATAAATTGGTTCAGATTGGCTCAGACATTTCTAAAACTTTCTCAGGGTCTAAATATGACTCTTTTGAGTAGATTCAGGTTTGTTTGTTTATGTGTATTTTTTTTAGTAGATTCAGTTTTGACTTAGTCATTGAGGTCCAAGTTCTTCTACACAATATTGTCCTCTGGGCCACCAAAAGTACTGGTGATAAAGCATTTCCTAAAGAAAACTGTAAAAGAACTAAAATCTTGGGCTTTTAAGTTGGTTTTGCAATTATGTAGAGCTAGTCTGCTTTTTCAATTCATTCTGCTAATTGTGATGCTGATAAATCTGATGATTACACACGTAAAGGCAATGAATGACAACTATGATGACTACTGTTTGGCCAACAATGGTTATGCAACTATCAATTAATTGTAAACTGCATTCCAATTGCAGGATGTTCACATGTTTAAAAAAGTACATTTTAGAATTGATGAAATAATATTTCTACTTGGTTCATTAACTATATTTAAGGAGATGTTTTGATGCTTGCAAATTGATCTGCTCTCACAATTTAGAATTCCTCTCCCACTCTTTTCACACACATCTCTAACGTTAGTCTCCTCAAGGCTCAGAAAACCATTTCTTCGTAGGTAGTTCAAATGTAATCTCCACGAGATGAGTCTCGGTGGAATTTTCCCCACATCCCAATTAGTAAGTCTGACGCTTAAGGTTTCTGCTCTTCCTGATGTTGCCTTGAGTTGCCACATTGTGACTTGCAGACGTCTGAGATGGACGGAAGGGCAGGCGAAAGTGGGAGTCAGGGCAGGTGAGTGATGTATCACAGAAAGGTCTAAAATGAGCAGTTTGGGCTGACAGGACAGCAGAAACGAGTGGCTGAGATGACCCGCTGCCAGGCTGCCAGCGCCTCCTGGGAGCCTATTCTGGGTAGAGAGAAGCAGACCATGCACAGGCTGAAATGGCGCCTCGGCCATCGGAAATCCTATTAGAGGAAGCAGGTCACTGGCGGGCGTAATTGGCCTTTTGTGAAGCTGCGGGAGTAGGAAGTGAACCTCAAAAAAGTGACAGAGGAAGAACAGAAATGTCCATAGAACCTGCTGTGCAGTTCAAAAAGGGCACATGGGGTGGTAGGGTGGAAAGCTGGATTTGAAGCCAAACAGACCAAAGTGTGAATCCTGGCTCTGACTCGAACTCTCAGTGAGACTGGGAGCAAGGACATTGATCTTTCAGCATTTGTTTGTCTTCTCTAAAAATCAGATAAGGCATCATCAATCATTATGTCACCAGGAGCACTAGGAGTCTGAATGTGCTGTGAATTAGCACATAGTAGGCACTCAGGACATCTTGCACATTAATATTATTCAGTGCAATCTGCCTGTAATAGGGAAGTCTCAGGTGCCCTAGTACAGCACTTAGGTCGTAAAAGCTTGGAGGAGAATCCAGAGCCCTTAGTTCTTGAAAAGTTGAATTACCTTTGACAATGATGAGTTTATGTAAATTTTATATTTGGTTTCCAAAGAGACCATCAATGCAAAAGCCACTTAAGTAAAAATCAATATTTGCTCAACAAACATTTATTGAATGCCTCTTATACAAGCAGAGCCAGACAAGAAAAAAATATAAATGCCACAAGAAAACCATTGTTAGCAGAGGAGGTGACATTTCTGCCAACAGGCAGTCAGAGTTGGTTTGTATAGTAGGGCAAGTTAGCTGCTGGAATTTGAAGCATAGCCAGGCTTTTGACTTCCAAGGGAAGAAAACCCACACATAGAAAGTATGGGATAAATATAGGAGATTGTTGGTTAGAATTCGAAAGAATAGGAACAAAAGATGAAAATGTGGTAGACAGTTAGACAGACATGAGCAAAGCAAAGACTATAGGCCAGGTGCAGATGTCACCAGGGCAGAAAGCCCCAGGTGCCTAGCAATAGGCAAACTTGGGGAAACAAGGCCCTTACCCCCAAGATGAACTTTCCTCTCTTAGCATATCAATGGTCATGCAGTTTAACCCGCCTGACCTTTCCTTTCTAGAGATAACATCTAGGCCTCCTGCAAGAAAGAGACAAAAACCCTTAAGACAAAGGACCCAGAGCATGCTCTCACTCTGGGAAGAATACTTGTGCCATTCCCTTCCCCATCTTCTTCCCCTACTTCTTTCTCCATAGGCACACATCTCCTAACACTAAGGGACCCCATGAGACTAGCAACCAGGGGAGCAATGGGCAGTGACAGCTCATTCCAAGCTAACTGCCTGAGTCTGTCTCTAAGGTATCTTTTTCTCTGACTTCCCAGTGAGCTAAAGTAGCCTAGATGAGCTCTCCTGTTGTTTCTTTTATGCTAAGCCCTTCCTTTTTTCACTATCTCCAGCTTTAATAAACGTACCTCATAGTCACCTGGACTCATGTTGTGAAACAAGAACCCACACACTACTGGCAGGCCCTAGGCAGACCTGCTCAGGGCCAGGTCTCCTGTCTGGTAACAAACATGTAGGTTGGAGGCAAACTGGCCAGCCTTTCATCAGGCTGCCTTTTTCAGGAGGTGGAGCTAGTGCAGGTTCCATCCTCAGAGCAGTGTTTGGGAAGAATAAATCCGGCAGCAGCATGGAAGAACTGTGGCCGCCCCTTGTGTAAATGCCACATCAGAAAAAATCAGTATGCAGAATGGACTTTGTTCTTTTTCTGTTCACTGGTTCTTCCCTGAATTGTGTGGTGCCCTGAATTGTACTTTATGGCAGATTGGATTGCCTGGGAACGATGAAGAAAGCCAGCACTCTATTGTAGGCCTCCTTGGGAAGATGCACATGGGGGTGAATGTTTCTTGTCACTTCACCAAGAGGTTTGGGGTTTGCCTGGCAGAAAGAAACTGTCTGCCTGGGTCCGTAATCCTCCAGGAAACAAGGAATAACAAGGCAGAAGAGTCAGGTCTGCTTGACTCCAGGCAGTAATTCTGCCTCATTACCACTTCAATGGGCCAGTCAACAGAAATTAGCATGGCTTGCCCTCCCCTGTATGTCATCTGTTCTGCTTTGTTCTTGGTTTCACACTGCTAGACAATCTGAAGGTGAGAATGATCAACCAACAGGCAGACTAAGAAGTCCTTCCTGGTTACAATAAGATAATGTCTCTCCTTTGAGATGAATTTAATCCAGAAGGGGCCTCAAATATTTCTAAGTACTTATTGTATGCAGAGAATCTTGAAGGGCAGAAGGAATCTAAGAGAACTTTTTTATCCTTAGGAAGATTAAGGCTCAATTTAGGGAAATAACATGTACCCGAGTAACACTGAGACAAGACAGAGTTTGACAAATTACCATGAGTTACACGGGTAAGAATTAATATAATCAGAGCCAATTCAAAATGGAGTCAGAGTTGCCATCCTAGGGGACTGCCTTGCAGGTCTTCTTAAGCCTTGGGAATATTAAAACTGGGCAAAATTACCTTTGGACTGGGCTAATAGCAGCACTGTATATTAAACAACTTTGCAAAGCTAACATGAAACAGACATAATGACTACAGGATTGAATATTGAAGACATTCTTTAGAATTAACATCACTCTATTAGCTTATCTGCACCTATAGAAATTCCTTCCTTAGCTTATTAACACCTATAGAAATTCCTTACTTCTATTTGAGACTGGAGTGTGAGCTGTTGAGCTCCTTGTCTTGATGGACAAGGGAGTCATAAGCAAAAGGGAAGCAAAGTTTATTACTGCAAAAGTAACAAAGTCAGACCTCTCTGCACCGGAGAGGGGTCCTAAAAAAGGCTTGTAGAAGCTCACTGGTCTAGAAGTTTATATTTCCTGTTCTTGCCCTCTATTGGCTCTTTCAAAAAACACCAGCCAATCTCCTTTTGCCCTCATCTTCCCGCTTTTAGTTCCCGTCCTTGGGTTTAGGGGAAAGGGCAACTCTACAGTTGACTGGTACATTCTGCCTATCTTGCTCACATCCTGACCATCTGGTTCATCTCCTCTTTATCTACCATTTTACCTCCCCACAGCTCTTACCCTAAACTGCCTGGTCCTATCTAACTCCTCATATTCAAGTAATTATTCTCTTTCTCTTTTTCATAAATACTCCTTGCCTTCACTTCCTAATCAGAACACACTATTTATATTTCTCCCTGAATCAGTGCTTCCCAAAGAGCTATTCTTCTGGAATCTCAAGTAAATACTTATTGTCTCTTACTTTGGCCTGTTATTTTTAGATTAGCACTCAAAATGGGACTCTAGGAGCTCAGAGGAGGAAGACTTCACTTATTGATGATGCTCAATACAGAAGGAGGAAGTTTTATCAGAGAAATGCATGGATGGTCTTTCTCTGTTGCTAGTACGAGTGGGTTCCTTACGATATCTTGGGGGAAAAAAGAATTTTCTGAGACTCACATAGGATGATGAGTGATTTTTACTTGTGTGGAATTACATCTTTGGGTTTGCAAAGTCCTATTTCTCTGAATGGGAATTCAATCGAGCTACAAGCAAAGCCAGTGTCCAAAGTTTCCATCCCATGACAGAGCTGGCTTTGGTTTAGCATTAGGCTAATTGCAATCCATTAGTCCATTGTGTGTGGGATCCACATGGTCCTGAGCCATGTGAGCAAATGCAGGAGCATGAGAGTTCCACAAGCCAGGAACCCAACAGGCAAAAGCATAAGCTGATACGAGAGAGCAAGAGAGTAGACTCCTTTGTTTAGGAACCTAAGTATCTCAAAACTTCCCACATTTGCAGAGTGGCCATGCCTACTTGGGCCAATGACCTGTTCCTAGGTGTGATTGACCGACAAGTACCTTCCCTATTTCACCCAGACTTTACCAGGCTTACGTCTAAACTGCAGCTTCCTGGCAAAGCTACACAAATGAATGCTCATAATATTTGGCCTTCCCCTTGCTCCTTTCCAGTTATTAATAACTAGGTTAAATTATAATGGTATCCAAAGAATATGAAAGAGATAGAATTTTAGACTCAGTGCAGTCAGAATGACCCAGATACAGCTTTGCTGTTAACATTGCTACTAGCATTTAATTTCTCTGGCCTTCTATAAAATGGGGATAGCAGCCACCAACTTCATAGGATCCATGCGAGGATTCAAAGAAATAATGCATGTAATGTGCTTACTTAATAAAGTGCTTGGCCCATAGTAAATTTAAGTTAACATTAATAGTTGTGGTTTTATATTGTTGTTAGATAAAGTTTCACAAGAACAATTTATTCTAGAAACTGGAAATCTTGGACATGATGTTGCTAATGGAAATGGGGTCCTTTCACAGAGTCATGAGAAAAAGCACTTCTGGGAATCCACGCATGGGAGGTTGAGGTGCTGTGGTAAGATTTATCAGGATAAAAATGGAAGGCTGTCCCCAGGTTCTCACTGTCTCATCGCAGTCTGTCCCACTGTGAAAAAAGTGCAGCCTTGTCTTCATCAAGCCCAGAAGAAAGGCCAAGGTCCAGAGATTCTGTGCCATTGGTTCAGTCATATTAAAGTGTAGTCCAGTTCAGCCTTTGTCGCTGTCTGGCTAGCATAGTCTCTGTTCCTGGATGTGCTCTGGCTGGTGCTTCCTAACTGTCTCCAGGCTTATGCTTGGAGCTTGCATTTGGAGCCCATGTGACTGCCGGGCCCCAGGCTGCTGCTAGGCCCTGCTAGGGGGATAGAGTGCAGAAATGCATGGGGTAAGCACGAGTTACTAGAGAGAGAGAACGCTTTGTTAAGCTTGGATTATATTACCTCAGCCACCTCAGTTATGGGAAGGACCAAGGATTTTTCCAAACTAACCGATCAATTTCCTAATCCTCCACAGGCTTGTGGTTGGGAGCTTCTCATAACTAATTAATTCCCTAGATCAGGGATCCTCAAACTACGGCCCGCGGGCCACATGCAAATACAAATATTGTATTTGTTCCCGTTTTGTTTTTTCACTTCAAAATAAGATATGTGCAGTGTGCATAGGAATTTGTTCATAGTTTTTTTTAAAACTATAGTCCGGCCCTCCAACGGTCTGAGGGACAGTGAACTGGCCCCCTGTTTAAAAAGTTTGAGGACCCCTGCCCTAAATCTTCCATGGTTCTTTATCCCTTTTCCAAACTGATTCTTTTCCCAGGCTAGGCTCCACCCCTTATGGTTGCCGTTTTAGTTTCTACTGCACATGTGCTTACCTCCCTTGCACCATCTAGGCTTCTACTAGGCATGGGCCTAGCAGAGGAATTTCCCCTTTATTGCTTTATTTTTCCCTCTGTAATCTGGGATAGTGGCTGATAGAGGGATGGAGGCGTGTTAATCCCTTTGGCTGGACAATGCTGCGATCCCCTGGGGAGTGTGTGAAACTGTAGCTTCCTAGTGAAGCAGGCTTATTATCCAATTCAGCTCCCTAGTAGATTAGGCTTCTTAATGTCTGATTCCCTTTGCTCTATTACTTTATTAATAGCTAGCTGTCTACATTAATAATACCAAGTTCTTAAGTGGCCCTTGGAAGTCTTGGGGTACCCAGATGTTCATGGGGACCCAGATGGTCATGGGGGACCCAGATGCTGATGGATTCCTGAGACTAACAGGACCTAAAGTTTTGATGTTATCCTCTGCCTGTTAGAAGGTTCCGCCACTAAAAAGCTGTGTAGTCTCAAGACATATTTCCCTCCCTCCCTCCCTCCCTCCCTCCCTCCCTCAGGACTTCATCTCAAAAGGAGGGGAAATAGGCACTAAGACTCATTGGGAAGATTGGTTTAGCTGAAAGAACTTCAGATTATCAAACCAAACCCCTTTATTTGATAGATGAGGAAACTAAAAAGCAGATAATTTAAGCAATCAGTCTATGCCCTCCTGACCCCTAATCAGTTTTCTGTACAATAGCATCAGGTGCCCAGATTGAGGGGCTGGGCTTCATAGACAAAGTTGTTACCCAAGTGAAGTCTGTGTGCCCGATGCTTCAAAATACCAGAGTTCAAAATGTCAGGATTTGGAGTAAGAAAAGGTTTACTGATTGAGAAGGTACCAACTGAGAAGATGGGAGACTTAGTGGTGCCTCACATCCATCTTGCTCACTGGACCAGGCCAAGGGTTTTTAAGGAGATGAGGTAATAGGTATGCAGACATACTGGTGGGGCAAGTTTTCATTGGAGGACCTTGGAACTTGGCCATTTATGGTAAAGAGCTGTCTACACAGGATCTTCTTAGACAATAGATCCTTGGCTTCTGAAAGGGTTCTGGTGTTGAAGTTTCATTTATGTCCTCATCTTTGGTTCTGTGTAGGGAAAGTTGGGGGGATGAGAATTTGGTTCCAAGTGCAGCTGAAAGCCACAGTTCTCTCCTCTGTGCATGCTGTGGGTGTATGATTCGTGGTCTTTTGTCTCTGAAAAACAACTCGGTACTTTTCCAAACAGGATAGAACCAGTTTGAGCTAGTTCTGCGGTTACAAAAGTACCAGCAAGAAACTCCTAGTAGCCCAGGTTGTGAACATTATTTAAAACTAGAGGCCTGGTGCACAACATGCATGCACTGGCGGGGGAGGTCCCTCAGCCCGGCCTGCACCCTCTTGCAGTCCGGGACCCCTCAGGGGATGTCCGACTGCCGGCTTAGGCCTACTCCCTGCAGTTGGACATCCCCCGTAGGGTCTTTAGCACTGCTGTGGAGGCAGGAGAGGCTTCTGCCACCACCGCTGGGCTCACCAGCCATGAGCCCGGCTTCTGACTGAGCAGCGCTCCCCCTGTGGGAGCACACTGACCACCAGGGGGCAGCTCCTGCATTGAGCGTCTGCCCCCTGGTGGTCAGTGTGTGTCAGCGACTGGTCATTCTGCCATTCGGTCGATTTGCATATTAGGGTTTTATTATATAGGACTAGAGGCCCGGTGCACAAAAATTTGTGCACTCGGCAGGGAGGGGAGGTCCCTCAGCCGGGCCTGTGCCCTCTCACAGTCTGGGACCCCTCGGGAGATAATGACCTGCTGGCTTAGGCCTGCTCCCGGGGGGAAGAGGGCAGGCCCAATCCCTAGGTGCAGCCCCTGGTCAGGCTCAGAGCAGGGCCGATTGGGGGGTTGGGGCGCCGCCCCCTGTCATGCACAGAGCAGGGCGGATCTGGAGGTTGTGATGCCACCCCTAGTCACGCTCAGGGTAGGGCCGATTGAGGGGTTGGGGCACCGCCCCCTGTCACACTCAAGGCAGGGTCGATGGGGAGGTTGCGGCGCCACCTCCTGTCACACACAGAGCAGGGCTGATCAGGAGGGTTGGGGCTCCATACCCTGTCACACACAGAGCAGGATTGATCCGGGGGTTGGGGAGCTCCCCCCTGTCACGCACAGAGCAGGGTCCATCAGGGGGTTGGGGAGCTCCCCCCTATCAGGCACAGAGCAGGGCTGATCAGGGGGTTGGGGCGCCTTCCCCTGTCACGAACAGAGCAGGGCGGATAGGGAGGTTGTGGCCCCACCCCCTGTCACACACAGAGCCCCTGTCACGCTGATCCCGGTGCTGGGAGGCCTCGCGGCTCGGCTGATCCCGGTGCTGGGAGGCATATTACCCTTTTACTATATAGGATAGAGGCCTGGTGCATGGGTGGGGGCCGGCTGGTTTGCCCTGAAAGGTGTCCTGGATCAGGGTGGGGGTCCCGCTTGGGTGCCTGGCCAGCCTGGATGAGGGGATGATGGCTGTTTGCATCTGGTCACACCCCCTTAGGGTGGGGGTCCCCACTGGGGTGCCTGGCCAGTCTGGGTGAGGGGCTGAGGGCCGTTTTCAGGCTGGCGGGTGACTGAAGCTCCTCCCAACCTCTCCTTTTTTTCTTTTCTTTTTTATTCTGGGCCAGCTTTAGCTCTGAGGCTCGGCTCCAGCTCTGAGGCCTCGGCTGCTGAAAGCAGGTATCTGGTTTGTTTGGGTACTATAATTGCAACATTGTTGCGGTCCTGCTCACTCCAGCTCTGAGATCCCGGCTGGCTGAAAGCAGGTTTCTGGGGTTTTGTTTAGCTTCTATATTTGTAACATTGTTTCTTAGAGTGCAAGCTCAGAGGCCGGCAAGGCAGGCGGGGAACGTTGGCTTCCTCCATCACTGAAGCAAGCAAGCCTCATGTTCGCTTCAAGCTTCCTGACTGCCGGCCGCCATCTTGGCTGGCAGTTAATTTGCATATTGCCCTGATTAGCCAATGGGAAGGGTAGCGGAGGTACGGCTAATTACCATGTTTCTCTTTTATTAGATAGGATAATAAAGGTTAACAATCCATCCAAATTTCTAAAAGGTACTAGGGCCTTAGATCATGTAAAGTCAAATATCCTTAGAGCAGCGGTTCTCAACCTGTGGGTCGTGACCCCTTTGGCAGTTGAACGACCCTTTCATAGGGGTCGCCTAAGACCATCCTGCACATCAGATATTTACATTACAATTCATAACAGTAGCAACATTACAGTTATGAAGTAGCAATGAAAATAATTTTATGGTTGGGTCACAACATGAGAAACTGCATTTAAAGGGCCAGAAGGTTGAGAACCACTGCCTTAGAGGAAAACAGCAGACATCTAGGAGATTTTTTTTGCCTCTCTGCAGTAGTATTTTATTGGGGAGGAATCTTATAAACCCATAGAGGTCAGATGCTTAGTTTAGAGTCATAGGACTAAGGAGTTGCAGAGCCATACTTAGAACCCAACGTTTCTGCCTCCTAGTCAAGAGTTTTTGACACTGTATCCCTTTCTCTTAGAACAATAGATTCTGAAAACAGGAAAAGATGGTAGCTGGAGAATATGTTTATGATGTTTCATTGCCTTAGCAACGGTATATCAAATCCAAGCACTGTGAGTCACCTCGTAATCCAAACCCCTGCAGCATCTCTGCTTTTAGGTTTTACAGGGGAAATTGTCAAATACAGGCACACAGCTCACCACAGAGTACTCAAAAGGAAGAGAGGCCAGTAAATACAGGCATGTGCTTGAATGGTACCCTGTTGCTGTCACATTTATTTAGGGCTTTCAGGTGGCTGGATTCATTGTGTAGAACTCATTTCCCATATAGCATAAAACTTGATCCATGCGAATGCGGTATGGTACTAGGAGGAAGACTGGATTTCACTCACCTCAAAATAACTCCTGGTGTCCACCTCGGAGATCCATTAATTTATGTTATCTCTTGCACTGAAGCAGTCACACTTAGCAATGTAATTTGGTTTCCTACAGGTTCTATTCTGTTTTGTAGAAGCAAGAGAACGGTTTTGTGCTTAGTGGCACGAATACATGCCCTCAGAACTTTAGCCAGCATCTTCAGAAGGATATGGATTTATTTTTAGCCCTATGCTCCCACCTGAAAGGTTTATGCTGTTAAACATTGCTATTTCTTGAAAAGTTATGCCTAAGGCATATTGCTTCTTCCTTCCAAGCTAAGAGTTGAAATTTTTATGAAGCTTACTGAAAATTTACCAGGTCGCTGAAATCAGAGTTTATGTCTCTTACATAGCAACCAAGAGAAAGAGATTTATTTATTCAATTAGCCATTCATATTTATTAAACCACTAATATGCACATTGTATTTTTCTGTATAATTTGGTGATGTTGGTACACAAGATGCACTCCTGTGGTTCCAATCCTGTTGTAACATATGGTTAAAATCAGTAATCACAATAAGACTCAGCCCCTGCCTTTAGGTTATTTATAGTCTATCTGGGGAAACAAGCTCATGAAACAAATTCCCAGACATTTAATACAATATGGCAAGTTCTGCAAAAGCGAAGCTAGAAACTCAGAAGCAAGGACCTAACAGAACCTGAGAGTATCAGTCAAGGTGCCCTGAAGAAGGTAATGCCTGAACTGGAATTTGCAGTAGAGACTTTGCCAGGTGTCAACATGGAGGGGAGAACTCTCCCAGGCAAAGGGACCAGGATGATTAGCGGAAATATGACTTCCAGAAGTTCTGTTGTTAGAGCCATGAAGTGCAAAACAGGTAGTACAAGGACTAGTACCCCTTTGCCTTCCTAAGTAGCTCACTCCTACCATCCTGTAGTTCTCTTTGAACCTGAGTATGTAGCACAGGTTTACAGACACTTCAGTTCAAGGTAGTTGTAAAGATTACATCAGAGGTCTCCAATGAACCATGCCTCTGAGTATTCGTATCCTTGTGTGGTCCCCTACTTTGAAGCTGGTTGGCCCCATGACTCCCTTTCACTCATAATAGAATGTAGTGGAAGTGATGTGTTTTAGCTCTAAGGCTAAGCCTTCATAAGCCCATGGGGACTCTTTGAGGCTCTGAAGTGCTGGGTGAAGAAAGCCATCCATCCTGCAGTGAGACAGTGAGAGAGGACACAGCATGCATGGAGAGAGAGAAGCCTGAGGGTTTCATGAAGCAGAGACTCTGAAGCACAGCTGGTTTCAAGTCCTATATCAACTCCCCCCGCTTGAATACATTCTACGTCAGTAA